>NC_067401.1:425079900-425452400 GCF_016432865.1 Antechinus flavipes | reverse complement strand
GCTAACCCAACAAAGGGATAGAAAAATGAGAGTGAAAATAAATGTCCAAATATATAATTCCTTTGAGGCTGTAAGCTTAAAAGGATGGTATGAAGGAATGTCACATTTATACCATAGTAATTATAGCAGAGTAATAGTAAGCAAGAATTAGAAACAAAGTAGATATTCATTAACAGGACATTAGATGAAAAATAGCAGAATATTATTATTGTGCTATAAGAAATGAGAAATATGAGGACTACAAAGAAACCTAAAGAAGTTTCTGGGAAAAGGGAAGAATAGGTTGGTAAATTTCAAGCTCTCCAGATTTCCCCGACAAATAGAACAAATTTGTACCACAGGGCAAACATAGACTGGTAAATAATCAAGAAGACTTGGGGCAGAATGGGGGTTCCCCTGTTACAACCCAAGAAAATCTGAAAAATACCCCAGGCTGGGGATTAATCTGTCTAAAGTGCGGACACTTCTGGGTTAGCTCCTCAGAAACATCAAATGGGGACCTTTGCCTAGTGAGGAGCAGCTGGAGCCTCAGAAAGAACCACAAAGACTTTAATCTCACAGACTGTCAAGTTGGGGTTTGAGTCCAGGAAGACTGAATGAACCTCAGCTGATTGGGAATGCCAGGCCTAGCAGTGCTGGTGAGATGTGGCCCTGGGAGAGTAGGAATCAGCACCTGGTGAATGCAGAGGCACTGCGTCAGGGATGCTGTTCACTCAACACTTTCTGGAGGATAGAGCTTTTGGTTTGGGGTTCCTAGTTAGAGTGGACAGCGGAAGGGAAGCTTGAGGCACCATCTCCCCACCCCACCACTAGAACTGCTTACACTAATATCTCTTATTTTAAAAAATAAAATTTCAAAGGAGAAAGAACCCCACCATTGAAAGATATGGGAACAAGGAAGACCAAGATACATCTTCAGAGGAGGACACTTAAAAAAAAACTTCTACCCCAAAAAGTAATATGAAATGACTTCCTGCCCAGAGTGAATTTATAGAAGCACTCAAAAAATTTAAAAATCAAATGAAAGACATTGAAGCAAAAGTAAAAAAAGAATCCAAGAAAAACAAGAAGCTTATGAAAAAAAAAGTTAACCAATGAGAAAAGGAGGTACAGAGTCTCAAAGATGAAAGTAATTCTTTGAAAATTAGAATTGGGCAAGGAAAAGCCTCTGAAGGTATGAGAGACCAAGAAAAAGCAAAACATTATAAAGAATGAGAAAATAGAATAGAATGTGAAACATCTTAAAAGAAAATGATAAATTTGGAGAAAAGATCAAGAAGAGAAAACATGGGAATAATCGGATTGGCAAAAAGTTGTAACTAATAAGAGAACCATGACACATTAATTCCAATTAATTTAATTAAAAAGACAGTAAGTATAGAAAAGATATGTGTGTATGGGGTATGTGTGGGTATGAATGTATGGATGTATATATCTACATGTTTATACATAAATATATCTTTTCTTAATTGTAGCTTGCTTGGGGATAGGAGAGAGATGAAAGGGGGAAAAAGAATAGAGTAAATAAATATGTAGCAGAGAACCAAAGAACAATTAACAAGGGAGTAAAGAAAAAATGGATATTCATGAATATAATTTCTTCTACTAATATGTGTGTAAATATATATTTTCACACATACACACACACACACACACACATATACACACTTTCTTGATCTGGTAATTTGTTGTTATATATTTTGGATCCTCCCTGATGTTCTGCTAGGCATATGACAATGTTCTCTTTTGTTTTGCTTTATTTTGTTTTATATTTCTTTTTCTGTTTTTCTTACTGTTTTTTTCAAATAAAATAAATTTTTAAAAAAGAGAAAACTAAAAAGACATGCAGGAACTGATGAAAGATGAAATAGACAGAACCAAGCAAAGAATATACACAAGGGTCACCACATTGCATTAATTATGAATGAAAGAAATAATTAAAATAAAATCAAACACTTTTTATCATAATAACCAATGTTGATTCTGGAGAAAAGATGAAAAGATCACAAGTAAATAGAGACTGAGACCTCTCAGACACAAGCAATGAAGTGACTGGCTTGGCATAATTTTTCACCTTTGTTACAAGGGAACACACTTTGGGGTTGGAAGGTGGTATGGCAGTCCTATATGTACATGAATTTCCACTCTTAGGATTCATTATCAGTCATATGAAATTTCTGTTGTCTTGTCTATAAACTATCTAGACTCTCCCTATCCCGGAAGTCCCATATTCCTCAAGAATGATTTCCTAGTCCTCAATCTTAATACTTTCCCTCTGAGATTACTCCTAATTTCTCTCATATATAATTTGTTTGTATTCAGTTGCTTGCATATTGTCTCTACCACTAAGCTATGAGTGCCTTAGGATTAGGAACAATTTTCACCTTTATTTGTATTCCCAGAATTTATCACAGTATATATATATATATTATATATATATATATATATATATATATATATATATATATACATACATATACATACATATATATATATATATATATATAGTAGGATGCTTACCAAATGACCAACTGATTATTCATATTCATTTTGTCTTCTACATTTCCAGTATTATTTGAAAATATGGACCAAATGAAATGTTTTACTCAGTAAAAGTGTTGTTTTGCAAATGAAATCACCATTTTTTTCTTGGTGTTCCTAAATCAATGGTTATAATTCTTGACAAATGAAAGAATGTACATCTTCACATATTCTGTAATAAGGAAATATAATATAAAAAAAAGTTAATCAATTTGTAAATGTCAGACTACATAAAGGGTCACTAAGGGAAACAGATTATTTTTTGAGAGATAGAGTATAGGTTGTATCACATCTGATCTTTAAAGTTAGTATATGTCAGGACTTAAGTTCTATCACATCTATGACTTCCTACATGAAAGGGAAGAATTCACAATGTACCCATCATTGTCACTGGTCCACAGAGTCATGGTCAAACTGTAGGTTTTTTCTGTGTTCAAGATCTCAGGCATTTAAAACATAGCCTGGTGCACTATTCCACCCATAATAATACAATATAGAAGAAAAGACTTACAAATATACACACACAGGGAGAATGATTCAGAAATATAATACACTGCTATTAAAAGTCCTTGCCCAATTTAGCTTGTTTTCCTTCTTATCAATACAGTCACTTCTACAGCTTTAGAGGTCCCTGGTCTCCTTAATTTTCTTTCAATTCTTTGTATACATGTATATATTATCAAAGGCCTTTAGAGCTACTGGCAAAAGTTACTATCTTTTTATTCTCATTACTTAACTGTATACTTTTTGAGAGTGTCAATATGCAAAGGATTTCAGAAATGTATCTAATATTTTACAGATTTGACTGTTTACAGATGAAAATAATAATAATAACAACAACAACCAAGAAATCACTTCTCCAAATGGGGAAATGTGTTCTACAACTTGCTCCATTTTTCATTTGTCAGAGACAAAATACTTCACAGACAAAACACAATTTGACTCAATGTAACTGTTCTGTTCTTAATAAAACGATGTTAAAAATTGTTGGCAAGATAATGTCAGATTTTTTTCTTCTTTGAATGCAACTTGTGATCTATCAGTGATTTTTGAATTTTGTAGAAGTTAATCTTTACTATCTTTCTTCTACTAAATTCACTTTCAGATGGATTGGCTTGCTTATTTTCCATCCCATACCCTCGTATTTTTCTACTTTAAAATCACTTTGTTGTTTATTTCAACACTTCCTTTGCAACAGTATTCATCACAGAAACATGTAGTCTTTGAAAGCTTCACCTGCAGTTTAACATATTGTGACAGCAAGTCACACTCTATTTTCAATTCTTAAGTATCATTTCAAAATATAATTCAGTTGTCAACAAAGAGAAGATGCATCAGTTTTGCACCACCCATATTCTGTTGTTGGTTAAATTTCTCCATCCTTAATTACAGTGTATGGTTTTTGTTTGGGATTTGTATCTTTTCCCTTGATTCCCCAAAATAGATTTATGTGACATGGATTGTAGAATGACATAATTAGTATTATATGATTCTGGAATCTTTCTTTCAAATGGTTTATAGGACTTTTCTATGCTTCAGTTTTATTAAAGTTATGTCAAAGATAGTGTTACCTTCTCTTGTGTCTATTGATTTATTGTAATTAAGGAATGTAAAGTAGGTTGGAATTTGATGGTTCTGCAGGTGATAAGTAAAAAGAATGTGATTAATATTAGGCTGCCTAGAATAAAGTCTTGCTTCTTTGTCAATAATCAGAGACAGCTAATGAATATAGTACTGAATCTGGAGACAAAAGGCCTGAGTTTAAATCCATACCCAGATACTTAGAAAGTCACTTTACATCATTTTGCCTGTTTTCTCAATTATAAAATGGGGATAATAACAGTATCTACCCTGCAGACTTGTGAGGATGAAATAAGATATTTATATAAAGCATTTAACTTGACACATTACAGATGCTATATAAATCCTTATTTCCTTCTGTCTAATCTTTGCCTTTCTTAATGTGGTTAAGAATAATTTGATGAAAATTTTATGAGAACAAAATAATTGGTCATTAATGTTGGAGCGCTTCTGAGCTTACTTTATTTAATTAAAGCATTGTCTTTTCTTTTGTTGTTGTTGTTTTTTGCTCCAGTAGAATTTGTTTCCCCTTCTCTCCCCTCTTATTCTATACTGATGCTGAATTGATATTTTCAAAAAATAGATCTGACCACATTGCTCCTTTGCTCAGAAATCTTCAGGGCTCCATTACTTATACAACATTCTCAGCTTGGCATTTAAAGCCCTTCAAAATGAGGTTCTCTCTTCCCTTTCCAATTTCATTTCATATATTAGACCCCTTCACTTACTCTCCATTCTAGTCTTCCTGTCCTGCTTACTTTTTCCCATACATGACATCCCATTTTCTGTTGTCATGTTTATGCAAAGGCAGTTTTCCCACCTCCAGAATATACTCCATCCTTACCTCTATGTGTCAAAGATAGTTTCCTTTAAGTTACAGCCCAATTCACTAACTCTTGTCTCTTCCTAGTTGTTAGATCTCTTTTTCTCTATGAAATCATTTTGGATTATTTTATATTTACTTTGTAATTGTCTCTCAAGCTCTCTATTCCTACTTAACAACATACTATACATGTTCCCATTATCATTTTCCTGGACTACATAGTAGTTATATAAAAAGGCTTTCCTCTCTATTTTCTTTTCTCTCCAATTAATCCTTCAAATACTCCAGTGACAGCATATTCTTTTTTATTCTAAGATTATATCATAGCCCTCCTTCCCTAAAGAATCTCTGAAGACTTCCTGTTATTTCCCTAATCAAATGAAAACTCATTTACTTGGTATTTTTCAGTGTCTATGACCTTTTACCACTATCTCTTTCCCATCTTATATCATATTATTTTCTTCTAAGAACGTTGCATCCTAACACAAGTGAAGAGATCTCTTGATTCCTGGACACATTCTTCCCTTTTGTGATTTCTTACCTTTGCTCACCCTCACATCTGAAATACTTTTCCTCCCCATCTTCATTTACTAAACATTTACCCACCCTTCAAGGCTATATTAAACATTATCTCCTCTAGGAAGTCCCTTATGTTCAAGATGGGTAATGGCTTTCTTCCTTTGATCTCAATCCCCATATAATTTATTTGTTTCTTGCTTCTTCCTGCTCACTAGACTATAATGATTACTTTCTTACCTGATATTTAAATACTTTCCAGCATCTAACGCAATTCTCTGCATTAAGTAGACACTTGTTAAATTTTATTTTGTTTTTGTTTGGGTCAAATAATTTATTTAATCACGCTAGGGAGATATCAATTCAGAAACTCCCCTCACCAATTCAAACTGTTGATTTGTCAGCAATTTTAAATCTTATTTGTCTAGGGATCCTGAAAGCCTATGTCATGGGTTCTAGTCACACAGTCAGGATGTGTTTAAAGCAGGATTTCAATCCAGATATTCCTTTTTAAATTTTTTCACATTCTCTTATTATATTTTTAATTTATGGAATAAAACACATTTTCATGATATTGTATGATTTTTAAAAAGGTGGGTACTCATGAAATTGCAAGTCTATTAGGTATAACTTGCCATTTCTTTTAAGTAAAAAATTCCTTTTAAAAAAAGTCCTAACTAAATATTATAATTATCATTTAATTTTTTCTCTTTTTTCTTTCCCTTCCCACTCTAGAGATGGCTACTACTAAACACAAATATATGCAAATGCATACTGCTATTTATCATTTCTTTCTCTTGATGCAAACAGTGTCTTCCTTTGTATTTCTTTTGTAGTTAATTAGGAGATTTGTAATAGTCAAAATGACTTATTTGCTTCAGTATTCCTAAATAGTAAACTACCACCCTCTCTGCCTCATCTTCCCCCTTTCCAATATATCTTACAACCTGCTACCAAAGAAATGTTCTTAAAGTTCAGGTATAGCTATGTCAGTCCTCTCATCAGTGAGCATAGATGGCTCCTAATATCACTAGAATCCAATATGAATACCTTTGGTTTTACAACCTAGATCTTCATCTTTAGGATCTATGCTGTTAAGGTGTCTCTTCTGCTCATGAAGATGTAAAGTTTGGAATGCATGCATAATTTGTGACCACATTACTACATGATACCAGCTTTTCTATGAATAGTCTAGTTCTCATGGAATATTGAGTTTCAAGGAATTTCATCCAGTTCTTCTCCTATTTCCTGAATTACCTTTTTGACATCCTAGTGTCAGTATGATGAAGAGAAAAATGGTCAAAGGGACCTAGAAGCAAAAGAAAGGATATTCCCAATGTTATTTGCCCAAAAGTTATTGCCCAATGGTCTATGCTAGGGACAACTGTGGGAGATCAATAACTACTATACCAGCATTCAATGTGTCCCCAACAAAGGCTGGAGTAAGGCTGCCTATATACACCATTGACCCTTCCACTGCAGGGTACTATATCAAGGGTACTTAAAGGAAGTAGCTGGAATAAATTCGATTGGGGTGCCTTTGGACAAATAAAACTGGCTGTAATAATTCTGAGATACGCACAGAGATTGTTTGTGAAGATAGAATTTAAGAGATGGTCACTGGTGAACATAGCAGGAAAGCTGTGATTACATCCTTTCTGGTGTCCATGAAGCCTCATAAATCTCTGCTTGGCTTTAGGGGAATGAGAACTGTGTCATCCCAAAGGCATTTCTGTACCTACAGCCAAAGATCATGAGTGCCTAACGTACTGATAAAGAGTTCTTCTAGGGTAAAGGAGCTTAGTCACTTAATAATTGGTTAGTCATTGTTAAATAGTTCTTACTGTTAGAAAAAGTTTCCTTTATATTTAGCCAAAATCTGCCACTCCCAATAAGTGGCCATCTGATTTTTTAAAAGACTCATAGTGAGAGGCTGTCCATCAATCTCAAAGAAGTTGATTACATTTCGGGATGATTTATTTGGAAATTTTGTTTTACACTAACCATAAAGTTATCTCTTTGCAACTTCTACTTATTTCCCTACTTTTATCTTTTGGAGTTGAGTATAACAAGTCAAATTATGTGACCAGGTGACATAGATCTTTGCAAATACAATTCCTGATATTGACTTTGACACATAATGTCATGGAATGTAAGTCTATTTATAGACTGTTGGTCCCAAAAGACATCCACAACTTCTCCCACAAGTCTATCAACCCCAAGGAAGAGAACATAACAACAAATGTCTATTGTTTTAGTGCCTTTTTTTATTAGAATTATTTTCTTGACAAAAAAGGCAGAATTTTCTTTAGCTTAAAAAAAGCTTGTCTCATTAATAAAAAAAATGAAGAATAAATTACAGCAGATTATGAAAATGCTTTATAAATGTTGGTGGTGTTTTCAGAGGCAGAGATAATATCTACCTTTTCAGCTGACTTTCCATTGTTGATAGGACAGGTAAAATAATCAAGTTTCGACTTGGTTCTTTGTCAGGTTCAGTGATCAAAAGAAATCCCAATAAACTTTGGATAGAAAATTCCATAGAAAAAGAACTATGGAGTTTGATTATAAATCAACACATGCTTTGTTCACTTCTTTTTTCCATTTTTATTTTCTTTCCCATGGCTTTTCCCTTTTGTTGTGATTTTTCTTTCCCAACATGATTCATAAAGAAATGTGTATTAAAAATAACAATTTTCTTTAAAAAAAGATAGAACAAGTAATTTTTTTTATTTATCATCTCTAGGACTTGAGAGGCAAAGTTGCACAATGAATAGAGCATTGGATTTGGAGTCAGGAAGATCTGAGTTCAAATTCTATCTCACAAATTTACTAGATTTGTAATTATGAGCAAGCCCCCTAATCTCTCTCTGCCTATGTTTCCTCACCAAAAAAATTAGGGACCTGGTTTTGATGATCCCTTCTTTCTTAAAATGTATTATCCAATGACAACAGAATTATTTCACTTTAACACAAACTGTAAATATCCCCAAGTCTCCTGTCTTTGAACCAAAGAAAGGAAAGAGAATATAGAAAGAGGTCCTTTGATAGAATTAATGTCCATTGAGAGTAACTTGGATGAATTTAAAATAATCACTCTTATTTAATGTAACCTAGAACTACTCCTGGAACTCCCTGGCTTTAATAGATGAGCTTTTACCTTGTCTTTCTGAGTGGGAATAAGACTTTCAGGGCACTTTTCAGCCATATCCATATCAGGTCCTGTCTCATCTATCCCCACTTTCTACCTGTCCTTTATGTATTTTCTCCCATTAAAATGTAAGCTCCTTGAGGTCAGGTATAAGCTTATATTTGTGTCCCTAGCATTAAGCACAATTTCTGGCATATAGTGATTAATAAATGCTTTTTTCTTTAGATGCTCATTCTTCAACAAATGAGGTGTGCATCATCCAGAATATCTTGTCTGCTACTGAAGAATTATCCCAAACATGCTTCCAATAAGCCACCTGACAAGAACCAAATCCTGACACTTTGGAAAAAATCACAAAAAAATTCCATCTGTACAATATTCCAGTGAAATTAACCTCAAAAAAACAATAATCTTATCACATTTTAAAAGTAGAGACACTTTTGACTTGTCCAAGTCCTCACAGGTCATCAGAATCAGAAGCAAAATCTGATTTTCTTTTCCTTTCTCTCAAATTTGCTAACAATAGCAAGATAGTTACTTGTGCTAGGTCTGTTTTTATCTGAACTCTATCAAATAATGAGATGAGAAAAATGAGAATGTCATAAATGACATTTATATCATACTTTGGTCAAAAAAGCTATATAACAATTCTGTCATGGGGTAAAACAGTTTCTTTCAGTAATTTTGATCTGGAGCCCACACTTTATGTTTGTACCATAGTGGATCTCACTATGTGGGACCTTTTTTTGTTTCTGTGCCTTTCTTTCCAGGTTTTAAAAGTACTGGTGTTGATTTCAGCAATTAGTTGGAAAGTTTATTTCTAGTGACATCTAGTGACTTTACATGGCAGTAAAAAGAAAGCTGGGATCTGATTAGGCCTTTTTTTTTTTTTTTTTTTAGCAAAAAACATTGTATCTTCACAAAAATGAGAGAATTTGGATTTTTCTTAAATGAAATCATTTCATGTGACTTAGTTTCAGATTAGTCTTCATCTGTAAATGGGGAGAATATTTGTTTTTGCTTTGCTAATATGTTGTGAAACACTTGGGGAAATAAGAGCATCATTTTCTTTCTGTTAAGGAACATCCAGATATAATTATTATTATATCTGTTGTTTGGGGGTGGGTGATGGGGAAAAGATTTGACCTGTCCTCTGAAGGAGCAGAGAGAACTAATGCTATATAAAGAATTTATAGGTCACATATCGAGTTTCTACTTAAACTTTGCTATGTTGGATTTGAGGCATTGCTTTTGTTAATTTGAAAGGAAAACAAAAGTTAGAATCTAGGATTTTGGGTTAGAATTACCCCTTAATGTGACCCTGCCCTAATAAGGCATATATATTTATGTGTATATATATATATGTATGTATGTATGTATTGTTACATAGCTATTCATAAAATCCTTTTCTTTTTTTAAACAACTCAGTTAAAAATTCTGGTTTATTATTAAAGACAACATGTTTCAGACATACATCAAACAGTCCTCCCCCCAAAAAAAAAATTAAACAAAATGAAACAAGCAACAAAAGCAAAAAACAAAACAAAACAAAACAAAAAGAGCAACTTCATGGATAAAAGGAATAAGGGAGGGAAATAATCTTTTCTCTTTACCTTTTAACTATATCATACAAACTATTTAGTGCATTGCTAAGTATAAACACAAATAAGTTATTGGAATGCTAAGGATAAGGACTGTATTTTTTTTTTGTTGTTGTCTATTATCTTCCTTTGTACAAAGATTTCAAAGCAAGGACAAAATTTAAAAACCTCCTAATCAACAACAATTATGTTGAAACTCTGAACATAACTTTCAGTGCTAAAAATTAACTGAAAGGTACAAGAACCAATATCTCCTTCTCCTGAAGGTATCAATGACAGGTGAGCCTCAGACCACCAAGATCATCCAGGTACTGATCAGTGTTATGGGAAGTCAGTTATAGGCCCTTCAGAATGGAATCATTGGGTCAGCTGGTTGCCATGATGACTGATAACAGCCTTGGGGATGTTTTTTGGTTGATCCAACATTCAGAGAGGTCTGTTGCAAGGAAAAGACATTGATTTGATCCTTTCTCCATTGCCCTAGCCATGACGGATAGTAAGTAACATCTTTCCTACTCTACCAAACATTGTTAATCTCTTCTCCTACATACTAATGGCCCCTTTCTTCTTTTTCACTGACTTATTTACTTTGTCTTTTGTTCCCACATAAGAAAAGCTTTTGGGAAGGAGTCATGCTGTAAGATGAAAGCCTATAGTACTAGGGTAAATCTGTAGATTATCTTGTTAATTTAACTGAACAAAAATCTATTGAATATTTAGTACACAAAATGTATTATAATAAGAATTAGAGCTATGTTGACAACAATAAGAAACAACATCTGTCCCTCCTTTATGAATGTGGAAACCAAAATCTAAAGAAATTGGCTTCCACAAGATCACCCAGCATTATTGGAAGATAATAATGAACTCATCACCTTCTGATGATAAATCCATTATGCCACAGGGAATGAAAACACAGCAATCTGCCTCACAGTGGACCCAGGACAATTATTGGGTTTAACAATCAGCAGGACCCTTGTTGAAACTATAGAATAGCTTAAATTCATTTGGAAACCCTCACGGTTCTTGTTACCCTTTTTGCCTTTTTGTTCTCTTCCCCCCCTCCCAAGTGTGTCCAGTGCCTTCCCACTAAGCTTCAGCTGCCCAAAGTATTCCATTATAGTAAATCACTCAAATCTGTTAATAGCATCACGAACTTACTATAACCTGAGGCCTCATCCTTTTATTCCACATGTCCCAGGGCTTGACTCCTTGGTAACCCCATCTGGCTTCTTATTTCTATCTCTCCTCTTGAACCTTGCTTCTCACTTCAGTCTTAAGAAGAGAAGGTACACCTTAGTTTCTTTTCCCTTAATATATCACAATCTTGCCAAAATGTTTGTGGCAGCCCTGTTTGTAGTGGCTAGAAACTGGAAAATGAATGGATGCCCATCAATTGGAGAATGGCTGGGTAAATTGTGGTATATGAATGTTATGGAATATTATTGTTCTGTAAGGAATGACCAGCAGGATGAATACAGAGAGGACTGGCGAGACTTACATGAACTGATGCTGAATGAAATGAGCAGAACCAGGAGATCATTATACACTTCAACAACGATATTGTATGAGGATGTACTCTGATGGAAGTGGATTTCTTTGACAGAGACCTGAGTTTCAATTGATAAATGATGGACAGAAGCAGCTACATCCAAAGAAAGAACACTGGGAAACGAATATGAACTATTTGCATTATTGATTTTCTTCCCGGGTTATTTTTACCTTCTGAATCCAATTCTCCCTGCGCAACAAGAGAACTGTTTGATTCTGCAAACATATATTGTATCTAGGATATACTGCAACATATCTAACATATATAGGACTGCTTGCCATCTAGGGGAGGGGGTGGAGGGAGGGAGAGGAAAAATCGGAACAGAAACAAGTGCAAGGGATAATGTTGTAAAAAAAAATTACCCTAGCATGGATTCTGTCAATATAAAGTTATTATTAAATAACATAAAATTTATATATATATATACATATATATATATTATATATTATATAAAACTACTATATAGTAGTTTTACTACTAACCATTACAGAAAAACATAAAGGTTCAAAAAAAGGGAACAAAAAAGTTACAAAGCTGGAAAAATATTTACATTTTACTCTATTCCTATATTCTGTATATGCAGAAAACTAAGTCTTGCTTTTCTGGTTACTCCCTCAAAAGAAAGTCTTCCTTTCTTTTATGCTTTCTCATTCCTAATTTCCTCTTCATCAACTGAATTGATCTCCTAATCCTAAATTTTCTCACAACATTTTTTTCTTGAACCTCTCCTTTCTATCTAACATTTTCCCTTACATCATAATTACTTATATACATATTCCTCTCCTCTCTTTACTTTGCTCATTAGAGGACAAGTTCCTTGAAGACAGGTATTGCACTATTTTTCTGGTGGCTAGTACAGAAAATGCCATAGCTGTGCCATAGCTGGCTAAATTGAATTGTCTGTCTAATGCTTCCCTTTGATAGCTGGGCTGAGTGCTGGGTTAGACTCTTAAATTTCTAACTAATGTAAATTCACTTTGACAATGCTGAGGGATTATAAATCTCATCTGTTGGGAGAGGAAGCTTGTATGTTTGTGATTGTAACTTTTGAAGTTAATATATTTGTATAAAAGAGTTTTTTTTCCAAAAGACAATGCTCTTAGGTGTCTTAAATATCTTCAATTTTTAGTTTCAGGCATGAAAGTCCTGATCCTCTAGCAAATGCTTCCCTGTCTCTCCTTTATTCTTCTCTCACCATCAAATGAGATCTTCTCTTGGGTTTTGAGATGAAATATAGAACATTGATAGCCAGGATGGTGTTAAAGAAACCCAAAGTTTAAGGTGAACCTTCTGGGAAGGTCTAGGAATCATACTGTAGGTATTTGTTTAAAAATAAAAATGTATACATACAGGTAAACTTTTTTTAACCAAAGAATTATCTATCCTATCTAATATTGTTATCTTAATACTTTATAGTGCTGTTATAATTCAATCATATATGAAGCAAATGTATGGGTGTTTGGTATAGGATAAAAATAACAAATCAATGGATCCTACAGATAATCACCAGCTCTATAGAAAGATATGCAGGAGTTGGAAATAATGTCATGCAATTGTCTTCATACAAGATTATATAGTCGATGGGATCAAGAAATAGGACAAAAAGAATATAGAGATTAGTAGTGTGATAAAGAAAGGAAAGGAGCTGTAAGCACACAGCAGGAATGAATTATCATTAATTCTTACTTCCACTCAGAAAGTCTACAAGACCCAAAGGTCCTTGCACTGTTATTTGACCTAATGGTTGAGTTCTTTCTAAGACAAGATAGTAGGCTCCATCACAGGAAATCTAGGGTAAACTAAGTATAGTTCTGCCTAGGAGATCTTAGAGTCTATCTATTTGGGTTTGGGATAGAGTCAAAGAAGCTGCCTCTAATGCCTTTAATTCTTGGAAGAAGAGAAGTTCCTGGTTGAGACTTGCTTATTTTAGTCCCTTAGTAAATAAGGGGGAAGAGGGTAAGATTAGGGAGAAGCAGACATCTGGTCTCATTCAAATCAGGATTAGTTGCCATTTTTGAGAATTGATAGTGTAGGTATTTATATAGTATGTAGCTATTTTTTTCTTTAAAAAAATTTATATACATACAAGCAGGCTACTACATAAATACCTACACTATTTCTTATTTCTATTTCACCAGAATATTTGGAGAAAAGTAAGCGCCTTTATGAGAAAAAAGATAGAAAAGGTCTACTCACATTTCACCTTAGTAAAAAACAATTAGATTTATAAATTATAGCACACATATAAATTATCACATGGACCATGGGGCAGTGAAAAGCCACCTGGTGTCATCTAGTTGTGATTGGTGCCACCTAGTGTTATCTTTCCCAAATGACAGGTTCATTTTTTAAAAATTTAACCACAAATTTTGAGTGAAGAATTTAAAAAGTACTATTAATACCTAGCATTTAGGGTTTACAAAGCATGTTGAAATTATCTCATTTGATCCCCCATAGGGGTTGCTTCTATTATTATCTGCATTTGACAGATGAAAAATCTGAGGCAGATTAGTATCAAGTGATTTGCCCAGACTGCATTTGAACCCAGGACTTCCTAACTCTAGTTGAAGTATTTTTCACCCTAAGATAACTGCCTTGTTCTATATACCACCATAGACAATGGTTGATATTAATTTAATACTTTAACATTTATTGGATTCTTTTCTCAGGATAATTCTTGAGGCAAGTAAATAAGAAGTGATGATTAAGTTTTGCACATTTAAACAATCTAGGATATGTAACCCTGCAATATCCATCTTCATAACTATTACTTTTGGGAAATAGTATAGCATAGTATATAGAGAACTGGCCTAGATTTACTTCATTCCAGTTTCTGACTCAAAACATACAATGATGAACCTGAATATTTAATCTCTTAATGCCCCATAATGCTCCCTAAAGACTATAAATTATATAGAATTATGTATTTTCATCTATACTAGAGGAGGAAGTTCACATTGACAAAATCACAAGTCTAATCAAACAAGAAAAAAGACTCTTGGCAGTATAAAAGATTGAATTCAAAACTGGCCAACTCGAAATTAAGAGACACTACCATCAAGAAGTCAGCGGCTAGGTAGTTCAGTGAATAGATCTCTGATCTTGGAATTAGGAAGATTTCTCTTGAGTTCAAACCTGGTCGTAGAAATTTATTAGCTATAGGACCTTGGGAAAATTATCTAACCCTGTTTGCCTCAGTTTTCTCATCTTTAAATGAGCTGTAAAATGGCAAAACCCCAATGCCAAGAAAACCCCAATGGGGTCACAAAGAGTCAGACATTTCTGAAATAAGTGAACAAGAAACAACAAGAGGGAATAATCTCTCAGTTAAGAACAGAAGGCTAGGTTTTTCATAGTTCACCTGAGATGGAAATATGTCTTTTATCCCACAAAAAGTGGATAAATCACTTAAACTACTAACAGGATGTTTGTTATGTTTAAAATGTGCCTGAACTTTATAAAAGTGTTGCCTAATACAAAATTTTTAAAGTAACATCAAACCTTTAAAAACAAAAAGTCTAGTATAATTCCATACCTTTATCGTAGCTCCTTAACCAAAGATCACATTTCAACCAAGCTGAATTCAGAAGCCTTTATAGAATATTCCATTGTTTCACTCTGATTATCTTTTTCATAAAGTAAGGTGGAGCAGTGTATAAAGCAATAATTTGAGAATCAGAAAGTCCTGAGTTCAAATCTAGCCTCAGCCACTTATCACCTGTGTGATAATGGGAAAGTCACAACATTTGCTTACCTTGGTTTCCTTAAATATAAAAGGGGATTTTATTCTTTTCTCTTGCCATTCTTTACATTTCCAGTGAAATGCAGATAATATCGCCTATTTCTCAGGGTTGTTGTGGGGATTAAATGTAATATTTGTAAAGTACTTAGCACAGTATCTGGCACTGTAGAAACTTAATAAATATTTATTTCCTGCCTTCTTATCTTTGAAAAGTTTTTCCCTGTGCATTTCGAGTTTTCACATAATCTTATGATGAAATAATAGTTTTCTAAGTGGATTCCTTCATCTGACAGTGAATTCTTCTTCCTCGTTAATCAAATAGTAAGCATTTACTGCACATTTTGTGCTGGGGACACAAAAGATAAAGATTACCATGAAACAGTACCTGTCTCCAATGAGTTTACCTTCTTTCCAAGGAGACAATATGAACATACATACATACATACATATGTGTATATAGGTATATATACACACATACACACACACATATATATGTTTAGGTATCTGTATATATTTATATGAATTGGATTCAAGATGATTTCAGTATGAAGGCCTTTTGCAAAGATAATGTTTGAATTGATTCTCAAAGATAAATAAGGTATTCAGGAAGTAGAAGTGATGAAAGATTTCATGCCAGGCATAGAGATCAGCTAATATAAAGTCTTGATGATGAGAAATGAATCTACATGAGGAAAAGTAAGAAATCCAGTGAGACTGATTAGCAAAAGATATGAGAAAAGGATCCAAAGGGTAGATTGAGGTCAAATTTTGAAGGGCTTTACATGTCAAAAAGAGTTTATTTGTAATTCTAGAAGTAATAGAAAGTAAAGTAGAGTTTATTGAGAAGGGAAGGATAAACTTTGCTTTAAGAAAGTAGTGTTGATATTTTTAGAGATGTTGTAGTAGAGTTGGGAGAGATTTTAAGGAAGAATAACAATTAACAGATCAATAGTTGAGGGGAGAAATGATAATGACTTGAACTTGGATAGTGACTATATGAATGGAGAGATTATAGAGATTGAAATGTCAAAATCTGGCAATTATGGGAGTTGAGTAAGAAATAGACTGTAATAGTGTCTATCTATGGATCCTCATAGCTAATCAAAGAACAGATGTATTTGCCATTCTAATTTCCCTATTTTCCCTTGCTTTTTTTTTCAATATTTGTCAGAAGACAAAAGAATATTCTAATCATGTTGGAGTATCTGAAATAGTGCAAAAACCTTTCCTACTCTCCACTCAAATCAGAAATGAGATGTTTTCTAATTCAAAGAAGAGAAAAATCCACCCTTTTCCTAAATATAATTTTGGAGGCTAACCATATTAGATGATACCTACATTATAAACAAACCTTTAAGATAGAAATATTTTACCCAGATCTCCCAAGAAAAGGTGCTATCTTCAGAAACTTCACTAACTACTTTTCCTTAAAGGGATTCTTTTCTCTTTACACCAAACGTTACTTATTTGTGGGGCAGAGAAGAGGGAATCATAATAATGCAGAGAATTTAACAGAGCTTTAAAATTTTTATTTTATTTTATAGACTCAGAAGAACTTAGTATAGAGCAAACTCGTGCAATGCTCACTTATGATGGATGTGGCTCTTTTCAACAGCGAGGTAATTCATGCCAGTTCCAATAGTCTTGTGATGGAGAGAGCCATCTGCACCCAGAGAGAGGACTGTGGGGACTGGGTGTGATTACAACATAGTATTTTCACTCCTTTTGTTGTTGTTTACTTGCATTTTGTTTTATTTCTCATTTATTTTGTTTTTCATCTGATTTTTGCCCAAATATGTATAGAAGAATTGTACTTGCTTAAGATTTATTGGATTACTTGCCATTTATGGGAGGGGATGGGGAGAATAGGAAAAAAATCTGGACACAAGGTTTTGTAAGGGTGAATATTGAAAATTATCTATGCATATGTTTTGAAAATAAAAATTAATTTAAAAAGACAACTTTAAAAGCCTTAAGAAATATGATTCATGTAATAAAAAATCATGATTCCAAAGAAAAAAATACTCTAACTTTGTAATATTTTATTATTCTCAATGATCCAGTCTCTTCCCATTGTGAGTACATTTTCTTTTTTCTCCTTAGTTAGCCAACTCCAGGATTTGCAGGCTTGTATGAAATGGCGTCGTGTGGTAAGTATGGTTTTGTCAAGAATTGTTTGAAAAACATACAGTGGAAGAGATAATAGCATGCTTCCATTCTGCCCATCCAGGCTAAGAACTGGAAAAGAGTTAAGTCATTAGATTTAATCATTCCCAGTCTAGACCGCTTTTGTCCCTGCTTGTGGCTAATCTTGTGGCTAATGGGGAACTTTGAGGGAATACATATTCCCTCTAACCTGTGATAATGGCATATCATGGATAAATGGGGTAGGGAAGGTTGAAGAGGCATTACAAGAATTCTGAGAAATGTAGGTCTGGGCATCTGCATATTTTCTCAGATAAGGGGAGGATTGCATCTCTGTCTTCAAAGCTAGAAGTCCTTGAGCCACTGAGTTCCTAAGTGTTCCTGTGATGCTGCCCATAACCCTGAGTAATCAGCTATTCTTTTTGAGATCTCTGTACTTGTCCACAGGGAAATACCAAGGAGGGACATAGTTCTATGTTTTTAACAATCTTTGGGTGATCTGATGAGCCTCAGTTGTTGTGATATTCTCTGACTTCTACCTGTCGGATTTATTTTTCTCTTTTCGCCTTTGCTAGATTATCATATATAACATCCTCCTAACTAAAGATATGTCCCTAAGGTCTGCACTCTTTCTCTAGTGACCTTAACAACTCCCATGGATTCACTTAAGATCTCTGTAGATAACACTTAGACCCATATAACCACCTTTAATCTCTCTCCTGATATCCAAACCCTCAATCTCACCTGTCTATTGGAAATTTCTTACTGAAAGTACCATGGACAGCTCAAAATCTGCATTTACTAAACTTGTTCTTTCCTACCTACTTATCTATCCACCTCTCTTCTGAACTTTTTTTTTTTTGTTGTTGTTGAGCATACTACATATTTCCAGTCTTCCTAGTTTTTCAAATTCAGTACTTATTCTTTCTCATTCACATATTAAAGCATATCTTTCTTCTTCTTTCAATTCACATGACCGCCACTCTGAAGCAAGTCTTTATCCTTTCTCACCTGAAAAACTAAAATTTTTCTCCTAGCTGGTCTCTTTGCCTGTTTCATTCATTCTTTCCATAGCTGCCAAATCATTATACCTTCTTTCCCCATGTTATACCTCTGCTAATAAATAAACTTGAGTGGGGTCTTCTCTGTCAAGTGATAAAAGAACACTTTCCCACAACTCCTCCCCCTATTTTCACATGCTCTCAGTTTTCCAGAGAAAAAGAACAAAGTGTTTTTGCCACTGAAGGAGGTACCAGAGATATGGCAATTGAGTATCACCATGTTACCAAATTTGGTTTTAGCCTCCTACCCAGCAGATCCCCTCCTTCACAAAATTAAATGTTCACAGAAGTGAGGAGGGAACCAGATTGATGCATAAGGAAGAATGGATTTCATTTTTCCATCAAGCCCCATTCCTCTTTGGAATGAACACACTCTTTTCCTGGCTTCTGAAACCTCAGGCTCAACTTAAGTACTGTTTGCTACAGAAAGTCCTCAAATATCAGGTTTCTCTCATTTCCTCCTCAATTTATTACCTATGTGGGACATCATCAGGCATCTTGACTTATGTTTTTCCATTGGAACCCAATGACTGTGAAAAAGAAAATGAGGCTACTATGCCTTATTCAAATCCAATTTATGTGCAAGTCAAGACATCACCCTCATAATAACATTGGTCCTCTTTGAGAATAAAGGACAAACAACAACAAATTTTATTGGCTATTACCTCTAAGAATAAATGCATTTGTCCATTTGCATTTAAAGTCCTTGCCAACTCAACTCCAACCTATATAATATATATATATGTTCCCTTTTATATATTAGATGATCTATGCACAGTAGACTTCTTGAACTTGTTCACATAAGCCTACCTCCAAACTCTGGGCTTTTTTTTTTTAACAGACTATTGGTTAAGTCTAGAATATATTTCCTCTTTCCCTCAACTTTTGGAATTCTTAGAGTCCTTCAAAATTCAGCTCAAGTGACACTTCCTATGTGAAACTTTTCCTTATCACTCTATCCCCCCAAATTACAGTTTATCTTGTACTACTTAAATGTCCAAATGTTGTTCTTCCTTTCTCCGTCCCACAGAATACAAGTTCCTTGGGGTTTGGGATTGTCTCATTTTGTTTTGTTATCTCTAGATCTTTATATAGTGTTTGGCATAGAAGATTGTTTAATAAATATTTGAGGAATAATTGTACATAATAGCTCCATTTTGAATCTGTTGTATCAGAATTAATTGAAAGCAATAGACCTCCCATCTTTCTTATGACACATAATACAAAAATCATGCAATTTAGCACTGGTCATTCACTGAAGAGCATTGATCTCTCTGGATCTTCCTTCCTCAACAAAGATTTCAAATTTCTTGAGAGATGACATATCATATTTCATTTTTGGATCTTCTAACATCTAGGATCCCAGTGGTTTTAATAAATACTTATTAATTATGCCACCAGGAACATTTAGCTGGAAAATATTTACCAGCCAAGCTGGACTTTTACTTTTCTTTATATTCAAGTTTCCTTTTATAGAGTTCTCTTCCAGAATCAAGAAAACCTGGATTCAAATCCCAGCTATAGATCCTTCCTTGTTCTGTGATCCTGATCCTTGTGAAGAATTATAAAGTTTGCCTCTTACTTCAGCCTCCCAACAGCCTTGTAATGGTAGACTGTATTACAATTACGGCTATACCAGTTTTATTGAAACTGCTAGAGGTAAAGGGATTGTCCAGAGTCACATACATATTAAATATCAGAGACAGGATTTGAACTCAGTCCTTGATGACATCCATTATACCAGGACTACCTATACAGCACTGTACTACCAATCTCCCAAGGTTGTTCTGAAGAAATTGTCTTTCAAACATTAAAATTGTATCATTTTATGAGCAGAACCAGGAGATCATTATATACCTCAACAACGATACTTTTTGAGGATGTATTCTGATGGAAGTGGACCTCTTCGATAAAGAGAGCCTTAATTGATCAAAGATGGACAGAAGCAGCTACACCCAGAGAAAGAACACTGGGAAATGAATATAAACTGCTTGCATTTTTGTTTTTATTCCCGGGTTATTTATACCTTCTAAATTCAATTCTCCCTGTGCAACAAGAAAACTGTTCGGTTCAGCACACATATATTGTAGCTAGGATATACTGCAACCCATTCAACATGTAAAGGACTCTTGCCATCAGGGGAAGGGGTGGAAGGAGGGAGGGGAAAAATCGGAACAGAAGTGAATGCAAGGGATAATGCTGTAAAAAATTACCCTGGCATGGGTTCTATCAATAAAAAATTATTTTAAAAAAATTGTATCATTTTAGGCATTAAGTATTCTAACAACAACAACAACAAATTGAGATTTATATAACTACAAGGTGTTTTACACCTGTTAACTCATATGAGCTCCACAGTAACCCAAAGATATACACAACACAAACACTTATCATGATTCCCATTTTACATGTTAGCAAACTATACCTCAGAGAGGTTAGATGACTTGTCTCTAGTCAACCTACAGGTAATGAACCTCTCTCAATAGTCTCAAAGAAAAGAAAAATAACTTTTTGTGTCTCATAATGTGTTGTTATTTAATTTGACTTTATCTGCAACTTTCAGGAAAACGAGAATTCAGACATATGGAATATTTTCTGCAAACTGCTGAGTCAGCAGACTATAATCTTGGCAATAAATTCCAGGTGATGACTTTTCATTTCATATCAGGTATAAAAACATTTTTTCATCCCTGGACTCTCAAACATACTGATGGCTTATTAGCTACATATAGTTCAAGTGACTTAAGGAGAGGAGAGAGGTAGAAGAATGCAGATCAGGGATATGTTCACAAATGTTTAACAATCAACTCCTCAAAAATATATACACAATGTTTAAGTTTGTTCTGCATCTCTAACATTTTTCCATCACTTTCTTAAGTCTGGGCAATCAACAAAACAATAAATCAATCACTAATTTTGAAGTTTTCCCATTTCCAAGGTATAAATGTACACATTGGAAATAGAACAATTATCTGGTTCAAATGGTACCAGCAAATTCTTGATACTGATTCTCAGATTTAAAAAGAAGAAACATCATATCCTATCCTTGAGATAAAGAAAGGTTAATCACACATGTACACATGCATCTCTTTATGTTGGGGATGAGGAGAGAGTTGTAATTGGATTTATTTTAAAAAAACAACTCTATGATCTTTTGTTAGCTAAAAACTACAGTATAAGACAACCATATGAGATGGCAACCAAAATAAATGATGTGAAATTACTTTGCATTATTGAAAGTCTAGAAGTTTCACATGGTCTCACACTATATTCTTCTGTGATCATAGCACACTTGGAATATTGTGTTTAACTTTTTGCACCACACTGGAGATTGAAAAACCAGAGTAATTCCAGAGAAAAGGAATTATCATACTAAGAAGATTCAGAACTATTTGGAAAAAGTTAGAAAATTGGAAATATTTAATCTCAGGAAGAAAAATTATTTAGAGGGGATATTGTCTTTATTCAATATTTAAAGGGTTGTGTCATGTGAAAGATAAGTATGTTCATCCAGCTTGGTTCTAGAAATAATAACTAGATCCAAACAGTGGAAGCTATAGGGAGGCTGATTTTAGTTCAATGTAGGAAAGAACTCAACAGCAATTAGAATTGGGCAAAAAATGGTCTACTTCAAGAGATAATGGGTTCCCTAAAATGGGAGATTTTTAAGCAAAGGCTGGAGTAAAGTACTCTTTTCTCAGGAATGTGAGGGAGGAGATTTGTAATTGAGATGAGAAAGTTTGGATTACATGGCCTTTGACATCCCTTCAATTGTTGGATCTAGGACTTATGAACTACAATTTAAAAATAAATTGTATTTATTTTAATATTTAAAAAATCATTTCCACATTAATCTAATCTGATTTCTTTTAGGTATAGTTTAGGTTTTTTTTCCTGGCATGAGTACCTTAACTGGCTCTGGATTGATCTGGGCCAGTTAACCCCTTTTTAGATAGCCAGGTGACTCTCTGCTCCCTGAAGTTCACTGTAACAGGGCAAGACTTAGTTAAACACTACTGATAGGTTTTAGTCCTCCTGTATTTCAGAACATCTGAGCTCAAGCAATGTGCCAGCTTCATTTTGCCCTCCATCAGGGATCACAGAGAATAGTTTTTATAGAGTATTTCTAATTAGGATGCCCTATATTAAATCAATATTTTTTGCATTACACATAGTAAGTACTTTAAAAATGGTTGATTAGATATTGGCAAATGATCTCACTGAACAGAAGTTACCCCCTTTTCTCATCATTCAAAGTAGCTACTACTTCAGGTCACAACCCTGTCTCATAAATGAGTTTGTCCTGAGTCCCAGATGACCATATTAACAAATTAAAAATGACTAAATGTTCCATTTCTCTTCGCAGCTATGTGGATCCCTTAGAGCAATTTGATACACAAGTGAAGAAAATTGAGGAATGTTTCAGAAATGTGTTCTCCATGCCTGATTTAGAAATACTCCTAAAAAGGCAAAGCAGTTCAGATGGCACAACTGACATTGAGGTATCATTTTATGCTATCTATTTGTTGTGGGTAGAAAGAGCCATTTTTCAAAAGTCATTTAATTTTGTATTCCTTATTTGTTAAAGATGGAGTTTGGGGGAGAGGGAGGCTGCATTTAGATGATCCCTTCTAATTTCAAAATCCTAGAACCCATAAAGGCCCTTCATTCTTTTCACCATATCTAGTTCCTTTGCCAAAAACCATTATCTTGGTGACCACCTTTTTCTTGGATCTGAGAGGACATCTGGCTTCTATTTACAGATATGGCTTAGTCAAGGCTTGATGGTTACCAAATATACCTCCCTGAGTCCTCGTCAGTAAGAGAGGAAGATGGGTCTGTTAGTGTTTTCTACATGGCAAGGGTACAGAGCAGTATGCACAATTTTGAGAATGCTCTTGGTCCAAATCATAGTGATGTTATTGTTTAGCCATTTTTTTCAGTAGTATCCATCTCTTTGTGACCCCATTTGGGATAAGATATTAGAATAGTTTGCCATTCCTTCTCTGGCTCTCAGAGGAAACTTGAGGCAAACATTTATATCACACATTTAATAAGTGTCTGGGGCCAACAGACTCAGGAAGATGAATCTTCCTGACTCCAGGTCCAGTGCTCTATGCACCATGGAGCCACTTCACTACCTCAAATCACATATTGTATATCAAATAATTATACTAACATTATAGCTACACATCAAGGCAGTAGAAAGAGTACTGGGCTTGGAATAAGAAATAACTGAGTTCAGGGCTGATGTTAAATATTTACTAGCTATATGACCCTGGATAAGTGACTCTTTGTCTCAATTTCCTCATGTATAAAATGGGAATAATAGTACCTAATATGTAGGGGGTATTATGAGGATGAAATAAGATAATGTTTACAAAAAGCACTCAGCACAGTTCTAACAAATAGCTGGTACTATATAAATACTTATTTCCATTCCCAAATCCTGGCTCTTACATCTCATCTACTTGAAGGCAATGCCATCCCTGCATCCCAGGTCCTGCCCAGACTGTGAGGACTCATCCATAGGGTGATTTTGCCTAAGGCTGACTCATAATTCTGTTTTTTCTCTCTCTCAGCAACTGTACCAAACTATTTTAACCACTTTTGAGGACACACTTCTGATCTTGGTATCAAAAGACCTCTACAAGCTCCAGCTCTTAAGGGTAATTAATGTAGGCAACCCTAAGAATGGCAATTTCTATTTAGCTCTTGAACAGAAATTGGAAGTTTAAACTCCAGTCATATGTCCAGGAATGCAAACATGCATTTGTTGTTGTCCTCCTCTCCCTTTTCTTTTTAACTTTCTGATGACATCTCATAATACCAAGAAATGAATGGGGGAAAAACGTTTTAGCCTCTTCTATATACATAGAAAATGAGCCCTCATTTCATGTCCCATCTGTGACAAATCCTAGGTGATGCTATTCTCATTACTAAGCTTCTTAGGGCTCTTGGTGACTCCTTTGCAGAAAGAGTAGTGACCTATATTGGGAAAAGATCTTCTTCCACCTGGGAATTTCCTTTACAGTAGCAAGAAAATCATAGATACAGTTCCTATCCCTATAGAAAGATAAATAACAAGAGTAAGCAAAATTTAATGTCACTGATCCTTCAAATAGAATAACAGCCCCATTACTGATTATTTTAATGTGTGTATACAAATCTGTTTTGAGGAGTTAAAAGGATATGCCATAATTTAGTCTGCAGTATCTTCAAATTCCTATAAGTAATCCCCTTATAAGAGCACTTTATCATATTATCATTTAAATGTAAGTCCCTTGAGAAAAAAAAAACTATAGATCAATTTTAGTAATGAATATACATGCAAAAAATCCTGAATAAAATACTAGCTAGAAGACTGAAATAATATATTATGATGATTCTATATTGTGACCAAGTAGAATTTACACTAGGAAGGCAAGATTGATTTAACCTATAGAAAACTATTAACATAAATGATTATATCAAAAATAAAAGTGACAAAAACATATATTAACAGATGTATAAAAAGTTTTTAATTAAGTAAAATATTCATTTGTATTAAAACACTTAAAAGTATTGGTATAAATAGATTTTTTCTTAAATTGATAAGAAACATTTACCTAAAACATTTACCTAAAAACAGCAAGCATTATTTGTAATGGGTATAAGCTAGAATCCTTCCTAATAAGATCAGAAGTGAAATCAGGATTTCCATTATCGCAGTTATTTTTCTGAGTTAGAAAAAAATAGAATTCATTTGAAAGAATAAAATGTCAAAAATATCAAAGGAAATAATGAAAAAATGTAAAAGAATGAAGTTTGGCAGAACCAGATATTAAACTATATATAAGGTAGTTATTATTAAAACCATCTGGTGTTAGCTAAGAAACAGAAAGGTACATCTGTGAACAGAGTAGACAAACAATATACCACAGCAAGTGACTTTAATAACCTTATGTTTTGCAAGTCTGAAATTTAGGGATAAAAGTTAATTATTTGACAAAATATGTTGGAAAAGCTGGAAATCAGTCTGGCAGAAATTGGTCATAGACTAATATCTTACATCACTAAACAAGATAAGGTAAAAATGGATATATGACCTAGATATAAAGGAAGATATCATAGGAGAATTAAAAAGAACATGGAATATATTACCTATTAGATTTATAGATAGGCAATTTATGAATAAACAAGTAACAGTGACCATTATGAGATATTCAATGGATAATTTTTGGTTACATTAAAAATTTTAGTACAAATAAAACCAATATATCAAAGATCAGAAGGAAAGAAAAATTTGAGGGGTAAGTTTATAAACAGTTTCTTGGTTAAAGTTCTCATATCTCAAATAAAATATAAATAACTTTGTCAAATCTATAGGAACACAATTCATTCTTCAGTTGATAAATGGCCAAAGGATATGGACAGATAATTTTTGGATGAAGATGTAATTTGTAGGCATGTGAAAAAATGTTTCAAATCATTAATGGAGAAATGCAAATTAAAACAACTTTTTATATCATCTCACACTTTCAGATGGGTTAAAATAATAGAAAGGGAAAGCAACAAATATTAGGGGGTTATGGAAAAATTAGGACATATTCACTTTTGTTGGAACTGTGAACTAATTCAACCATTTTGGAGAGCAAGTTGAAATCATGCCCAAAGAATTATAAAAGTCTCTATACCCTTGGACCAGCAATACCACTATCAGATCTGTTTCCTAAGATGATTGGGGGAAAGGAGGAGAATCTGTGTTCTAAAAAATTTATAGCACCTCCATTTGTAATGGCAAAGAATTGGAAGTTACAGGAATGCCACTCAATTGGGGAATGGCTAAACAATTGTGATATATGATCATGATAGAATACTACTGGGCTAATAGAAACGATGAGCTCTATGATTTTAGAAAACCATGGAAATATTTGCATGAAACCATGAAGAACAAAATGAGCAGAATCAAAAGAACATTGTATACAGCAGTATTGTTTTAAGAACAATTTTAAGTGACAAGTCATTTTGAATATTTTAAATATTCAAATCAACTACAATGAACCTATGAAAAAAAATGCTATCTGCTGTTAGAGAAAGAACTGATAATTAGATGTATAGTATGGTGTGTGCATATATATATATATATATATATACATGCATACATACATACTATAGATATACATATACATACACATAAATATGTGTATATATATATACATATATATGTGTGTGTATATATATGTATATATATATACATATATATGTGTGTGTGTATATATATATATACACACATACTCTAATGTTAGCCATTTCTAAATCAGGGTGGGTGTGGAGAGAAAAATATTAAATTAAAAAGAAAATTTAGGAAAAAAGCATAGAAAACAGAGTAGCTTTGAAAATTATTTGGAGGACTTAAATAGTTTTTTGAAAAAGTAAACTTAAATGTAAATACATGTTTTTATAATGAATCCTCGTTTTATATTATGCCACGAATGTGGAAATTTTCTTTTTTGTCTTTATGTATTTAAATTTGAAAAGAATTTAAAAATAAAAAGTTAGACTAAACACAATGTATTACTATGTCATTATTTTTATTATTTATAATATATATTATAAATAATCTATTATTATTATCATTCAATTTCCTTGGATATTAGTTTCTTCAGCTGTAAAATCATAAGGCATGAGAGTGGCAGTTTGAATTAGATAGTTTCTGAAGTTTAGAGTCATGATCAACATTAGAACCCTAAATTAGCCTTTCTTATTTTTCTGATAAAGAAACAGAGAGTCACAAAAGTGAAGGGATTTACTCAACTTATCCAGGGGGGATAGAATTCAGAGTTTATGCAACTTCCAATTCATTATCCAATGTTCATTCTTTTACTTGCCTTGCATTTCCAACAGGAAATGATCATATGGATGAATAAAGAAACCAAATACTTGCAGGAACGGGTCATGAACATCATAAGCAGAGTCTTAAAGTATTCATCCAGAAAAATTAAGGGATGTGTAAGTCAAAAGGGATTTCTTCACTATTTAAGTCTGCAGGTTATATTTCTGAAATGTTTGCCCTCTCTTTTACTCCAATTATCCTGCCTATTTTCTCAATGGACATAAAGGCATTCTCAAGAATATTGCTGGTATTGGTAGTTTGTTTGGACACCTCCATGAATAAATAGTAAATGCCTCAGTAGTGTATGTGTCTTCCCACAAAACTTATTATGGACATAAACTGCTATTCCTAGAATAGATGATGATTGGCCTTGTCTGTTCTAGCTTTCTGAGCCATGGTTAATGTTAAACAATCTCTTTATAAAGAGAACTATTTGGAATTTAGAAGATATTTTTCTTTGGAAAAGTGGTTCCCATTTGAATGCTGGTCCAAATGCTTGCACTAAAAAATGATTTTTTGATGCCTTAACCAAGTAAATAATTGCAGAATATTATGAGTAGGATATTGAATTATCCTGAGGGTTTATGACACATTTTTGCCATTGCTTAAAGAGATTTGTGAAAGAATCAGTGCTGGGAATCACTCTTATTCATGATGGATTAGATTCTCACAAAAGCATTTTCTTAGTGTTTTCCTCTTATATTGTAAATTGTATATGTTTAAGTGGAACTGGCTATTCTGAGATAGTAATCATCATGGATATCATTGATTCTATGACAATTCTTTATGTGATGAAGTGGGATACCTAACTGAAGCCTGAAATCATTTCATTTTGAGCCCTTACCTTCAGAAAAGAAAGTAGCCCAAGGAATCAATTCCTGTTTGGCAATCCTAAAAAAAAAATCATGTACCGGTAATGTATTGACTGACTATTTATATGCACAGAATCAGAATATCAAGTGATTGTAAGTTGGGAAGTTATATATATATATGTGTTCTTCTTTCTAACCTTCTTTAAAAGGACCATGTTTGTAGCATATAATTGGAGCTTTATCCACAACTAGATAAATCTCTGAGATCTTCCTATTTTTCACAGCATTGGTAGAAAACTAAGAAGCCATTCTAGCCAATTTATAGCTAAAAATCCTTTTTGAAAAAGTCCTGACATTATTCCCTTTTACTCTCTGTTCTAATTAAGATTTTCTACTCTAATCTGAAATGATTTTAATTTAATCTATTCCAGAGCTGGAATAGAAAACGAGTAAAGTGGAGTAACACCATGAATTTTCTAGTGAGTCGTATTAATCGCGTACAGGAGTCAGATTATTCCAAGAGGTTATAGAGATATTTGTCTAAGGACCTCGGGTGTAATCTGAAGTTTGCTATACATGAAAATGAGAACATTAAGACTATTTCTATAAATTAGACCTAATGGTATTGAACTCAAACCTATAACTAGGCAGGATGCCTGGGGCTTAGTGCCATAGCAGAAAGTTTAGATCTCACCAACATCACCTTCCCAGGGACATTTACTTCTCTGGATCCCTTCAATCCATAATACTGGCAGAAGCAGCTGCTGAATATGCTTCCTCTTCTGCTTAATCCTAATGCTCTGATTAAAACAGACTCATTCTGGAGCCTCTTCCTTTTTTAGCAGATTTGAAAATTCATTATATCCCAGAGTATTTTCTGCCCCTTACCATCAATAATCCAGATGAACCTTATCACCTGATATTGCCACCTGCCCCCAGTACAGAAATAGTTTGTCATATTTCTGATAGAATTCTAGTAATCATTAACCATAATCAAATTAATACTTCATAATTAAATTAAATCATTATGGACATCATCGAATGTTGATGTCTGTGCCCTTTGAGCTACCCCATGTTATAGAGATCATATTAAAATAATTAATTTAATTAAAATAATTAAAATCTCTTTGTGTCTCTGTCCTTTCTTTTTTTCTTAGACAAGTATTGATGCTCCATGTATGGGTCAGTTGGCAGCAGAACTGGCCATCTTATGCAATTCTCAAGAGATCCAAATTGTTATTCAGGCTTCTTTGGCAATATATTACCTTCTCAGCATTGTAAAATACCAGAATGGTAAGGGTGTCTCAGTCATTATCAAAGACTTCTGGTATGGGGGAGTCTACTCACTAGTAGACTAGTGTAATTTCTATGTCTGGGTTTCTCTGATAGTCTTCCTTGACCTAAGACTCATACTTTTAATTCATTGTTTTAGTCATTCACAAGACCTGAACTCTGGACCTTGGTTTTCCTTTTTTTCTAAAGTCTTGAAGATGATCATATTCCAATTGCATCTTCAGTCTATGAAACCCTGTATTTAAGTAACTTTGGAGGAGCTGTGAGACTAGATAAGGGAACACTTTTTACATTTCCCAATCCAGGTATTATTAGGTGTCTTCTGGGGTCCCAGGCTTCATTTCATGTTCTTAAAGATCAATTGTGAATGTATTTTCTTTTCCCCGGTTGCTCTCACATTTTCATGCCCTTGTACCTATGAAAAGTGATAAAGGGGAGAAAGATGGAATGCATTTAGAAATAACAGGTTTAGAGCAAGAGATTGATAGATGGATAGATTGTACACATAGACACATATGCACATATATAGGCATATATACACACGTGTATATGGATGGATATATTAAAGAAAAGATATAAAGATAGAAGCCCCATTCATTTTTGCCACTCTTTCTCTGTAGCTAATGCTTCACTTCACCATAGTCACTGGAACGTGTCTTTGCCTAAAATGCTAAAGTTTACTAGAAGTTGAAAGAATGCAAAGCTCCACAAAGAATGCCAGATTTTCCCCATATTTTTCTTTTTTGTTTTTTAAAATAATTAAATACAAACAAGAAAAAAGAACAAAATAGAAAAAGAAAAACAAAACAAAACAACATTGTCATTGCCCAGCAGAACATGAGGGAGAATTCAAAATATATAATAATAAATTTCCATGTTAAGAAAACATATATAAAAATAGAAGAGATTATATTCATGATTATCCATCTTTTTCTTTTCTTATAGATTTTTCCTTTGTTTTTTGATGTGAATTTTTAACTTTTTTTTTCTTCTTTTATCCCTCCCACTTTTCCCAAGCAGAGTACAGTTAAGCACAGATACACACAAATAAAAAATATATATTTATTAAAAATACACATATTCATCTATACATATGCAAATATGGATCTAAAATATTAATATGGTTGGCATATAATATATATTTCTTTCTTGATTGAATCTTTGACTTTTTCTTGAGATCAATTAGACCTACTTTGTTTTTCCTAACAAATTCTACTCTTGATTCTTGTTATAGTATTTGTGTATATCTCTTATTTCCTAAACCCTGATAATGCTTCTACTTTAATTCTACTCTTTAACTTGCTTTCTATTACTTAATTCCCCTCTACCCATAGATCCCTCTCTTATCTTCTCCTCCTAACTTTTCATTCCCTCTTTATTCAATTTCCACTAATTTACATATCTCATCCCATTCCCATTAATCTCAACACCCTTCTATACCCCACTTAATCCTTTATTCCTTGCCAATTAATCTATACACCTTGTCTCACTGCTATAAATCCACTCATCCTTCTATATCCCATCTTATCTAACCCCTCTTATTTCTTCATAGATTTTGGAGGGTGCTATACTTTTTATGGCGTGTATATATATAGATATAGTCTATTTAACCCAATCCCAATGTGAATAGATTTTCAGAACTACCAGCCCTCTTTTCCTATCTAATTATCCTCTGCACCCCAAATGTATGAGATAATTGCTATTTTAATCTTTTCTTAGACAGTTTTGTTTTTTTAGAGCCAGAACATACTCAACTCTTCTCCAATATCTCTTTTGAGTTACTCAATTGCTAATGTCAATCTTAAACATATGGTATATATTTCCATGCCAAAAAATCATAAATAATTTGTCTGTGTTGAGTCCCTTGAAATTAATGCTTGATGTTGACTTTTATATGTTAAATTGTCTATTAAGTTTGGGTATGGTTGAGACAAAGTCCTGAAAATCTGCAATTTTGCTGAAAGTTCTTTATTTTTTCATTTCAGTGTTATAGTTACTTTTGCTGAATATGAAGTTTTGGTACAGGACTAGTTTTTTTTTTAATAACTTTTTATTGACAGAACCCATGCCAGGGTAATTTTTTACAACATTATTCCTTGCACTCACTTCTGTTCCGATTTTTCCCCTCCCTCCCTCCACCTCCTCCCCTAGCTAGGCCTATTTATTTTGATTGTCGACATATATTATTCCACCACCTACAGTCTTTTATTGTAACTGCCGATAAACCCTGTATAATTTTAAGGATACCTCCAGAACATGTGTTACTGGATTGTTGGGTTTTGTTTTGTTTTTTGTTTGTTTGTTTTGTAGTTTCTTGCAAAATTTTCTCTTTTATCTGAGGGTTTCAAAATTTGACAATAATATTTCTATGTGTTTTTCATGTAGCCTGGAGATTACACTTCACACTGGTTAAACCCCAATCCTGGAGTCTTATTAGGTTGCTCTAGGAGGACTTCTGTTCTGCCCCCAATCTTATTTTTCACTAGTCTATGTTCACCCTGAGGCCCAAATTTGTTCTGTTTGTGGAAGAAATCTAGAAAGTTTGAAATTTTCTAACTACTCTGTCATCTTCCCAGAATCCTCCCTCCCCACATTTTTCAATTTGATACAAAGGAATAAGCATTTTACTATTTGGTAGGAGAAGTACATTTGTAGTTCAGTCATTTCCTACTCTTTGTGGCTCCAGTTGGGGATTTTCTTGATAAAGATGCTGGATTCTCCAGCTCATTTTAAGATGAAGAAACTGAAGCAAACAGGATTAAGTGACTAGCTCAGGGTAACATAACTAGTCAGTATATGAGGTCAGATTTTAATTCAAGAAGAGAAGTTTACCTGATGGCAATTCAGGTACTATATGCACTATGGCAGCCTTATCTTTGCATTTATTATCCATTAACTCAATGAAGAGCCTTGGTGGAAAGAGCATTAGATTTTGAGTCAAAGGATGTGGTTTAAAATGTCAGCTCTGATAATATCTTGGGCTCAGTTTCCTCATTTATAAAAAATAAAAGAATTAGGCCAGATCACATTTAAGGTCCCTGTCAGCTCTAAATCGATGACTAAAGCAGTTCTCCCATTAATATATTTAAAGGATTCATTCTAACTCTTATTGACTGCTACCTTTCTTTGTTTCCCAAATTACTGGCCTACCATTAATTTTCTCAAGTAGTGGTGATGGTCACCAAGAGTCATAGAAACAGCACATCCAAAAGCCTTTGACAAGTGAGATCAATCACATAATCTCATAATTGCCCTATAGATAAGCCTGGCTTCTTTTAGATTTAAGCTACTTTCTTCCAAAGCTATTTCTATGAACCAGTGCCAATTTATACAGCCTAATCTTTCAGTGGAGTCAGAATCATTTAGAAAAGTAATGCAAGTTGCTGGATCATTCAGGGAGAAGACTTAAGTATTACAGTTCTTACCCTCAAAATGAAAATAATGACATATGCTCCTTTTTTAATATACAGAGGAATTGTGTGGACTTCTAATGATGGAGTTGGAAAGGTCAGGAAATTGCCCAAATTCTGTCCTTTTTGAAAATGACTTCATGCCTAGTACCTTTCAAAGAAACAATGCTGTTATTGCTAAGGTAACTCAACCTTTGATGACTTATTTTCTGTAGACTATGCATTGATTCATATATAATGGCACAATATTGTTCAAGTCATTCTTATTTGAATATTTGTATCACACTTATTTGAGTAGGTATGGAGAAAGAACCTTAACCAATGCCAATAGGCAATTCATCCCTAAATTGGAGAACTTCTTGGAAACAAAGAGTAATTGCACAAATTATCTCTAGTTATATATCTACTGTATTTCAGAGGCAGAATCTGAGTCCAGACTCGAAAAATTAGCCCCTCACTCTATAGGAGATAACTTGAGGAAAAGAGAAATTGAGTTCAACTCAAAGCTTTGCAATGTTTAATATTACATAGTAAAGAAAGTATTATATTTGGAATAACAAAACCTGATAGTTTCTCAGCCTTAACATTTGCTATCTTTATGACCACTGGAAGTCAGATCATTTCTAAGAGCAGTTTCCTCTACTATAAAATTCTGAGACTCAGGTGAGAGCTAAGTAAAAGCCAGACAACAAAAATGGAAAGCAGTCCTGAAAAAAAAAAAAGAGCTCCACAACCTCTCACACCAGAGGTTCTAGTCATCTCTGAATACTCCATGTCTAATCCCAGCATATTAGATTTCCTCCACCAGAACAGGAAGATGAGATCAATTTGATCCAATAGCCATGAAGGTAGCTAAAGCAGCACTTAGAGCTCGGTCAGTTATCAAAAACACCAAGGTTGTCCATTGCATCCCAGGCATCACCAGTCATTGTGTCAGGTTCTGGAAAAGAGAATTAAGCTGATGACTTTGTGTAATTCTACCTCACTCAAATCCAGTTCATCAGCAATTCAAGACATCACCCTCTGATGTCATTGGTTCTCTTCTTTCTTTCTTTTTCTTTCTTTCAACAGCAACAGACTAGAGAATATCTTCTGGTTTTCATATTTGAAACAAAAATTCAAAACAAGAAAACTATAGGAAACAAAGATTGTAATCTGGGTACTATGTCAGAAACTAAGGATACAAATGTAGTCCATGGATGTTCCTGTGTTAGCCATTTGTTTTCTCTTCATTTCTGAAAGAGATAAAGTCAAAGAACCTCATGGATTGCCCTGTCTCCATATCCTGGGTTCTTGGGATAAATCCTTTTCTCTCCAGTATCCCCCCTTCATTTCCCTCTCTTTGTCTACTTGCCTTTCTTTCTAAAAAAGAGGAAATGCTTATTCTCAGACCCTCTTCCTTTACCCCAGCCCCAGATTATGGTTAATTTCTGCCAGTAGCAGTTGTTTTTTGTCTTTCATTCTCGAAAAGGACCATGACATCAGCCATGGTGATGCTGTGACATGCAAGTGAATTGGATTTTAGTGAGGGAGGGTAATGCAACATTTTCACCTCCAGGGCCATCTGGAGCCAGTGACCCAGATAGTAATCAAGATGACCAAAGATGGTTCTGGATGCAATGGGAGATCTTGGCCTTTTAAAACTAAGATCTTCTACAGGTCTCAATCTGACTGAGATCACATCCATTTAGTGGTAAGGTGAAATAGCAATTGAGGGAAAGAATGGGCTCAAAAAAATCTAATTAAATAAATCTGGGAGGTAAAGATCCTCAGATCTTTATTGCTATTTGCATTCACTCTGAATCAATCAAGACTCAATGACCACTTAGAGCTTGGCCTGGGATCTATTTGTTGGCCAATCTTTGAGAATTAGAGTGATTTTGGTTTAAAACATGGTCTGCAAGAAAGAAATCTAGCCTATAAACTCCAAGATATCTTGGGAGGGTACAGAGATCCTGTTTTCCAAGTTTAACTATGAAACATATAGAATAAAAGCTTTATAAAATGTACCCCATATGATCTCTGACAAATAAGCCAGGAGTAGAATCCCACTTATATATTTGTGGAAAAGAGGGAGAATATAAATGGCATTCATTATATTTGCTGTTATTATATAAATGCACTGAATGTCTCCTTCAGAACTTTTCTTCCCCCAATTTCTTGATAGTTATAAAATAAAACTTACAAGACTTTTAAATAGAGTCAGGAACTCATTCCTTTTCCTGTATCCTATCTAATAAAGCATGTAGCCAGGGCTTAACAAATGAGGATTACTTGACAAAGAAAATATTGAATCCTTTGGTCCAGTGCAAATGCCTTTGCTGAAGAACATTTTTTTTTCCTTTTGTAATAATTCTTTTTCTTTTGCTGAATTTCCTGTCTACATGTCATATGACATCTTATCCAAACTCTGGGTCATGTAGCTTAAGAGAGACTAGATAGATGAATAGATATGGATAAAGAAATAGATAATTATGGGTATACATATATGTATGTATACAGATATATATACACACATATGACATCTATAGATATATAGACAACATATATAATAAACATATATATGTTATCTGTAGAATTATGAGATATACATGTCCATCACATTATATATGTGGTGAGTATCATACCTTTTCTTGATCAATACATTGCCATTTACCCATCTGCCTATCTCCTTGTGCTGCCTTATTTGTGTAGGGACTAGCAGGGATACTGAAAATTCTTGCAAAATAATCTGTTAAATGTTTAAAAACCTATTTAGAAATCTCCCCCAGTATAGTTAAATAGCATTTCAGTATTTATAATCATATTCAGTAAAAACAAAGGAAAACAAACTATTTATCTGATGATATCACTCTTTACTCTCTTCCTCTTTCACTGCCCCCCCCCACTATCATTTTTTAAGCTTCTATGAGGTGCCAGGCACTTGTACTAAATATTAGGCATATAAAAGAAGGCAAAAGACAATTCTTGTTATTAAGGTGCTCATAGGGTAATGAGGAAAATAACATGATGCAAAGACCTGCCTATCTATTTGAAGGGCTAGACAGTTTCCAATATTTTCTTTAAGTTCATGAAGAACAAGAAAAACAGCATAGCCTTGAGGAAGGGTAAATTTTGTCCACATTTAAAAAAAAAAGAAATATGGTGACATATGTCATCCATAACTTTGGACTTTTGGCAACTGCTCTAGGAGGTTTCTAGATAGATGAAATTATAATCATTTTTATATTCTGTTTCTAGGACACATTTGCGATCTCTGTATAGGGAATAGTTCTCAAATAATTTGATCTCAAGATCTCTTTATTTATTGAGGTCTTCTTTAAACTCTTAAAAGTTATTGAAAATCCCAAAGAGTTTTTATGTATGTGGGCCACATCTATTAATATTAATTTGTTAGAAATTAAAATGGAGAAGATGGCAGAGTAAAGGCAAGAACTCGCCCAATCTATCTACCAAACAATTCCAAACTCCTTTAAATAATGACTATAAAAAAATTTAAGAGTATCAGAACACCCACAAAGATGGAGTAGAACAATTTTCAGGTAAAGGCAACTTAGAAGGTCTGTGATAGTAAGGAGGGAGTCTCCAACCCTGGCCCCAGCCCAACTTCTAAATCAGCAGTGGTATTGGTGGCCCTCAGATATCTCAGCCCTGAGACACCAGAGAGGACATATGGCAAAAGGATGGGAGAGCAGCGCTCAATCCCAGTGTGCAAGCTGCACTAGCTCAGCCCCAGTCGCCGGATCCAGTCCTGGTCAGGACACCAATGCCAGCAAGACCGGACCTCCAAATCAGCAGCACTGTTGGAAACTTTTGGATCTCTAGGCCCTGGGGACATCAGGGAGGACTCAGAAGGTCAGCAGAGAGTATCTGTGACAACAAGGTGGGAGTCCGGTGTGCAGTCCCAAAGCACACATTCTATTTAAATTTTGAAAAAAATAAGAGCCATGCCCCAATTGATAAATGATCAAAAGATATGATCTGTGCCCAAAAGACTATAAATTCTTGCATATCTTTTGATCTAACAACACACTACTTGTCATGAATACCAAAAGATATTCAAAAGAAGGAAAATACCTAGATGTATTAAAAATATTCATAGCAATTTCTTCTTTTTTCTGGGGCAAAAAAAAAATGGAAATTGAGGGGATTCCTATAAACTAGAGAATGGCTTACTAAATTATGGTGTGTGTTTATGATGGAATATTATTGATCTGTTGGAAAGAATGAGCAGGATGTTTTCAGAGATAAAAACAACCTGGAAGGTCCTCCAAATACATGCATGAATCCTTTGAAAATCTGAAATGTGTATAACACATTCACTTAACTATATTTGTGTATGTGTGTGTGTGTGTTATGTGTAGACGGCAGAAGATAAAGAAAAGAGAGAGAGACAGTAAAGAGTAAAGTATTAAAATCTTTGAAAATGTTGAGAAAATGATTGATGAACCAGAGAAGATTGAAGAGAAGAATTAAAAGGTCCTCTGTGCATAACAATCATGGGACTACAACCATGTTGAAAAAAAAAATGAATAAATAGTGGTTGAACAAATAGGGGATTTTTTATGTAAATGATGATGTTTATGAATTCAATTCAAGACTAAGTCATCATCATGAAAAGCTAAAGAATGTTTATCCTAAATGATCCTAGATTTAGTGAGCAATGTAGCTGATAGCAGGATACATAAAAATTGTGTAACATATCACTATAGTCTAAAAAATTAAATAACTACCACATACTTATCCAGAATGATATCCATAATTCTACATCAGAAGCTCTTTTATAGGTTGGCAGGCATTAAATCTCCATACTACAACATATATTTCAAAATATCTTGGAGAATTCCACCAAGAAGCTATATTGGACCTAGAACATTCAATCAACAGATTGGACTGTTTCTTGCAACATAATTATCCATGAAAATCTAAAAATAATGTCTTTATAGGCATTAAATAATCTTCAATCTATTTTAGAATGAAATTTCAAAACATATAGACATGGTAGAAGAAATCAAAATTATATAGAACAATATGAGGCACATGTCATCCCCCTAGTACTATCTCTACTAGGATTTAACAAAAGGATGTTTTCAGTGAGTTTGAAGAAGATAAACTCAGCTCCACATTCTTTTATTCAGCTTCAAAAAGCAGTTATTTTTTTTTACTTGTGTAACAGTATATGTAATAATAAATATAAAAGAAACATTTTAAGACAGAATTGTCCCAGAACAATTTCTTCCTGAACCCCAATGAGCAAGACATGAAAAAAAATGGTATAATAATCAGAGGAGGAAATAGTAGAGGAGGAGGAGGATGTTGGTGATACTACTATTACTGCTGCTAAGATTCCTCATAATAGTTGAAAAGTGACTTATCCTGGGACCATTTCTATGTTACTTTCCCACCTATTTTTTCACTTGAAAACAAAGTACTTTATGTGAAAAAATACTCCAGAATTTTGGTGAACAGAAAGCTCAAGGATAAGTCTTTAGTTTGGGGGTATGTATGTTGTGACCAAAAAAGTAAATGCAATCTTAGACCATACAATGGAAGAATAGTATTCCAACTGAGTACTCTATTTACCACACAGAGAGCTGCTTTTATTAAAAGGGAAAACTTGAGCTTGTAAGATTATGATGAGAACAGGTTTCTCAAATAGTGGATTATTTTTTGTTTTGTATTTTTTACTCACCTTTGCTACATAGCTCAATTTCTCTGAATTTCATCTTCCATATTTCAGACCCTACCACATCTGTGCTGTATTCTTTTCTGACAAATGTCACTGTGCCAGGAAGGAGCAGAGTCCCCTCATCTCCACCCTAAGTCCCTTTCAATGCATCCCTGATCCTACTCTAGCTTTTACATTTCCATCCACCATCACCATATCCAGTCTGAATTCACACAACCATGCTGCAGAAAAGCAAATAAGACATAGTCCCTTTTTTTCTTCATAGTATTCTGGTTCTCTACTCAATTCATCATCCCAAACATATATTCTCTCTGTCTTTATTTTGCTCTAAAGAAAGAATCAGCTTTCTGCTAAAGCTGGCTGATTGGCTGTTTCCTGTTTGGTTTCAGTATGTAGGTGAATACTTGCCACCACACCTGCTGAATGACTTTGTCTTTGGTCTTCTGAAGAAACTTTGCCACCCTCCATCAAAAACTGCAAATCAAGCAGCAACCTTGTTGAAATTGGTTCTAGAGGACTATGGGTCCAAAGTGACCAGGGTAAGAGCCTTGCTTAATGATAACAAAGAACACATTCACCTGGATCTTTTTTGTGGGGGAAGGGAGGGAGAGGGAAGTCTACCATAATATACATCCTCCTCTTTTCTGTCCTTGCCCCTTGTTATAATTCACAAGATGATAGATTTAGAATTGGAAAGGATGCTCAAAGGTCCATTTCCCCATTTCTCCCATGTATGAGGGAACTCATACCCAAAGAAATTGTGTGATTTATCCAGGGTCACACAACTAGTAGGTATTTGTGATAGGATGCAAACTCAGATCTTCTTGATTTAGGATTGTGCAACTATCCATGCTGCCTTCATTGACTTATACTCAGAAAAATAAGTTTTTAAGGTTCTCTTTATTGAACATTACATAAAAGAGGCAGTGTGGGATGCAATCAGATGACCTGGGTGTGAATTCTATTTCTGTCTCTATACTACCTGTGAGATCTCTTTACCCCTCTGACCGTCAGATTCCTTACCTATAACTGAAGAACACTGATATCCATAATATTTAATGTTCTTTTTTTCTTAAATAAATCCATGATCCTCCAAGTATCTACGTAAACATGAAAAACTTGTACTGTTACTGAAAGAGTAAAGATTAGAATTGATTTATAAGTTTCCATTTTATGAAAGAATTCACCATATCCTACCCTACATGGACAAGCTGATGTAATTAAATCTATTATAATAGCATACTTATTAGCACATATTTCTTGATCACTCCACAGTTTGTGGAATGCTTTCCTCACAATAACCCAGTTACATAAGGAATTCAAATACTAGAGCTTTCATGTTTGCCTCATATTAATTAGACTTTGTCTAAATACTATTTCCATTTTATAGATAAGGAAACCAAATTTGAGAGATAATGTTAAGGCACATGCTTAAAGTCACATGATTAATGATGGAGTTGGTTCTTGCTACCAGATCTTCTTCATTTAACTTTTTGTAGAAAGCCAAGAGATAAAAGAGAGAAAGTTTGTATTCATGAAGGAAAGCAAGTGAATATGTATGGGGTCAGGAGGTGTGTCTGGTATAAGAAACAGTAAAGTCCAGTGTCACTGGATCATGGAGTACATGAAGGGGGAATAAGGTATAAGAAACGTAGAAAAGTGAAAATTGTGTTTTAAAGGCCAAAGGATTTTATATTTTATCTTAGAGGTATTAGGGCACCACTGGAGTTTATTTGATAGGAGAGGGGAGATGAATGAGTCAGAACTAAATTTTAGGTAGGAAGTTAACTTTCATAGCTGAATGGAGATAGACTGGAGGAAGAAGAGATGGGGGAGTGAAAAAAGCCAAAAGATTATTACCATAGTTCAGATATGGGTGCTGAGGGCCAACCCCAAGAGAGTGGCAATGTCATAAAAAAGAAAGAAGTACCTATGAGAAATGTTGCAAGTATAGAATAATTCAGTAGGATTGGGTAACAGATTAGAGATAGAGGAGGAAAGAAAATTGAGGAGTGAAAGATATCTAAGGTACCTAAGTATCTAGAAGGATGGTGATACTCTCAACAGAAATAAGGAGATTGGAAAAAAGAGAGAGTTTTTTTGAGAAAGATAATGAGTTTAGTTTTGGACACGTTGAACAAACATCTAGTTTGAGATGTTTATTAATCAGTTGTAGATATGAGACTGAAGGTCAGAGTAGTGTTTCAGGCTGGACAAAGAGTTGACAGACGAAATGGAGAGAAGACTGGGTAGGGAAGACCTATAGAGATGCTATGGGAGCTGGTGAACTAACCAAAATAAATAGTATGTAAAGAGAAGAGGACAGAGCCTTGGGGGTAACATGCTGTTGATGTGTGGCTCCTGGCTAAAGATCTAATAACTAAGGTGATTAAGGAGCAATCATACAGATGGGAGAACTAGGAGAAGGTAATGTTACAAAATAAAGAGAAGTTGGAATCAATGAGAAAAGGATAATGCATAGTGTCAAAACTTGCTGAGAAGTTAAGAAGGATGAAGATTTTTAAAAAGCCATTACTTGTGACCTTTAGGTGAACACTGATAATCGTAGAGAGTGATTTCAATAGAATGAAGAGCAAACTGCAAATCACTAATGAAGAAGAGAGTGAGAGGAAAGGGTTATAACTTCTTGCAGTACCAAATTGATGAAGATTTTTGTGAAAATCAAAGAGAAAAACACATTATAAATAGCAACGTCAGTATCATTGAGATAACATATTGAATGACATGGGGATGGAGTTGTTCAAGTTATTTTAACTGGCTTCATTGATCATGAAAGAAATGATAATAAAAAGATTAGGCATTTATTGAGTACTTACTGTGTGCAAGGCACTGTTCTAAGTTCTATGGACAGAAAGGCAAAATGAAAGAGCTTGATTCTACTTAAGGGAAAGAACAGTGACATTTAATTTGAGTCCTCCAGTCAAATCAACAAGCATTTATTAAATGTTTACTGTGTTCCAGGCACTATGCTAAGCATTGGAGAGAGCACTAAAATGAAGTTGTTAGGAAAAGCCTCTTCTAGGAGGTTGCACCTGAACTGACTTATTTTCAAGGAATTTTATAAGAGATGAATCTGATTTTGTCATTCAAGGACTTGTAGGTTTATTTCTTTCTTCAACATGTATGTGTGTGTGTGTGTGTGTGTGTCTAAGCATAAAATGCTTTGGTGTTACCTTTACTCTAAGTTTATTATTCGTTCTATTTAGGAATAAAGAGATTCTTACTCCAGTTCTTGATTTCTATCATTATAAGGGTGAATTCTGTGCAATTTTCCTAGAACCTCAAAGAGCTTAGTGCCAGATCATTCATATTAAAAACAATAGGAAAAACATCAGAGAAGACTGTTTTTAACATACTGTTTCTCTTCTAGGCAGCTAAGATTGTGGATTATATTCATAAGAAATTAAATATCGAGTCACCACACATTCTAAAGCGTGCCTTACTACGAATAGTTGCCTTGTTGACTCGCTCTTTCCCTCAGAAAGTCGTCTTTCAACTTTTGGACTATATGTTTCCAGTAGACAAGTGAGAAAGTTTCTTTTATTAAGAAAATATTCACCCAGAGCTTGTAAATGTTGCTTTTTTAAAAGGTATGTAGATTGATGGCAGTGGGACAAGGTGAGTAGAATAATGAGAAAAGGATAAAAAGGAAGGTAAGGAGTAGCATAGGATAAGAGATGCACACAAACACAATAACAAGGATCAGGAGCAGAACTTATCGGGGAAAAAAAGTAGATTAGTAATCATTGATCTCAAAGTCAAACTTAAAGATTCAATCAAGAGAAAAATATACATTATATCTCAGCAATATTAATACTATTTTAGATGCATGTCTATGTATGTGTAGATATATATCTGTATATGTGTATATATACATAAATACATATTTTCTCTCTTTATATACATACATATATATATATGCTTAACTTTAGCCTGCTTAGGGAAGAATGGAGGATGAAAGGAGAAAAAAAAATAAAGTAAAAAGTGCACACTCCAGAACAAAAGCATAACCAACAAGGAAGCAAAGATGTTCAGTCATAAATATAATATCTTCTATTATTATATATGCTTTCTTGAAATGGAAGTTTATTGTTTCATATTTTGAATCCTCCCTGATGTTCTGCTGGGCACATAGTAATTTTTTCTTTTTCTGTCTTTCTTTTTCCATTTTGTTTTTTACTTGTTTTGTATATAAAAAATAAAATAGATTTTACTGGAAAAAAAATAAATGCTAGTTGACCTACTTATTGGCAATAGAATACAAACCTAGAATGTTCATTGTGATGGTAATGAAAAGGGATGGAAAAATTAGAACCAGGTGAATTTAATTGGACACTTTTTCCAGGCAAAAATGAATAAATCTCAATACTACGACTTAATAGCAAAAAAAGTGAGGGCAGGACTAGAATTTTCTATTTGGTAAAGCATGCAGTATAATAGTAATCAGTATCTCTGGCTCTGCTTATATACTCTCTGTGATCTCATGTATATCATTACTTTCATTTGATCCTCAGTATCTTCATATGAAAATGAATGTTAGTATAAGTGATGTCCAAAGTCCCTTCTAGTTCTTCAGTTTTCTTTGATTCTGATTCTAAACCAGAAGAAGTCTGAAAATTGAGCACCTGAAGAGGATAGTTTGATATTTAGGAATATTAGGTAGTACGGTTTATCCAGGTGGAGAAGCATAAATCAAAATCAAGACTATCAGTCTTGGTGAAAGGGAGTAGTAAGAGAAGAGTAGAATTCCAATTAAGAAGTGAAGTTCCAAGTAACAGACTAGAACAAAGTCTACAAGCAACATGAAGGAAGGTATCCCTGAGAGTACTAGTGATCCAAGATGGCATAAAGTTGACAGAATCCTGAGGATTAAACAGAAAGCACCGGTCAAAGAAACATAAGAGCAGAGGGAACCAACATACTGATAAGACATGATAAGAATCAGGACATTTATACATGGAGGCACTGAGCATTGGGTCAAACATTGGCACAGAGAGATTAGGTAATTGGGGGTAGCATTCCAGAAAGAGAACATTAGGAACCATTCCTTCTATGTATCCTGTTTAAATAGTACCAATAATACCAAGCTATTAGATTGTAAAGTAAAGGGGCAGACCTAAACTCATAAGTAAATCTGCCTAGAGGAGCAGAATACACAGGTGATCAATCAAAAGTCCCTGATTATGAGTTGGGCAATGTTTAGAAGCAGGAGGGGAAGATGGATTTGCCAACTTTGCTTTCCCTTGGAAACCTATTAGAACCCTTTCCAAGAATTTGACAAATCACAAAAACAATTGGAGAAAGAAGTTAATCTCTCTGTTTAGGGATTCAAAAATGAATATTTGTGTTATATAAAAAAGAAAAACCAAGGCTTCTGATTCTTGTCCTTCTTCCACTTGAGTGAACAAATAAATGAAAAACTTTTTTGAGTTTTTACTATGTGCCAGGTACCATGCTAAGAGCTGAGGATACAATTTTTAAAAGTTAATCCCTACCCCCAAGGAACCAATATGAGGAAGACACCATATATAGAGTAGTGGCCAGGAAAGAGATGTTTTGATCTAGAGAATGACAGAATGAATTGATTCAAAAGGCAATCGATTTATAGACCCTTTCCAGAAGTAATAACAATATTTATTTGATCACTGCACTAAAAGAAAAGGTGAAAAGTGATGGAGAATGATGTTTGCAGTGAAGGGATACAAAATAAATAGATGGTAAAAATGTCCTTGGGGAATGGCCTTGGTGGATGGCCTGAGGAGATGCAAGGGTGAAGGTAGGAAAAGTCAGTAAATTATCCAGGATAAATTGAGCTAGTTTGTATTCAGTCCATCTCCAACCAACTAGGTTTGGCCCTAGGATGGGAGCTTCAAAGATGAGCATATGAATCCTTCAGAGACTTGAGGACATGGATTCTGGAAGTCCAGGATATAGAGGCTGCAGGTTCAGGAGGGAAAAAACAAGGCAGCTACTACAGGCAGGTTGTAAGATCACCTCAGTAGATGACCTAGGTATATTTCCATGCTTGATGAACATAATGAATTTTTGGGTGGTTTTTGTGGGGGAACTATTTTTTAGGTCAGTGCTACAAATGTGGCAAGCAGTCAGTTCAGAAACAGACCCCTCACCAATTGTACTGAAGACAATCCTGATTGTGCTAAAAGGGAAACCTGGAGAAGTGGAAGGAAGCCCACCTCAGAAGCGTTTTTCCCTTGATGATACCAATATGATGCCTGTGACAGTAAGTCTCATGTCCACCACATCTCTCTCTCTTTGACAAGACAATTGCAGTTAAGTGATTTGCCCAGTATCACACACCTATTAATTGTAAAGTGAACACAGGTCCTCCTGACTCCAGGGCTGACTCTATCCACTGCACCTCCTCGCTGCCCCTCATGTCAATCTTTTCTAAGGCACTCAGTAGTACTGGCAACAAGGCTCAATTCATCATGGAGGCCCTTACCTATTTATCTAATTTATCTAATAATAGTATCGCCAAAAACAAAACCTTTTGGGAAAGGCATGGAGAGGCAGCTGGGGATTGTGGAACAGAAGATTGTGTATTTGACCCTAACCACTATAGGTTTTGGGGAAAAGGTGGGAATAATGAGATTCTGTTGTTAGTTCTTCCTGACCCTAAAAATCCATTACTCAGACCTTTGTAGATTGGTTCTTGACTCTTGACTCTTGTTATTCAGTATAGGATACTTGTAGGTGACAAGACTGAGTTTAGAGAAAAATATCCCCATACCCCAAACCCAGTACCCCAAGGAATCAGTGCCTTGGGCTAAAGTAGTGTTTCCATATAGCAAATCTAGCTTTCTTTTATATTTTCATAGAATCATAGATCTCAAAGATTATAAAGGCCAAATGCTCTCTGAATCCAGATCTCCTAATTCAGAGAATTTATATGTGGTACAAATACTGAAAATCATAATTAGGGCCAGCGGCACTAAAAGTGCCCAAAGTTTCAGAGAAAGGGAGCAAGGAGAATGTGCCAGATACTCATGCTATATGGTAGGGGAGTATATATGAATGTCCTATGGATAAGTATGTCTTGTAGCATAAATATTATATAATAAGTTTTTTTCACAGAAAAAAATTAATACTGAGAGGTAGTATACAAATTAAAATTTGTTAATTAATTGAAAACAATTTTTGATGAGGTGCAGGAAGTAGTTTAAGGAGAATATCAGCTTTGTGTGCTATTAAGTACTTTACAGATATTATTTCATTTGATCCTTACCACAACCCTAGAGGTAAGTGTCATTATTAGGAAACTGAGGCAGATTATTAAGTGACTTGTCGAAGGTCCTACAGCTAACAAGAGTCAAAGGCCAAATTTAAATTTAGGTCTTCCCAACTCCAAGACTGGGATTCTTTTATCTACTGGTACTTAATGGTATATAGCATCCCTGGGGGAGACAGATCCTCTAAGGCTTTCCATGCCCTCCATTTGAGAAATTGTTGAATGAATCATATAAATTATTAAATACATTCCTATTAATTATTCTTGATAACTAGATGCTAAGGTCAGTTCTTTGATGTTTGATTTTCTGAGGAATAGAATTATGACCCTAAGAGTTAGATGTATAAGGTATGGGGTGCTAAAAAAAAAAAAAAACCCTGTGGAGCCCTCTCCAAATGTACATATACCTACACAAAGACATAATGCAAATACCTGCACCTGTACATGTGTATGATCCCCTTGGAACTAGAAGAAACTAGATCATTTAATCAATTCGCATTTTAATACACTTGACTTTACAAAGGAAGTCCCAAAGAAAGCATATGGTTTGCTCAAGGTTGCCAAGGAAGCCTTACTCATCTCTTACTGAAAATGAAATTGAGCTGAGATAAAGTTAAATGAGGACCAAACTTCATAGAATCCTTAGAGTTATACAGGTGTATAACTGGTGTTTTCTATCTCCAATCCCAAGAAAATCGGTAGCCCTGGAGCAAAATCTCTGCCCTTTGCTCCTTTGGCCTTTAAGTTGGTCCGTTCTGTGTCCAATTAGTGTCCAGGTTATATTGCCTCCAAGAAGGCTTCCTGGAGACAGAAGCAGAAGATTGGGGGTAGGTCCCCACTCCTACACTGTCAGACCTTCAGGTCAGCAACAAGATTAGGGAAAGGAGATAGCCCTTGTTTAGTGCTGGAGACACAAAGACCTCAGTCATTCTTTGTGATTGGGCAGTCATGTCAGATCTCATTTCAAGCTTTCTTGAATACTATATTGGAGTGATTTGCCATTTCCTTCTCTAGCTCATTTTACAGATGAGGAAACGGAGGCAAATAAGATTAAGTGACTTGCCAGGGTCACACAAGAAGTCTGAGGTTGGATTTGAATTCAGATTATCCTGACTCAAGGCCAGGCCCTCTGTTCACTGAACAACCTAGTTTTCAGACAGTCTAAAGTCTGAACATTTATTAAGCCCTATTAAGTGTCAGGCACAGTGAGTGCTAAGCAGGGAAATGATCCCTGCCCTCAAGGAGCTTACATTCTAGTGGAGAAGACAGTACATAAAAAGAAACTGGAAAGGGGAAGGAAGGAAAAAGTACCTGACATGATGCATGATGGAGCCGTTCAGAAGCTTGCAGCCTGGTGGGAAATGAAAAGATGATTGATCTGGGGACTTTACTAAAATGGATATTCTGGGAAGAGTTCTCTCCTTTCCATTCTGAGGGAGGTGCTCCAGGGGAAGAGGGTATTTCTATAGTGGGAGCACAAGGCTGAAGTGATCTTCTGAAAGGAAGAGCTTTAGGAAGCATCAAGGAACAGTCCGTAGAATGGCAAGATGGTGGAAAATGAAGACACCTTGATCTGAATATAGACTTTTGATCTATGTGATCAAAGACAGGTCTATTAATCACTGAGAAGATCTATTCTTCATTGGTAAAAAAAAAAAAAAATAGGCTAGGAATACATGCACTCCTGATTTAAGAGCCATTTTAAGGAAAAAGCTTATTTCCTTTTTTTCTTTTTTCTTTTTTTCCCCAGGCAGCTCAGGCTTTGTGCACCTTACTCCCTGTTCCTGAGTACAAGAAAGCAGCAGCTCAGTTTTTCCCTGAGTTACTAATTGCCCTAATACTACAACTCCATTACAATAGTGAAATGAAATTGAAAAAAGTTGATGACCAATGGTAAGATGTCAATATTAAGCACAATTAATGAAGGTCTAAAGTACCATTTACCATCCAATGTTGACTATTTTGGCTTATATAAACATTATTTTAGCACAGTATGGATAATACATTCCTTTTTTCATCTCCCAACAAGGAAAAAAATAACATGAACTCTTTCATGTGAGTGGAACTATTCCTCTTTGCCAAAGATTTTTAACCTGGGGTTTTTAGATTCATTGGGGTTTTTTTTAATTTAAAAAAATTGATAACTATATTTCAATATAATTGCATTTTTTATTCATATTTTAAAATATATATTTTAGAGTATTCTAAGAATTCATAAAATTTGTTAGATTATCAAAAGAGTCAGTGACACAAAAAATATTAAGAATCTTCTGTGCTATGTGAATGTTCTCATGCTATAAGATTTATCTATGAAGGAGAGAATGACCTGCTTATTCATTATAGTTTTGTGTTGGGGAGACATCTTTATTGGGCTGTACATAATCTATGTGTGTGTGTGCAGTTATGTGCGTATGTTTGTATATATGTATATGTGCATGTAGTTATATATGTATTATGTATGTGTGTATAATACCCATACACACACCTATATATACACATGTACATGACTACATACACAGACATATATTATATATATTTATGTGTGTGTATATATATATGTACATATATATGTTGAAGGGGTATAAGGACCCTCAAATATGAGCACCAAAACACCACTGTAAAACATTTCAAATCCAATCAATCCCAGTTCAATTTTGCAAGCACATATTAAACAGCTACTGTGTGCAAAATACTATGCTAAACCTAAAGAAAAATATAAAGTTTAGTTAAGAAACAGTCCTCCTACTTCTGGAGGTTACAAACTAGTAAGTAATAATGACTATATACCAGATATGTAAATAATACATGATAAGGTGTTGTGCAAATTAATTGGGACAAAGTAAAATGATTCAGTTTATTGACATAGTAAATGAGTAGTTTTCAAATTCAAATAATCCCTGTCCCTGCCCTGACTTAGAAAATCACAAAATAGCACCATCTGTTTTAATGCTTTTTAAATTTATTTTATTTTAAATTTCCCATTACATTTTAAGTTGTTTACACTTAGTAGTGTTATAGTCTTATCTAGTTCTTTGCTACCACTGCTCAAATGCATCTAGCTGGCTAAGCCTTGAGTCAGAAAGAACTGATTTCAAATTCAGCCTCAGACACTAATGAACTGTGTGACCTGAGGCAAGTCATTTAACCTCTGTCTGCACAGTTTCCTCACCTGTAAAATAGGAAGGAAAAGAATACATACCTTCCAGGGTTGTCGTGAAAATCAAATGAGATAATATAATTATTTAAAAGCACTTAGCACAGTGCTTGTTACATAAGTAAACACTATACAAATGCTAGCTAATATTATTATTATTAATGTATCTTGCAACATTTCATATCTTTAAAAAAAAACTCTAAGGTTTAGTATTCTCCCTTTTATTGTTTTTATCTATTTTACCTAATTTCCATTGAATTCATAAGATTTTTAACACAATCTCTAATTCTTCATCATGAAACCATACCTTTATTTCATTGGATATTGAATGTACTTCTAACAAATTATTCTCCTCTCCCCGTCCCAACCCAAATTGAGCCTTGATTATAGGACATTGGTTTTCAAAGGGGAGTAAATCAAATGAGTTTCCAGAATATTTAAGCATTTCCAGCCCTTTCTGGGTATATGGCATGGTGAATGTCATTTTGCTATGTTCCATCTTCATTTTAGAATTTAGTTATTACAGAAACATTCAATTTCTCAGCAGAATGCCATATTTATCAAAGTTCAACATTCCCTCAGTACACAGAAAATTTCTGACACATGAGATGTGGAAAAAAAGCCCTCAAAACATTTAGAGGGAGAGAGGATAGATGTTTTATAGTTTGACAAAGATACATACATTCCACAAGCTCACACAGAGAAAGAAATAAGGAGGGTCAGAAGGAGAGAGGGAAGGGAGGAGAGAGAGACAGATAGACAGACTGAGAGAACAAAGAGAAAAAACAACCATACACAACTACTATGGTGATAGAACAGAGTAGGGTTCAAAAGAAGACAAAGTAGCTTATTGTAGAGCTTTGAAAAAATGTAAAATGGTCACAAGTCTAAAAAGAATTCTTATAATAGCTTAAAAATCTTTTAAAAATCATGTAAGAAGGTTGAGGAGAAATTTGGAAAAGAAATAAGAAATAAAAAAGCAAGAGAATAATGAAAAAGTCAACAAATTGGAAAAGCAATTTCAAAAACTCACCTAAAAAATGACTTACTATAACTTAGAATTGTTATATAACAGAGAGAACATTGCATACACTAACAGCAATAATGTTTGAAGAATAAATATGAATAATTAAGCTATCCTAAATCATACAAATATTCAAATCAATTGCAAAGGACCTATGAAGATAAATGTTATCTACCTCCAGAGAAATAACTAATATATGGAACTATGTATTATATATTTTGTGTGTGAAATATTAGCCTTCTCTATTATAGGGTTAAAAGAAGAGGAAACAGATGGGAACTTAAATGTAACAAAAAAACTTTTAAAATATTTTTAGGATCAAATGAGATGATATTTGTACAGTGTTTAGCATAATACCTTGGACAAAATAGCACTATATAAATGCTGATGTATTAAGGTTTTGGGGATCTTAATTAATGGTTATTTTTTTCAAGAAAGTTTCTTGGTTCTTATAGAGAAGTCCCATGGTAATACAAACAGATTTGAAATAACTTTTATTATTATTTCCTTAAAATAGTTCTGTCATTTAGATAAACTTAATATTACAACCCTATTTCCTGGATGAAGATATTTAGACTTAGAAAAATTGTAATCCCCATCATCAAAGAGCTAGCAAATAGTGGGATCAAGAAAAACTACTTGGCTCTTCTTGGCCATTATTTCTGATTCCAAGTCCATAATTATGCTACCCTGAATTTTCTTAGATGAGAAACCACCCTCTTATTAAAAGACAAAGAAAAGGGAACTTCACAACTTGTTTTATTCTGTGTTGTTATTTATCAACTCTCACTTACAATTCTTAAAAACCTTTGTGGAACAAGGGATTTTAAATTTGTTAATTCATATTATGTCCCCCATAAAAGCTGGAGACTACCTAATTATCTTTTTCTGAAATAGCTCTTGCATAGCAAAATCAGGGTCATGCATGAGATTAATAGGAGGGATGTGTATAACTTATGGAAATAGTCACACTATTCTTGTTTTGGTGATCTAGCTTTGCCCAGAAGGCTTTGAGACTTCTACTGAAATCTTCAGGACTGCAACAAGTAGATAGTGCCCTTCAAAAAAAGGATTGCTGGCACCAGTTTTCCAATCTCATATTCCACCATTATGGTGTCTACATCATTGCCAAGTAAGAGAAAAATTAAGTATTTTGATACTAGGCCCTTTCCTATCTTTCCTATTTCCATTAATTCAAGAAATAAACATAGTCATCCATACCTCTGTGAAATCATGGTTGGCATCGGCCTCAGTATTTGCAGACCTTTTAAATGAACTTTATCTTTTTTTGGTTTACAGAATCGTAGGTCATTGTCAAGTTTAATCTTCTTTATTTATGGTTGATAAAACTAAGGATAGAGGATAGAAATAATAGTTCCTATTTCTTTGCTTTGATGATTTGGCAGGGAAGGAAATCATGAGGATGGAAATTATATTGACATTTTTATAGAAAACTAGGTGGAACTGGTACATAGGTATTCCATGACTGGTGTCATGAAAAGGGCACTAGAATTTGAGTCAGGATGCTCGAGTTCTAGTTTATACTTACTATCTCTATGAACTTGGACAAATTCTTATTTTTCATGAGTAGCTGTTTCATCTGAAAAATGGAGATGATACATTTATATCAGCCAACTCAAAGTGTTATGAGTATAATGTATAACCCTAACACAGTGTGCAAAAATGGGTATAACAACTGTAGTACTAAAATCCCTTTGCAGACGTTTCTTCTGAAATCCCTTACTGCTTTTTCTCAGCTTATTTTAATTATTTGGGTAATCAAAAAAAATCAGGGTTCAAGCCCTTACCTCTGTAATACTACCTCAATTTTCAATCCCTACAAAAGTCTCAAATTCAATAGCAAAAACATTTAATTAAGATATAAAAGCAGTGGCTAAAAAATCAAAACAATAGTATAAATATTTTCTGCCATCATATATAAATAGATACTTTCACCTCTAATTCTTGACATCTAAAATAGCAAATAAACTTTCTGAACTGGGAGGCAAAAGACAGAAGTAGGGTAGGGGGAAGGTGGAACACAAAACTACAAGGAAATTACCTTTCACTATATAAGGAAATTAATAATAACATTTATATAAAGCTTACTTTGTTCCTGACACTGCTAAATGCTTTACCAGTATGGTCTTATTTGATGTTTAACAATAACCCTGGAAAGTAGATGCTATTATTATCTTGATTTTAGAGACGAGAATACTGAGGTAAATGGGTTAAATAACTTGCCCATGTCCATAGAGCTAGTGTATTTGAAACTATATTTGAATTCAGGTCATCCTGATGCCAGGTCTAGCCCTCTACCCATTGAACTATTCAGCAACCTCAAGACAAAAATAAGATGATAATCAGTTGTTCCCTTACTTCACTCAAGCATTTTCAATATTCAATTTAATTGTGAAGAGGTTCATAACACAAAAGAAGATGGTTGTTGTGGGGTTTGGGGGCGGGGGAGTGGGTGTTGAGTTTTTTTTTTTTTAGTTTGTTTGCTTTTTTAGCCATAGAAATCCATCTACTTAGTAGTGTGGGCATTAGGATATGTCAGTAGTCCTCTGGCAATCATTTAGATTGATTTTTGATAAATAATCACAACTTCTTTTTATCAGCTCCATCTTATCTTTCAACTTATTTATTTTCTCACAAGACACACATGCCCAGAGACCTCTAGATGTAACAGAGGAATGTTTACAGTATAATTCCAGGAATTAGTCTGCTTACTTGGGTTGGGTTGGGTTGGGTTACTTATTTCCTCAATGTCTCAGTTTCAGCAAATTCAGTAACAACCTGAACTTGGTAACCAGATAAATTTGATTTTTTAAAAAGTGAGAGGGAGTAAATAGGAAAAATGATATTTACTTTTTCTTGGTGATGTCATTAGCTCCCATGGGTTTAATTATCATCGATATGCAGATGACTCCAGAATCTAGATATTAATCCAAACTACTTTTCTCCTAAACTTTAATCCCACATTACCAATTTACTACTAGACATCTCTACCTAGCTATCCCATAGACATTTTAAATCCAACGTGTCCAGAGGAATGTATTCTTTTCCCCCATCTATTTTTGTGTTATGAGCCTCTCCTCAATTAATTAAACTGGATACCGAGAATGCTTAAACTAAATAAGGGAATAACTAATAATCATCTTTTTCATGTTGATATAGCTGAATGGTTCAGTGGATGCTAGATCTGGCATCAGGGTAAATTCAAATATAGTCTCAAATACATAAGCTCTGTGGATTAGTACATACCATTGTTTGTCAGTATCTTCATTTCCAAAATCAATATAGCACCTACTTTTCAGGGTTATTGTTAAAGATCAAAGGAGATAATATTAATAAAGCATTTAGCACAGTGTCAGGCACAAAGTAATAAATCCTTCTTCTAATTTACTATTTCTATCAAGGATTCATCTTTTCAGTATCCCAAGTTTGTAATCCTTCCTTTATTCTTCACTCTTCACTCTCCTCCTACCCTGTATAAAAAGTTAGTTGCCAGGTCTTCTCTACAAAATCTCTTGTCTCTGTCTTCTCTCCATTCACATCCTAATTTAGGCTCCCATCACCTCTTACCTGGACTATTGAAATAATCTTCTGACAAGCCTCCTCCAATTCATTCTTTCCCTTTGCTAATCCTTCTTCCATATAACTGACATTATTAATACTGAAAATCATAAATCTGATCATGTGAGTCTTCTGCCTCAAAAGACATCTTAAGCAAACATCTGTTAAGTGTTAAAAACCTCACATTGATTGTAGGTATCTTTCCAAATTGATTTCACATTATCGCTCTTCAAACTCTCAATACTGACATCAGACGAGTTTGCTTGATCCCCACATATGAAGGGAATATGACATTCCATCTTCTCTGTTAATTTTCACTTGTTGTTCCTTTCCCCCTCATGCTCAAAAGAGCCTTCCTCCCCATTTCTACACTTGGAATCCTGGGTTCCTTTCAAGGATCACCTCTTACATAGGCTTTCTCTGGTTCCTACTAGTTATCCGTTTTCCCCTTCCAGTGATTTTGCATTATTCTGTATATTCTTTTAATGTATTCATCTGAGTATATATTGTTTCTACCTAATAGAATATAAATTCTTGAAGGCAGGAATATTTTAACCTGTGTCACTGTCTCACCAATTACCATTGTCTCATCTATTACTATAATAGAGGCTTAAAGTTTGTGAAATGGAGTTAAATAACTCATTTGTATAATCTTTTAGCTTGCAAAGTGTTACATAAAAATTATTTCATTAATTTAATTAAATTAATTCATTAATAAAATTAACTAATTAAAATTTTAATTCATTCATTCATTAATTAAATTAATTTGGACAAGAACTGGGACTTTTGGAGATTGAAAGACATCTTTCCAAGGGGGAAGAAGTGAATCAGTATGATAGTAATCCGGCGTCCAGGCTTCATATAATTCCCAGGAATTCTAGTCCTGGTCCAAGAAAGACTGGTAATGATTCCCTTTGTTGATGAGAAAGATGGTGGGGCTGGATGCAGGTGGTCTCAATCCTATTGTTTTTGGTCTTTGTGTAAAAGCCATTGAATACCTCCTTTCCTACCAGTAAATCTATATTCTCCTTCACAGAACTCTCAGTGAATACAAGTTCCCACAGTTTCCTGAGACCTTACATTATCTCTACAAGCTCTCTTTGGAAGGCCCCAGGAGGACAGAGGACAGCGTTACTACGGTCATCTTCCTCATTGAGGTACATTTTTCTTAGAGGCTGCGGGCATCTTGTTCATGTCTAAATCATAGTTCTAACCTCAGAAACATCCAGTCCAATTCTCATTATTACAGATGAAGAAATGAATCCCAAAGAGATTAAGTACCTTGTTCACCATCACAAAGGTAATTGGTGTCAGAAGTAGGATCTAAATCCAGGTCCTCTAATGCCAAAGCTGGTGGTGTTCCCATTGTTGCAAGCTGTCTACTAAGCCACTAAAGCAGATAGACTACTGGGTTTGGGGTTAGAATAAATCTTGTTTCATATACCTATAAGCATTGTTGTGAGTAGCCTATGGAATTTCTTCTAGCCTCAGTTTCTTTTTCTGTAAAATTGTGTGTGTAGTACGGAGGCAAGGTTGACCTAAATGAGTGAAGATCTCTTCTAGCTCAAAATCTATGATCTTATGATTCTATATAGATTATTACCAGTGGTTATTGCTGTGGAGGAGACAGTTAACTGGTTAGTATACATTCATTTTTCTTTCTTCCTTTCTTTTGGACAAGAACAGAGCTACAACCTTTCTAGGTCCTATCACCTCCTAATATGTTGCTTAGAGTATGATCTTTTTTCTGATCATTTCTCCTCCTTCCCAGTCAAGTTTTTGAGGTCAATAGCTATCCATTTTTTGTTCACATTTGACTATCCATGGAGTATAGGCAGAAGCTCAACTTAGATGGAGATAAGCAGTGATATTAAATATCATGAACATTGGTTTTTCCACACTCAAAAAAGATTCCTGAAAATACATAGTACATATTTACATATATAAATTATATAAGTAAAAAAAATCTATGGCAATCGGAATTTCAGCAAAAGATTACGACTTTCAAAAGAAATTTTTTGTTAGACTGCCTCATTTGAGATTTTGAAAACATGGTAACTATCCATATTTTTAATAGCTAAGTAGTAACAGTAGATAGAGTGCCACGAGTCATGAAGACTCGTTTGCTTGAGTTGAAATCTAATCTTAAAAACTCAGTAGAAATACAACCCTGCACAAGTCACCTATGTCTAATTGCCTCAGTCCCTCATATGCAAACCACTTCAGTATTTTTGCCCAAAAAACCTCCCAAAAAACAAATGGGGTCATCAAAAGTCAGACATGACTGAGTAACAATAAAAGTTATAACCTTTGCTTTAGCTATATTTTTCTTCTTTTCTTTTATATTAGCTTCTGAATAACTTTTTTAAGGATCCATTCCCGGAAGAGTTTTTGGCACTTTTCAGAACCTGGGTAAATGATCCAAACCCTACAGTTTCCAAGTTGAGTCTCCAAAAGATTGCCACCATGTCATCAGTTATTAATAAGGTTGGTCTATCTGTGTATATGTGCACATATAATTATTATTTGCTAACATCAAATTTAAATCCATTATTGCTTTCCTTAGAGTCAATCAATATAGAAAAATTTATTAACATCTCCTATGTAATAAGCAAAGTACTATTAATTATATTAAGCCCTGGGGATACAGAGAAAGACAAAAAGTCAAATCAAGTCAACAAGACTTTATTAGGGGCTCCATTAAGTCTGATGCCTAGAACTGAAAACAGTATTTCAATGGTGAGCTAATCAGATAATCTACTGTTGCTCAATAGTAATGCCTCATAAAAACTATCTTAGAACAGCAAAAATATTTTATTTTTTTAAAAGCCTTACCAAACTAAATTTTTTCAAGTCTAAATCCACCTCATTCAAACTTCTTTTATTATTCTTACTAACACAGTATATAATTTGTTCCATTTGTTAATACTGGAAAGCAAATTAGACTAGCTTTTATTGCTGTTTCTATCTAAATACATTTATTCATATTTTTCATCTATCATTTTATATCTGTCTACATATATTTATCATCTATCTATACATTTTTATCTACAAATCTATCATTTATCCATCTATTTACACATACATATTGTCTAATAACTATTTGTATACATTTCTTTCTCCTGTGTACACATTTCTATTATATATATGTGTGTATATATATATATATATATATCTGCACACATCTATCATCTATCTATACATATTTATGTATAAAACTTTGTGAATGGACCTCACCATCAAGGAAGTAAGGCTGGAAATACAGCCACCACTTAGAACCCTATTGTGGATGATAAATTGGTCTCAATCCCCCAAGAGAGGTAGATGAAAAATTGGAGTGATAAATAAGAGCATGCAAGAGAGTCAATCGTTTTGGGAAAAAAAGTACAAAAATTGACTGAAGAAAATACTTCCTTTAAAAATATAATTGGCCAAATGAACAAAAAAAATCCATTGAAGAAAACACCACTTTTAAAAGTAGCATTAATTAGCCAAATGGAAAAGATGATACAAAAGTTAACTGAAGAAAATCATACCTTAAAAACTAGAGTCTGGCAAATAGAAGTTAATGAATTTGTGAGACATCTAGAATCAGTCAAAATAAAAATAATGAAGAATTAGAAGAAAATGTAAAATACTCGAAAACAACTGACCTGGAAAATAGAACCAAGAAAGATAATTTTTGCTGTGCATTTTTATTCTGTTCTTTTTTCACTCCTTTTATTCCCCCATCTCCTGCAAGCAGGCTATAGTTAATCAAGTGTATAATTATGTATACATATATAGAATTATATGTTATATATATGCATATATATGTGTGTGTGTGTATATATATATATATACACACACACACACATACACACACATACACAAACATCTTTCCCCTCTCAACTCTTTGCTTCAATTTTGTTCCTTAACTTGTTTTGTTATTTACTTAACTTCCCCCCATCGATGGATCCCTCTCTTGTTTTCTTACCCACACTTTGCTTATCCCTCTGTCCTTCCCTCCTCTCTTATATTTTTTATAGATTTTGGAGGATGCTATACACTTTACGGTATACATGTAGTATTGCTTATTTAACCCATTCCTGATATAAGTGGGTTTTTAGAACTATGAGCCCTCCTTCCTCTCTAATGCCTCTGTATTTATTTTCCCTCTGTACCTGATTTGTATAGCATAATTACTATTTTTACCTTAACTCTTACCCAATCTTTCTTTTGTGCTACTCAGTTGCTAATGTCATTCTTAAACATATAATATACATTTCCATATAGAAACATAAGCAATTTATCCATATTAAATTCCTTGAAATTGATCTTTGATATTGGTTTTTATACATAAATTTTTTATTAGAGCTTTTTATTTTTTTAAAACATATATGTAGACAATCTTTAACATTAGTGCTTGCAAAACCTTGTGTTCCAATTTTCCCTCCCTTCTACCATGCTCTCCCTTAGAAGGCAAGTAGTCCAATATATGTTAAACATGGTAAAAACATATTTTAAATCATATATATATATTTATACAATTATTGTGCTACACAAAGAAAACATCAAATCGAAGCAGTAAAAAAGAAGAAAAGAAAAAGAAGAAAATGTAAGCAAGCAACAACAAAAAGAGTGAAAATGCTATTTGTGAACCACATTCAGTTTCCACAGTCCTCTCTCTGGGTGTAGATGGCTCTCTTTATCACTGAACAATTGGAATTGGTTTCAATCATCTCATTGTTGAAGAGAGCCATGTCCATCAAAATTGATCATCATATAATCTTGTTGCTGTGTATAACAATCTCCTGGTTCTGCTCATTTCACTTAGCATCAGTTTGTGTAAGTCTCTCCAGGCCTCTCTGAAATCATCCTGTTGATCATTTCTTACAGAACAATAATATTCCACAACATTCAAAAAACATTATTTACTCAGCCATTCTCCAACTGATGGGAATCCATACAATTTCCAGTTTCTGGCCACTACAAAAAGGGCTGCCACAAACATTTTTTGCACATATGGGTCCCTTTCTCTCCTTTAAGATCTCTTTGGGATATAAGTCCAGTAGAAACACTGCTGGATCAAAGGATATGCACAGTTTGATAACTTTTTGAGCAAGTTCCAAATTGCTCTCCAGAATGGTTGGATCAGTTCACAATTCTACCAACAATGCATCAGTGTCCCAGTTTTCCCACATTCCCTCCAACATTTGTCATTATCTTTTCCTGTTATCTTAACCAATCTGACAGGTGTGTAGTAGTGTCATAGAGTTGTCTTAATTTACATTTCTCTGATCGGTAGTGATTTGGAGTACCTTTTCATATGACTAGAAATAGTTTCAATTTCTTCAGCTGAAAACTGTCTGTTCATATCCTTTGACTATTTATCAATTGGAGAATTGGAGAATTATATATCAATATAAGAATTGAATTCTTATAAATTTGAATCAATTCTCTATATATTTTAGAAATGAGGCCTTTTATATAAAATTTTCTATTGAATTCAGGTGTGGTTGAAAGAAACCTGAAAAATCTGAAAATATTCAATGAACATCCATTTTTTTCCCTTCAATATTATGGATAATTTTGCTGGATATGGTATTTTTGGCTACAGGCCTAGTTCTTTTGATTGCCAGTATATATAATTCTACAACCTGTGATCCTTTATTGTTTTAAATCCTGTACAATTCTAATTATAGTTCCAGCACTTTTGTTGGTGGGTTTTTTTGTGGTTTCTTGCAAAATTTTTTCTTTGATTTGGAGGGTTTTAAAATTAGGCAGTAATATTCCTATATATTTTCCACAAAGGATCTCTTTGAGATTGTGATCGGCGGATCTTTTCCTATTTCTACTTTCCCCTCTTATTCTGTTTCTCCAGCAAAATTTTCTTGGATTATTTCTTGTATTATTGTGTCATGGTTCTTTTTGTTCATAGCTTTCAGTTAGTCTAATTTCTCTTGTTGATCTATTCTCTAGGTCTGTTCTTTTTCTTATATGATGTTTCATATTCTGTTCTATTTTTCATTCTTTATATTGTTTTCTTATTTCTTGATCTCTTATAGCTTCATGAGTTCCCTTTAGCCAATTGTAATTTTCAAAGAGTTATTTTCATCTTTAAGACTCTCTATTTCCTTTTTTAGTTAGTTAACCTTTTTTCATAATCATCTTGTTTTTCTTGGATATTTTTTCTGCAATGTCCCTCATTTGATTTTTTAAATAAATTCTCTCTGGGCAAAGAGCCAATTAGCATTATTCCCTGGAGTAGAAAAAGCTTTTTTCTACTTCAGGGTCCTTCCCTGAAGAACCCCACCCCCCAGTATTCCCTGTTCCCATAGCAAGTTTCTATGGTTAGCTTCTTTCTTCTCTGCTGGCTCATTTTTTAAAATGAGAAGTATAAGTGTAAGCACCTCTAACTGTGGGGTAAGGGTGGTATCTCTAGCTTCACTTTAGCTCTCTCTTCTGACCTGAAACCCTAAACTAAGAGCTCCCCCTTCCCACCCCTTGTAAGTCCCCACAGCCACCTGCATCTCTTCCCCCACTGCCTCTTCACTCACCAGATGGGCTGGTTCCTTCTCCAACAAGGGCCATCTCTCTGAAGCACAGCTGAACCTGGTATTCCAGATTAGCTGAGGTTTATTCAATTTTCTTGGACTAAGACTCTAGCGAAAACCAGCTAATCCCAAATTTCTTCACTTAGTGTTTATATGGAGCTATCCTGGAGGTGTCTGCATTTCACATCAGTTAATACCCTACCTGGGGTCTTTTTTATCTTCTTGTGTTGATCAGAAGGACCCTGGTTCTGTCCTAAGACTTCTTAATTTTTTTCACCCATCTATGTTTGCCTTGAGGTATGAATTTTTTTCTGTTTGTGAGGAAAATCTGGAGAACTTGAAATTTACTAGCCTACTCTTTCCAGGAGAGATAATTTGAAGAATTATTGGACTACCTGAAAGTCATGATAAAAAAAAAGAGCGTGGACAGCATGTTCCAAAAAATCATCAAGTGCTCTGATATCATAGAACCAGAGGGTAAAATAGTCATTGAAAGAATCTACTGATCATCTTCTGAAAGAGACCCCAAAATGAAAACTCCAAAATATTGTAGCTAAATTCTAGAATAAACGGGTTAAGGAGAAGACATTGCAAGCATTCAGAAAGAAACAATTAAAATATCTAGACAGTCAGGATTATCCAGGACTTAATTTCTACATTAAAAAATTAGGGCTCCTGGAATACCATATTCCAGAAGGCAAATGAGTTTAGATTATAATCAAAAAATCAACTACCCAATAAAAGTTAGCATAATCTTTCAGGGGAAAAGATACTCAATGAAATAGGAATTTTTAATCATTTCTGATGAAGAGACAAAAACTAAACAAGAAAATTCAATCTTCAAAAACAATACTCCAGAGAAGCATAAAAAGGTAAACAGGAAAGAAAGAAATTTTAAAAACATGTTATTTAAAGATTAAATTATTTGTATCTCTACCTGGGAAAATTATATTTAAAACTCTTGAGAATTGTATCTTTCTTAGGACAGAAGGGGTATAAGTTGGCCTTGATGTGAAGATATACAAAATGATTTATTAAGAGGTGAGAAAGGGATTATACTGGGAGAAGAGGAAATAAAAGATAAAATGGGTAAATTATATCACATGAAGAGGTACAAAAGACCTATTACATTTGAGGAAAATAAGGGAGGGGAAGGAACACTATTTGTAGTTTAATATCAAATTTGGTTCAAAGATGTATTAACATACATCCTCAGTTAGGTATAGAAATTTATTTTCCCCCTCTAAGGAAGTAGAAAGAGAAAAAGAAAAAAAGGAGGGAGTGTTTAGAAGGAAAGGCAGAAATAGTAAGAGAAAAGGAAAAGAGAAGGAAGGAAGGCTGATAGAAGGGAAGACAGATTGGGGAGAGTGGTCAGAAGCAAAACACTGGTGTAAAGGAATAGGGTGAAAAGAGTGAAAAAATATAAATGGGAGAAAATAGGAAGGAAGGAAGTATACATCTGGTAATCATAACTCTGAACGTGAATGGGATGAACTCTGAAATGGAAGCAAGTAGCAGAATGGTTTAATAACTAGAATCCTACAATATATTGTTTACAAATACTCATTTAAAGCAGAGATATACATACACAGTAATGATAAAAGCTGGAGCATAATACATTATGCTGAAGTAAAAAAAGGGAAAAAAAAGGAGTAGCGTCCTAATCTCAAAGAAAATAAAAACAAAAATAGATCTAAATAAAATAAAGAATAAAATCTTATCTTACTAAAAAAAAGGTACTATAGATAATGAAGTAATATCAATTCTAAATATATATAAATGGTATAGTATCCAAATTCCAAATTCCTAGAGAAGCTAAGAGAGTTGCAAGAAGAAATAGATACCAAAACTATACTAATGAGGGATCTCAATCTCCCCCTCACAGAATTATATAAATCCAACCACAAAATAAACAAGAAGTTAAGGAGATAAATAGGATTTTAGGAAAGTTAGATATGATAGACCTCTGAAGAAAGGTGAATAGGGATAGAAAGGAATATACCTTTTTCTCAGTTGTACATGGCACATATATAAAAATTGACCATATATTAGGGCATAAAAACTCACAAATGCAAAAAGGCAGACATAGCAAATGCATCCTTTTCATATCTTGATATAATAAAAATTACATGCAAAAAAAAGGCCATGAAAAGATAAACTAAAAACTAATTGAAAATTAATCTAATCCTAAAAAATGAGTAGGTCAAGCAAATCATAAAAACAATATCATATAGGAGAAATAATGAGATAATATATCAAAACTTATGGGATGCAGCCAAAGCAGTGCTTAAGGGAACTTTTTTTTGTCTAAATGCTTATAGGAATAAGGCAGGGAAAGAGGAAATAAATGAATCAGGGATACACATCTAGAAAAGCTAAAAAAAGAACAAATCAAAAATCCCCAATTAAATACCAAATTAGAAATTCTAAAAACCAAAGGAGAGTTTAATAAAATTGAAAGTAAAACTATTAAACTAACAAAACTATGAGTTTTATGGGAGGGGTAAGGGAGGGAACAATAAAACAGATAAAACTTTTACTAAAAAAAAGAAAACCAAATTACCAGCACCAAAAATGAAAAGGATGAATTTACCACAATGAAGAAGAAATTAAAACAATAATTAGAAGCCATTTTGCCTAAGTATATGCCAATAAATTTGACAAGCTTAATAAGATAGATGAATATTTACAAAAATATAATGACAGCATTCTTTAATCATATCTATATCTATATAGTCATCAATGAATTCCTTAAGGAAAAAAAATCCTACCTAAAAATCAATTTATGACTCAAATATATTTGCTCATACTTAAACCAGGAAGGACCAAAACAGAAAGACAATTACAAACCAATCTTCCTAATGAATATTCATGTAATTTAAAAAAATTAGCAAAGATATTACAACAATTTATCACCAGTTTATTATGCTCTGACCAAATTGGATGTATATATATGTGTATATATATAGAGAGATAGATATATATATATATATAGGGCTGGTACAATATTAGAATCCACTCAACAACAAAACCAACAAAAATCATATGATTATTTCCATATATTTAGAAACATCCTTTAACAAAATAAAGCACCATTCCTATTAAATACACTAGAGAGCATAAGAATAAATGGAGTTTTCCTTAATGTGATAAATAGTGTCTACCTAAACAATTGGCAAACATTATATCCAAGGGGGACAAGCTAGAAACTGCCTGTAAGATCAGGGATGAAGCAAAGAAGACCATTATCAATACTATTAAGGAGGAGGAAGCTGGCCCAAGTCAAAAACAGAGTACCCAAAGCACCTAATCCTGTTAGCAATGGTGTCCTGAGAGATGTCCATATTTTTAATCTTAGCTTGTTAGTGAGGCCCAATCTCAAATAACTAGATAGATATGTATAGAAAGGAAATAAATGGATATAGACGAATAAATGGATGATACAGATAAATGAAAGATGTGTGTAAATAGATAATAGTTGTATATAGATATTAAATGATAGGGATATGTGTGTGTATATATAATAGATATATATATATATATACATATATATAATAGAAGAAAAAGAAATAAGAGAAATTAGGATAGTCAAGTAAGAAATAAAACTATCACTCTATAAATGTCATAATAGTGTACTTAGAGAATCCTAGAGAATCAACCAAAAAATAAATTATCTGAAATAATTAATTAAAAAATAAATTTTAGCAAAGTTTCAGGATATAAAACAAACCCACATAAATCATTAGCATTTTATATATTATCAACAAAACCCAGTCACAAGAGATGAGTCAGACCTAATAATTGGAAAACTGTCAATTGCTCATGGGTAGCCCAAACTGACATAATAAAAGCATATACACATATGTACATATATGTCTGTGTGCAGGTGCATGTGTATAGTACATATGTATGTATGTAATACATATGTAATAAAAGTATCTATATATTTATATTATTAATAAATTTCTTACTAAATTTATTTATTCCGTGCCATACCAAACTTTGAAAAAATTATTTTACAGAACTAGAAAAAATAGCAAAACTTAATCTGATTTCTAAAATAGAGAACTGAGTCAAATTTATAAGAATACAAGTCATTGTATTGACAAATAGTCAAAGGAAATCAACAGGAAGTTTTCAGATTAAGAAATCAAAGCCATTGATAGTCATGTAAAAACTGCTCTAAATCCCTATTGATTAGAGAAATGAAAATTAAAAAAAAAAAACAAACTTTGAGATACCACCACACAACTCTCAGATTGACTAAGATGACAGAAAAGATAATAAATATTAGAGAGGTTTTGGGAAAATTAGAAAATTGCAAAGCAATTTGGAACTATGTCTAAAGAGCTATAAAACACTGTCTATACTTTGATCTGATAATATCACTTCTAGATCTGTATCCCAAAGAGATGACCAAAAAAAAAAATGGAAAAGGATCCACATGCACAAAATTGTTTATAGCAATTCTCTTTGTGTTGGATCTGTAAATCAAGAGAATGTCCATTAATTGGGCAATGGCTAAATAAATTGTAGCATATGAATGCAATGGAATATTATTGTTGTTCTGTAAGAAATGGTAGGCAATGTGGAAGAGGAAGGAATTTATGACCAAAGAAGAATTAGAGTTCACTATTGAACACAAAATAGAAAATTTTGGTTATATCAAATTGAAAAGTTTTTATACAAACAAAACTAATGCAGACAAGATTAGCAGGGAAACAATAAACTGGGAAAACATTTTTACAGTCAAAGGTTCTGATAAAGGCCTCATTTCCAAAATATATAGAGAATTGACTCTAATTTATAAGAAATCAAGCCATTCTCCAATTGATAAATGGTCAAAGGATGTGAACAGACAATTCTCAGATGAAGAAATTAAAGCTATTTATAGTCATATGAAAATATGCTCCAAATTGTTATTAATCAGAGAAATGCAAATTAAGACAACTCTGAGATACCACTACATACCTGTCAGATTGGCTAGAATGACAGGGAAAGATAATGCGGAATATTGGAGGGGATGTGGGAAAACAGGGACACTGATACATTGTTGGTGGAGTTGTGAACACATCCAGCCATTCTGGAGAGCAATTTGGAACTATGCTCAAAAAGTTATCAAACTGTGCATACCCTTTGATCCAGCAGTGTTTCTACTGGGCTTATATTCCAAAGAGATACTAAAGAAGGGAAAGGGACCTGTATGTGCCAAAATGTTTGTGGCAGCCCTGTTTGTAGTGGCTAGAAGCTGGAAAATGAATGGATGCCCATCAATTGGAGAATGGTTGAGTAAATTGTGGTATATGAACGTTATGGAATATTATTGTTCTGTAAGAAATGACCAGCAGGATGAATACAGAGAGGACTGGCGAGACTTACATGAACTGATGCTAAGTGAAATGAGCAGAACCAGGAGATCATTATATACCTCAACAACGATACTGTTTGAGGATATATTATGATGGAAGTGGATTTCTTCAATAAAGAGAGCTAATTCAGTTTCAATTGATCAAAGATGGACAGAAGCAGCTACACCCAAAGAAAGAACACTGGGAAATGAATATAAACTGCTTGCATTTTTGTTTTTCTTTCCAGGTTATTTATACCTTCTGAATCCAATTCTCCCTGTGCAACAAGAAAACTGTTCAGTTCTGCATACATATATTGTATCTAGGATATACTGTAACCTATTTAACATGTATAGGACTGCTTGCCATCTGGGGGAGGGGGTGGAGGGAGGCAGGGGGAAAATTGGAACAGAAGTGAGTGCAAGGGATAATGTTATAAAAAATTATCCTGGCATGGGTTCTGTCAATAAAAAGTTATTTAAAAAAAAAGAAAGAAATGGTAGGCAAGTAGATTTCAGAAAAACTTGGAAAACTTATGAATTGATGCTGAGTGAAGTGGGAAGAACCAAGAGAACATCTTATACAGTAACAAAATCATTGTGCAGATGATCAACTTTGATAAACTATTCTTCATATTCATTGATCTAAGACAATTCCAAAACACTTATGATAGAAAATGCTACTCACATTCAGAGAAAGAACTATGGCATTTGAATTTAGATTGAAGCATGATATTTTCACTTTTCTGTTGTTTTTTTTTGTCATGCTTTTCTATTTTATACTGATTCTTCTTTTATAGCATGACTAATGTGGAAATATGTTGAATATGATTATACATGTATAACCTGTATCAGATTGATTGCCATCTTGGGGAGAGAGGAAGCAGGAAAAAAAGGAAATCAAAATCTTTTATAAGTCAAAAATTAATAAATACATATAAATAAAAGAAATGTATATTCTCTTCCCAGTAAAGGAATAATACTCAGGAAAATATAAAAGTACTGGCCTCTGGGGCAGAGGGGAATGTATACATGTACATTTTTAAGTTTTAACTGCTCTATTAATACCATGTTGTGGCTAAACAATCAACAAAATAAATAGATAAAGAAAATTCTGATTAACATGGGTAGCCAATTTTGGAGGTTTGTGTGTATAGTAAAAACTAAACTGTTAGAGGTGACTTCAGCAAAATTCTGTCATTTTGCAGGCTTGCCAGGGAACATATAGCACAGTATATTATCTCCAGTGGCCCTGAAAGAAGATCCAGCAAGTGTTTGGATACTGCTTTGCTTGAAGTCCTTGTTGCTTACTGGAGTAACCATAGACCTGGAACCAGGAAGACCTGAATTCAAATTCTGCCTCAGACAGTTACCATCTCTGTGACCTTGAGCAGATTACTTAAACCTCCATTTGCTTTAGTTTCCTCAACTGTAAAAATGGATATATTCGTAACCTATCTCCCAGAATTTTTATGAAGGTCACATTAGATAACATTTATTTAAAAAAAAAAAAGTACTTGGTACAATGCCTAATAGCTATTATGTAAAATACTTATTCCCTTAATTCCCTTATTTACTACCATGACTGTCATTTCTTACTGTCTACTAGTACTTAACACTAACAAGCAATTTTCTCTTTGTCTTCCAGTGATTTAAAGGAATCTCTTATTTGCTGTGTTTTTTATGCAGGTATCACACGTCAGAGACTTAATATTATGTGTACTGAATTCCTTCCCCTCCAAAGATAAAACTGTTACAATACAGGCGATGAACACCCTCCGAAGGCTTCTCGCTGAGATGGACAAAGTAACATACTCCACTTTGTGTGTCCAAATTGCTTTCAGTTACTTCCCACTCATGGACCATGTGAGTGAGACTCCTTCATACAGGGATGAATTACTGGGTAGTTGAGGAAAGAGTGTTATAGTCCAGGAACCATATCATATAATCTTACAGCACTGTATTCCAAACTCCTAGAGAATGCTTTATCTCAAAAATTTCAGAGCAGTAAAATACATAAGTTTGAATGAAGCAACCCAAACATAGGACAAAAAATTCATAGTGAATATGATGATGCTTTCTCTCCCTCAAAGAAACAAAGCAAAATTAAGAAGCCACGTATTCTGTAATTTATTTTTAAAGAAAGGATAATGTTGACATCTAGAATTATAACGATGGAAAAGACCTTAAGCATCTTCTGACCCTTTCCACCATTTTATAGATAGAGAAACTAGAACCCATATGTGGTTAAGGAAGTCACTTAAGTCACATAGCTATTTTATGCTGGAATCCAACTCATCTGACTCTGGAGTCAGTGTTCTATTATTCAGAGTTGTTTCCCTTTGATAGGGTTTTGGTGCCTGCATTTTGACAACCTCATTTTATGTAATTTTTCGATGAAGGGTTTACATGGCATAGATTTTTAATAAATGATATCCTAAAATCAAAGTCTTGTAGGTACTAGCTGCTTGAAAGAATCGTCTAGAGAATTTTTCAGTAAAGCAGAAAAATCTTTTTCAACAGAATAATAATTAGGTAGGTCCCACTGGTAATTATATCAATAACCAATTGTTCACACATCATTTTGAAACATTTGAGGACTTTTATTTCCTACAGCATATATCCTGTAACAGGCAGATGGGCTGATTTTCCTAATGATTATATATTTTCATATTGAAAACAGCAAAATCTTACATACTTGTATCATGCTCATGTCTTCAACTATTTGCTGTAATTATAAAAACTTACTGTAAGATGAAAAAAACAGAAAAATGATTATAATAGTGTCCAAATAAGTCCTCTAAGCACATGTCTAGAGACACATATATAGAAGGACAATGCACCCTTAGCTTTTCTTGACTTCAAATAAGGATAACAATTGACAGCCAAATGTGCAGTAACAATTCCACCTCATAATCAGACTCAGGAATAATCAGGCAAGAAATATTCTTATTCAAAGGAATATAACACAATGTGGAAACTGAGCCAGTAGGATCTCACTTTAAGTTTAAAACAAGTTTTTTCCCAAGTACAGACCTCTATCTTTAACTGTTCAGGATCACATTCCCTCTGAGTAGCTTGGAGAATTTTTCTAGAGTGGTAAATTACTGTCTTAATGATCCATCAAACATGTAAAATTCTTCTAAACTTATTTCCATATTTGTCATCTTGTACAAGAAAAAACAGATCAAAAGTGGAAAAAAGGGAAAGAAAAACAAAAGAAGTGATAATACTATGTTTTGATATACATAGTTCTCTCTCTGGATGTAGATGACACGTTCCACAGCTATAGGAATTTTCTTGAATCACCACACTGTTGAAGAGTCACGTCCATCATGGTTGATCCTTACATAATGTTGTTATTACTGTGTATAATGTTCTCTTGGTTCTGCTCATCTCACTCAGCATCAGTTCATGTAAGTCCAGGCTTTCCTGAAGTTAGCCTTCTTATCATTTTTATATAATAATAATATCCCATTGCATTCATATGTCATAACTTATTCAGCCATTCCCGACCTGAGGGATATTCATTCAATTTCCAATTCCTTGCCACTACAAAAAGAGCTGCTACAAACATTTTTGCACATGTGGGTCCTCTTCCCTCTTTTATGATCTCTTTGGGAGACAGACTCAGTATGGACACTGCTGGATCAAAGGATAGGCAGTTTTATAGCCCTTTGGGCATAGTTCCAAACTCCTCTTCAGAATGGTTGAATCGTTTCACAACTCCACTAACAATGAATTAGTGTTCCTGTTTTCCCACGTCTCCAACATTTATTATCTTTTCCTGTCATGTTACCTGACTTGAGAGGTGTAAAGTGATACTTCAGAGTTGTCTTAATTTGTATTTCTCTAATCAGTAGTGATTTATAGTATTTTAGATGACTAGAAATGGCTTTAATTTCTTTGCATGAAAATTATTTATATTCTTTGATCATTTATCAATTGAGGAAATCTAGTAGTAGTATTGAGTCAGTTCTCTATATAGTTTAGAAATGAGGCCTTTATCAGAAACTGTAAAAAAAAAAATTCCCCAGATTTCTGCTTCTCTTCTAATCTTGGCTGCATTGATTTTGTTTGTACAAAAGCTTTTAAATTTAATGTAATCAAAATTATCCCTTTTGAATTTCATAATGTTCTCCTAGTTCTTCTTTGGCCATAGATTCCTCCCTTCTCTGCAGATCTGAGAGATCTCCCTTGTTCTCTTAATTTGCTTATAGTATTGCTCTTTATGTCTAAATCATGAACCTATTTTGACTTTTATCTTGGTATAGGGTGATAGATGTTGGTCAGTGTCTGTTTTTTTCCATACTATTTTCCAATTTCCAAGCAATTCTTATCAAATAGTGACTTCTTATCTCAGAAGCTGGAGTCTTTGGATTTATCAAACTCTAGATTACTATAGTTATTGACTTGTGTCTTGAAGTAACTTAATGTTTGATTTCTTCAGTTTTCTCAGCTGCAAAATGGGCTACATAGATTTCAGAGTTGCTGTGATACTACTCCATTTTGATCTTTTTCCTCCCACCTGACTATTCTTTTATCTTCTGTTTTTGGAGGATCACAGTCTCTAACCAGAAGTGTCCATCAGGAGTATGTCCTAAATCCTGTTCTATTTTTCCACTATACTATTTTATCTTTTGTGATACTATTTTACTTGGTGATCTCATAAGCTCCCATGATTTTATTACCATCTCTGTGCTGATGATTCTCAAGTCTACCTTTCCTCCCTCAATCTCTTTGTTGACCTCTAATTTTGGATCTTCACCTGCCATTCAGACATCTCAGCCTGTATTTGAGTTCTTTTAGTAGACTTCTTTAATTCATTATGTTCAAAACAGAACCCATTTTTCTCTCTAATCCTTCTCTCCACTACTACCTTTGCTATTACTATAAAGAACAACACCATCCTCCCAGTCTTTCAGGTTTATAATTTAGGAGTCATTCTGGACTTCTATCTCTCACCTCCCACATCCAAGCAATTGTCAAGACCTGTTCATTTCACCTTTGGAACATCTGTTGAATATATCAGATTCTTTCTTCTGATATTGCCACAACTCTAAATATATGTCCACATCACTTCACATATGAATTATGATAATAGCCTGCTAGTACATCGCGTGCTTCATGTCTCTCTCCAATGTAAACCACCCTCCATTCAGCTACCAAAATGATTTTCCTAAAATATAAATTCAATCATGTCACTCATTAAATACTTGTGGTTTCCTGTTGCCTCTAAGAATAAATACAAAACTCTCTTTGGTATTCAAAGACCTTCTTACCCTAGTCCCCTTTTCCAGGTTCCTTATATGCTATTCGCCAACATGCATTCTTCATTCAATACAGTAATACTGGTCTTCTCTGTCTGTTCCATGAATAAAACCCTTCACCTCTTAGTTCAAGGCATTCTCTACATCTCTTCCCCAGGCCTGGAAGGCTTTCCTTCTCTGAGTTTCATTATTGACTTCCATAGTTTCCTTTTAAGTCCCACTAAACTTTTTCCTTCTATGGGAAGTCTTTCCTAACTAGTCCCTCTTATTTTCAATGCCTTCCCTATGTGAATTATTTCCTATTGCTTTATATAGATATAGATATAGACTTGTTTGCATGTTGTCTGCCCCATTAGACTCTGAGCTCTTTGAGGACACAAACTATCTTTTACTTCTTTTTACATCTTCAGCATTTAGCACAGTGCCTGAAATTTAAAAAATGCTTCTTAATTGATTGATTGATTGTGAGGATACTCCCTACATTGTATGATTTGGAGAGGATAAAATGAGATTATATTTGAAAAGCACTTCATGAGTTTTGAAGCACTATAACTCTTAACATATATCTGCTTGTAAGAACACAACCTTTCCAAAGTCCCACCTTTCCAAAGTTTTTGATTTTAGAAGATTCTTCCTCCTTCCCAGAATCTAGGTGACCAAGATGAAATGAGACCACAGAGAAAAATGGGTAAAGGAGGAATTATATGGTACCTTTTCTTCTCCTGAGCTAGGAGAGAAAGAGGATTGGAAGTCATCTCTAAGGACAGTAATCTTGCATAGTAGTAGGGCATGTATTGAGAGAATAAAGGTGATAGAAGACATGATCAGACGGCCCAAAATGTTAGGGTTGGTAAAACTATGAAAATCCAGTCAATAGTACTTCTCCTCATACTTCTCTGGAATGCTGCCTAAAACAATTCAGAATTTTCCTTGTCAGGGGAAATTTCACCTTTTTTTTCATATGATTCCACTTTCCATTTCTTTTCCCACCAAAGGGAATAGAAGAGTGTAAATCTGCTCCCCCAGACATTATGGTTTGGAGGCAGAATCCTATTCATTTACATGTTTATTTCTATTTCTATGTTATTTGAAACTGTTTTGCGAGTATTTGGCAATCTTTTATGAGTTCTGTCCAAGCTTATATAAACTTTCATAAGGAGAGGGAGGTGGAATGACTTATTCCAGAGGCAATAATTTTCCTGCCTAGAACTTGAGCCGAGCAGACTCTTAGGGTACAGAAACAAACCAGAGAATTTAGGAATACTGGTCTTGAAATATCAATAGCTGTCAGATTACTTGTGAACCCAGAGAGAAACTTAGTGAGGAAATGAACCTGCAATAGTGAAAAGTGGAAATTGGTGAGTTTGTCCACAGCATTGATTCAAAGGTCCTATCTGGAAATACAAATGTATTTATGAAAGCAGCCCATATAGCACTTTAATGCTTGCATGGTGTTTTACATAGACAGTTCAGATGCTCCAGTGGTGCCCCATTCTTTATAACTCTATTTTGGGGTTTTCTTGGCAAAAATACTAGAAGGCTTTGACATTTCTTTCTCCAGCTCATTTTATAAATTGAAGCTAACAGAATTAAGTGACTTGACCCAAGTCACATAGCTAGCAAGTGCCTGAAGCCAGTTTTGAATTCAGGAAAATGAGTCCTCATCTCAGGTCCATTCCAACACCAAATTGTCCCATTACATAGATTATTTTAAATACAGCTGGCAATCCCAAACAGGCAAGCCAGTTTTATTAAAGCAGCAGGGTATCCTAAAGGAGAGAAAAGAGGAAAAATTTATCAGGAAATGTGTCAAATCATTAACATCATCTAAATTACAATCTTCTTTCAGACTCTAATAACCTCAGTTCTGAAACCTGAACTCTAATAGACTTGAGATTCTAGGGGAATCCCACTAGGGGAGACCCACTCCCAGCCCCCCCTACAAAAATACTAACCCTGCTTCTAGACCAGCCCTCAAAACCCTTATCAAGGGGAAAAGTAACTGTGGAGTAGAGTCCAAGTTCCTTCTCACCATTAGCGACAACTGCCAACAAATAGACATAAGAGCCCTGGGCATTGGAGTACTCTCCAGACTACTGGTGCTCCCAAACATCTCCACCAAATGCCACACATAAGCAAGCCATTCTAGTTGAAGCAACAAGGCACATTACAGGACAGACAGCCCACAGCTTGTGGTAGGCAAGTCAATACATCAGACAACTATCTTTCCCTCTGACTTTTCTGGCTATAGCCCAGCCCCTTGAACTAAAGAGCTCTGGAAATAGATACTAAATAATGACATGAAAAAAAGCCATTAATATCTACTTTGTCACAGCATGATAAGTATCATAGTATTTTTCTATATGCCTTGCATTTGAAACCTTCCATTTTTGTTGTCTTCCCCATCAAACATGAGCTCCTTGAGAGGTGGGCTTCTCTGGATTTTCTATTTGTATCCTCAGAGCTTAGGCCCTTACTTTGCACATAGTAAGCACTTAATAATTAATTTATTCATTCATGTTGCCTACACTTTATAGGGGAGAATGATTTCAGAAAGCTTTAGTTTTAGAAATGAAGGCTTTAGATAACCTCAACATCCCTTCTAATCTTATGAATGGTATATATATATTTTCAGAGATAGTCTTTGCATAATTTCATTTTTTAGTTGCAAGGAAAACTTGAAATGGGAGGCAAGTGTTTCTGAAAATGAATCACAAAAGACATCAACAAAAATTTTTAAAAAGTAAATCAAATCATGTTGAGAGGCACCATGTCACAGTGGAAAGATCGCTAGTTATGGAATCACCATACCTGGGTTCAAAGCTCTCGTATGTAGGTGATAGACAAATTACGTAATATCTCAAAGCCACACTTATCTATAAATTGAAGATAATATTTTTATGCTACCTCCAAAAAAGTTAGTATAAATTGTTTTCCAAACAATTTGGAAAAAATTGTTACAAAAAGTTGTCAAAAGTTGTTCAGCAAATCTTAAAGCATCATAAAAGTGCAAATAGCTATTCTTTTAAATGCAAAAGGAAAGTGCTAAATGTGTCATAAGTGGTTCTATAACTTGGGGCTCTATAACTTTGTAAAAAAATTCACAACTGAAATCTCATATAATTGGCATCCTTTACAATCTTATATATTTAATTTATGCATTTAATAATATAACTCGAGTAGAAGTCTCAAACATTTAAACAGACAGTATCAAAACGGTCCAAGCCACACCAAAAGGTTAAGAATCCCTTCTTAAGGCTTTGAATTTGTCTTAAGTTGAGCTGCTAGGATGATTATACTAATGAAAAAAGTATAACAACTAAAAAGGTTTAGAACCTCAGAATTAAGGCAATATAAAGAAAATCCATTTGTAAAGCAAGTCATTGGCACCCTGGTCTATCTGCTTTGCAAATCTAAATTTTTAAGTCAGCCTTATAGAATTTTCCAAGTTCAATCTTTTTCTTTGTACTTCACAGGCCATGCCAAGCATTCGAGCAATGGCCATTAGACATTTTGGTGAACTACTGAAGGAAATGAATCAATATACTTGGATGCTAAAGCCTATTGTTCTCAAAGCTTTGGTGCCTTTGATCTTATTCTTGGAAGATGCAGAGATCAATGTAATTAAAGTAAGTCCATCTATCCATGATGTTTCCCAAGCATTGGAAATCTGGAGTCTTTGTGGGAAGCGCCTTGCTTACAAAACCTTCTCCCTGGCTCCCTGGTTGGAAAGAGTGCCATGTAGAAGACCCTTAAAAGTCCTGTCCATGTTCTCCTAGCTAAGCTTTCACCACTAGGCAGCTGATTAATAGCTCATAAAAGCTAACACAATGATGCAGAAATGATTATAAGAACTCTTTTGTTTCTTTTTTGAAAGTAGGTCTCCCAGTCTCTCCCAAGCTACAAATATAGTAACCACTCACAAGCTTTACATGGGAGCTTTGACCTGCTCTCTTTCCAATCTGGGCAATTTAGCCCTTCTTTAGACAATTTGGTGCTCATGTACCCTTATAACCCTTCCTGCTCCTGGGTTTCACTATTTTGATTTTAATTGTGGACAATAAATTAGCTTAGCACATTATAACTGATCATTCCTGAACTACAGAGATCTGCCAACTTCAGTTTCCTGGTTAGCAGGAATTAACCTGCATTAAGAATTCTAAAAACACTAGAAGCTCCCAATGAGTACTTTTTGTTGATTCACTTAAAAGAGAGAACTCCCTCCAAAGTTAAAAACTGATAATTTTATTAAAGGATCAACAAGATGATGAGGAAGAGGGATGCAATTATATGAAGATTATGTATCTAAATGGAATATCTCACTGGCTTTTCCTTCTCTGCCTCACAGGCATGTAAATATACATTAAACATCTGTGCTCCGTATTTTAAGTGGTCATCTTTACCTGTACTCCAAGATGAATTTTACAATTTTGAGGTAGTTGTGCTCAGCATCTGCAACTCCCTTGTAAGTTACTATTTGGGTTTTAACTGGCATGGGGACATTAGACTAAATTTGCAGAGTTGATTGGGAGTTGGAAGGGAAGGCAAATCTTTGGGAAGAAAAGTATAAGATAATGGTAACTACAGTCAAGATTTTTAAGGAAAACTCTAGTACATCTCTCCTCACCTTTGCTCTCTCTACCAGCATGCAATTTGTTTACCCCACCTATAAATTCCCTGTTTGGGATTTTGGCTGGAAGATAGGACAAGGTAAGACTTTTTTTAGTGATAAAGCAGGGAAGTACAGCAATCACCAATTTAAAGAGTTCAAAATCCCTTGAAGAGAGAATAAGGGAAAGATATATTGAAGGTAGTGAAAGAAAAGGTTTTGATGGAAGAAAATTGAATGATAGATTTTCAAAATTGTAACACAGAAGTTGAGTCAACCAGTGAAGACTGATAATGTCTAATGGAAGTAGAATAAAATTCATGTCTAGAAAAACCCATTGTTTTCAGACTGTTCCCTTGTTTCTGTATTTTATGCTTAGTAAACTGGATGGAGTGTTGACCTAAAGACAGAGAAATTTCTAATTTAAATCCAGCCTCAGATACTTATTAACCCTGAAATCTAGGATTACTCTAGTAATCTTGAAATCACTACATCTCTATCAACCTGTTTCTTCACATGAAAAATGGAAATGATAGTATTAGGACCTACATTACAGGGTAGTAAGGAGTATCAAAAAGAAATAAACATAAAACAGATGGTAGTTTCTATTATTATTATGTCATAATAATAATCATTCAAATAGTTTCCAAATACTTTTCTTACACTATTTCATTTGCTCCTGTGTGGGAAAGTATCATCCATGAAAACAATCATGGACTCTCAGAGTAAGAAAAAGCAAAAAGGGGCTTATTATGATCTCATGAGAATGGGCATCTGCCATCTGACATGGTGTTTATTAGTAAAGGAGTGCCAGGCATAAATTAGAAACACAAGATTAAATACTCTGAACATAGAAACCCCCAAAGGCACTCCCGGCTGGCCTTTTCTCTCATTGTTTGGTGGAGTCCAGGCTTATATTCTAATGGGACAAAAGAATATAAGTCAATAAACTCTTAATTTAATTTTCCCTAGAGAATTGATTTACAAGCAGATGTAATTCAAACCCGTCATCATCACCTTTAAAAGAAGTGCTTAAATGCTAATTAAGAGGAAGTGGAAAATAGGAGGGGACAACACCTGCAATTTTTTAGCTGTTGCTCTTTGTTATTATAAAGTATCAAATCATAATTAAAAGTATAGTTTATACTTTATTCTCATTAGATCATCTTCACTCAGTAAATTCCACACACTCCTCACAATAGTCCTTTGTTTTAGGTAAAAACAATATCTTTATTCCACCTTATTTCCACTTAAGGAAATTAAAAGAGAATGTAAACGATAAGGAACATATAGACCATAAGTGAAGAGGGAGATCAACATTAATTTCAAATCCAGTATTCTTAGACATGAAGATTTTATTTAAAAACTACTTGAGGGAGAAAAGAGACGAGGTTTTTTCCCCTGTTATTTAAGATTGTTTTTTTTCTCTTTTTCTTCCTAGTTCAACAATTATGGAAACTATATTACAGAGATTATTTGTTCAGCCTTAGTATATTTAAAGAGCTCTAAGGCTTACCTAAGGAAAGGAGCAGTCATTTTAGTAGGTAAAAACAAAAAAAACAACCCAAGAAGTCAATCTTCATTTCCCATGATCTTTATTTCTTTAAAAACAGGGCACCAAAAGGTACGAAAGATTATTTGGGAGGGATATCTATTGGACTTTCTCATGTATCTCCTTCCTAATCAAAAGCTCTTGGCTTCTGAAATGGTGCAGTATTCTTGTTCTCCTATCTCTTTAATTACTTCTTTTTTTCTGTTTGATATCTCCTCATTTATTGAAGTCTTAAGTCTTCAGCAAGTTTCTGTTTGGCCAAAATGCAGGATTTGAAGTTAGCAGTCCTGGATTAAAATTCCAGTTCTGCCACTTGAATCTCTATATTGCTATCCTGGCAACTTCCCTGAAGTTAAGTCCCATCTATAAAGATGAAGGCATAGGAAAATTACCTCTAAAATATTTTCCAAGTCTAAATTTACCACTCTGTGTTATTCTTTCTACCCTCTTTTGGCAATCTCATTTCCACCCATGGCTTCAGTGGTTATTTCTAATTAATAGAAAGGAAGGAAACATCATAGAGCAATCTTGATTTGGACTATGTTGGGTTCAGGATGTCTATGGAACATCAAAATGTAAATGTTGCAGTCATATTCTGCAGTGGTCCTCAAAGTGTAGTCCAAAGAATTGTTGGGGTCTCTGAAACCCTTTCAGAGGGTCTACAAATTCAAAATTATTTTTTATTTCTAATAAAGTAAATAGCTATAAATATAACCCATGTGAACAAAAACTCTTTGAACAGATCCTCAATAGTTTTTTTTAACAATACGAAGATACTGAGAACAAAGATTTGAGAACCACTGCTCTAGAGAGACTCTTCTACCACCATCCACCCCTATCCTGAGAAACTTTCACTTGATTCAATATTCCCTGCTAATTATTATATTCTATCTTTGCCTTTTATGCTTATAAATTCCTTTAATTTACTTGTCTCTTCTCTCATTCTTCTTTCCTCTATAGCCTGACTTCTCTCAAAAGTTATTAATGATCTCTTTATTTCCCAGTGTTTTGTTAATTCTCTTTCTTCTTGGCCCCTCTGTAGACTTTGATTCTGTTAATTACCCTCTTCTTGAGTATCTCTCTCTAAGTTTTTGGAATATCACTTTTTCATGGTTCTCCTTTTCTGTCTGCTTTACTGTATCTTCATTCAGAAATTAAACCAAACTCACATTTTAAATGTCATCTTCTCTGTTTTTGTCTCTTTCCTCTCCTCCTTCTTCCCTCTCTCTTTGTCGCTCTCTTCTCTCTCTGTTTCTCTGTCTCTCTGTCTCTTTGTGTCTCTGTCTCTCTCTCTCTCTATCCCCCTCTCTCCCTCTGTTCCTCCCTTTCAAATCCAATCTGCTGAACATCTTAAACTAGACATATCCAAAGTGAATTCATCATTCTATCCTTACAAATGCTGTCCTCCTCCAAAATCCCATATTATTTTAAGAATATTATTATCTTCACAGAATCCCTTAAGCTCACACTTTAGATTTATCATCACTTTCACCATTCACAAATCTAGTTGGCTGACAAGGTCTACTGATTTTACTTTTGTAATATCTCTCAAGTACATCAGTGATCTCTCTCCTCTGATATGGCTATGACCCTGGTATAGATCCTTATATTCTCATACCTTGATTACTACAATAGACAGGCTGGGCTGTTTGTGACCTAATCTCTCCCCACTCTAATTCAGTCTCCAGTCACACCTGATTTTCCTAAAGCTCAAGTCCAACCATGTTTTCTTTCCCCCATTACCTCTAAGATAAATAAAAAAATCTGTCGGGTATTCAAAGCCAATAAATGAATACTTCCTCCCATCTACCTTTCTATTCTTGCACTTCACTCTCCCCAACATGCTCTTTGCTCCCCAATATTGTCCCCCTGGCTTTTCCCCTAATAAACCACTAACTCTCAAATCTGAAAATGTTCGTGGGCTATCCCTTACACATGCTATACTCTTCCTCCTAATCTCTGCCTCCTGCCTTTCCTGACTCCATTTATTGGTAGTTAAGTTGCAACTTCAATTGGAATCTTTTCTCAATCCCACTTTAATTCTAATGCCTTCTTTCCATCAATTATTTTTATTATATAATGTGTGTGTGTGTGTGTGTGTATCTTGTATGTACATAATCATTTGCTTTTTATCTCTCCTATTAGATTGTGAGTCCCTTAAGGACAGCAAATGTCTTTTGTTTTTCTTTCTATCCCCAAGTGTTTAGCTTAGTGCCTGATTAATAGTATGCTCTTAATAAATGATTGATTAGGGGTACTTAACTTGAAAGTTGAAGCTAAGACAATTAGTAGAGGAGAAGCAATCATGTTTTAAGTAATATTTTTTTATTTTTACTTTTTTTAGGATATCTGGCAAAATTGGGAACTCATTTACTTTTCAAGGATGAAATTGACATCATGCTTAAGGGTAAGATATGATTTCATACTAATTGGTATATTTGTGTATGTATTTAAACTCATTTCCTATATTTCCTTTTTTTTTTAAATTTTCAATCAGAAAAAAAAACTATCTTCTCTCTCTACCACTCCAACACTCAATCCATATTAAAGAGGAAAGAAAAACAAAATCTATTATAAACATCTATAGTCAAGCAAAACAAATGTTCACTTTAGTCATTTCCAATATCCATTATTGCATATATATGTATGTATGCATGGTATATATGCTTATCTCATTTTCTACTGAGTCCCTTCACCTTTCTACTCAGAAGTAGGTAGCATGTTTCATCATTAGTCCTCTGGAAACATGATTGATTATTATATTCTTTTTTTTATTTTTCAGAATTACTAATTCTTTCAAAGTTGTTTGTCTTCACCATATTGTTCTCGTGTATAAATTATTCTCCTGAACTTCCTTATTTCTCTCTGCACCAGTTCTCTTAAAGTCTTTCCAGTTTTTTGAAAACATTCCCTTCATCATTTCTTATAGCACAATAGTAGTCCACCAGATTTGTTTACTATAACTCATATCCATTCCCCAAATTTGGATATCCCCCTCAGAGCCATATTCTTTTCTACCACCAAAAAGAGCCGAAGATATTTTTGAACATCCCTGCTTTAAATCTTTTTTGCTTAGGACTCATTCCTCTTGATTATATGAAATAATTTTTTTGATCTTCCTTTCTCTTACCTTTAGTGAATTCTTTCCCCCTTTTCTCTCTATTCTTCTCTTCAGGGGATTTTGTTTTCTGGCTCATAAATACATGCATGTCTACCATCACATCCCCAGTGTTAGTACTGTTTCTGGCACACAGTAAGCACCTAATAAATCTTTGTTGATTGAGTTCTAAAAGCAACTAATAGGCAATGTCTTTCTTTTGCTGAAATCATTTGTTTTACACAATTTGGAATTGAGTTCCCAAGATTTTTGACTTCTATTTGAAAATTCTTCATTGTATTTTGCCAAACTTTGTCTTGATTATTACCCTTAGATACTCAAGTGGATTTAAATTAGGGCATTTTCCCAGGCCATTGCATCATGTTTATCTCTATAACCTGGATAGATTCCTTCATCTTTTATGACAAGATTCTGATGCAATATTTCAAACTCTATTTAAAAGTTTCTGTTACTCTGTATTTTCTACCTCTGGATCAACATATTTATCAGGTTCATCATTCCCCTCAATAAGGACAAGACTTCCAGGCTCATAAGAGTTAAAAAATATAAAACATTTTTTTTGATGAAAATTCTATAGCCTGACAAAAATGTCCAGATCTTACAAGTTTTATAATTATTCACTTTTAAAAGTATCATTGAATAAAATAAATAAATTTTATCATTAAAATTTCTCTTTTTGCTATTCTTCATTACTCTAGTTTTGTTCACACTGAGAATTTTTTGTCAATGGCCTTGAAATAGTCTTTCAACTTCAAAAAAACCACACTGCACAGCAATCATTTACCCTTTTAGCTTTTCTAGCAAGGTCCCTTTGAAGCTTGTTTTGTGATGATTAATTATGCTATTTAGAAACAATAGGTATATTTTTCTCAGAATTGGGCTTTTTGTTTCTTTTTTGTTTTTAATTATACTCCCCTTTGTACTTCAAGGCAACTGGTACAGTTGTAGGCTTAAATGATTCTTGAAATGTTTTCCTGCCCACTTCGTAATATGATTTTATTCTGTCTAATAGTCAGAAAAGTGTGCTTAATAAGGACTCCAAGTTTTGCTTTGGCTTTACAATGATATCCATTCATATATATGTGTGTGTGTGTGTATGTGTGTGTGTATGTATATATATTAATGGAATGTGGAAGAAAGATGGAAAAGTTATATTAATCAATATACCAAATGCTTACTTCATAAAATCAGGCAAAAGTTATAACAAAATTCATCTGGAGAAACAAAACATCAAGAATATCAAGGAAATTAAAAACAATTTTTGTAGGAAGGGAATATAATAGTACTAGATATCAAACTATATTACAAAACTATAATCAATGAAATCAAATTGGCATTGAGTGAAAAAGAGGAGTGAATCAGTAGAACATATTACATTCATACTACACAGAATTTAATAAATCCAAAGATCCTAACTATGGAGGGAAAACTCACTATTTCACAAACACTGTGGGGAAATTTTTTTTACCAAGATAAGCTTCTAACGAGTACATGATTTAAACATAAAGGATGATATAATAAAAAAAAAAATAGAGGAAATTGAAGATGTCTGCTCTCTGGATTGGAAAAGCATCCATTGCCATATAAGACAGCAACAAAAAAAAGAGGTTAATAGCAACAAAAATGGACAATCTTGATTACATACAATTAAAAGAGTATGTGTACAAGCAAAACCAACTCAGCAAAAGTTATGAGAAACAAAAAAAAAACATAGTTTGTATATAGTTTCTCTGGTAAAAGTATCATTTCTAATATATATGCATATATATACATATAAAATGTGGTATGTATGTACATGTATAGGAAATACATATGTACATATGAAATTGATTTATATTTCTAAGAATAAGAGCCATTTTCTAGTTGACAAAGGTCAAAGGATATGAATAGAAAAATTTCAAAATAAGAAATTTAAATTAGCACTAGCTATATGAAAAAGTGTTCTAAGTCACTTAAAGAGACAAGTAAAATGAAAGCAACTCTTAAGTTATTAGTTTTTTCTTATCAGATTGACATAGTATCAAAGAAAGAAAAGACAAATTCTGGAGGTGTTAAGGGGAAACAGAAAAGCCTATTAAAACACTGTTGTAAAATTGTGAACTGGTCCAGCCATTCTGAAAAGCATGTGGAACTATACCCAAGAAGCTTTTAAACTGTCCATGCTGTTTGGCCCAGGAATACTGCTACTAAGTCTATGCTACAAAGAAATCAAAGAAAGAGGAAAATAACCCATATGGAACATTTTTTATAGCATCTCTTTGTCAATAAGAATAAGAAATTGACGGAACCATTTATGGAATGGAATATTATTATGTAGCTTTAAAATGATGAAGGGAATCATTTTAAAGAAACCTGAGGAGACTTGCAAGAACTGATGCAAATCTAAGTGAGCAGAAGCAAAAAGAAAAAAAAAACATTTTGAAAGACTTAAGAACTCTGATCAACACAATAACCAATCATAATTCCAGATGACTTTTAAAAAATTAATTATTTTATTATTATAGCTTTTTATTGACAAAACATATGCATGGGTAATTTTTCAACACTGACCCTTGCAAAAACTTCTGTTCCAACTTTTCTCCTCCTTCTCTCTACCCCCTCCCCTAGATGGCAGGTAGTTCCGTACATATTAAATATGTTAAATACAATATATGTATACATATTTATACAGTTGTCTTGCTACACAAGAAAAATTGGATTTAGAAAAAAAGTAAAAATAACGTGGGAAGAAAAACAAAAATGCAAGCAAAAAATAACAGAAAGAGTGTAAATGCTATGTTGTGGTCCACTCTCATTGCCCAGTGTTCTTTCACTGGGTGAAGCTGGTTCTGTTCATTACTGATCAATTGGAACTGATTTGGATCCTCTCATTGTTGAAGAGGGCCACTTCCATCAGAATTGATCCTCATATAGTATTGTTGAAGTGTATAATGATCTCCGCTCATTTCACTCAGCATCAGTTCATGTAAGACTCTCCAAGCCTCTCTGTATTCATCCTGCTGGTCATTTCTTACAGAACAATAATATTCCACATACCACAATTTACTCAGCCATTTTCCAATTAATGGGCATCCATTAAATTTCAAGTCTCTAAGTTATTACAAAAAGGGCTGCCACAAACATTTTTCCACATACAGGTCCTTTTCCCTTCTTCAATATCTCTTTGGGATATAAGCCCCCTAGTAACACTGCTGGATCAAAAGGTATGCACAGTTTGACAACTTTTTGAGCATAGTTCCAAATTGTTCTCTAGAATGGTTGGATCCATTCACAACTTCACCAACAATGCATCAGTGTCCCAGTTTCCCCCACATCTCCCCCAACATTTGTCATTATCTTTTCTGTCATCTTCACCAATTTGACAGGTATGTAGTGGTATCTCAAAGTTGTCTTAATTTGCATTTCTCTAATGCAATAGTGATTTGGAACACCTTTTTATATGAGCAGAAATAGTTTCAGTTTCATCATCTGAAAATTGGAGAATGGCTTGATTTCTTATAAATTTGAGTCAATTCTCTATGTATTTTGGAAATGAGGCCTTTATCAGGACTTTAACTGTGAAGATGTTTTTTTCAGTGTATTGCTTTCCTTCTAATTTTGTTTGCATTAGTTTTGTTATACAAAAACTTTTTAACTTCATATAATTAAATTTTTCTATTTTGTAATCAATAATGATCTCTAGTTCTTCTTTGGTCACAATTCCCTCCTCCTCCACAGGTCTGAGAGGCAAACTATCCTATGGTCTTCTAATTTATTTATAATCTCATTCTTTATGTCTAGATTATGAACCCATTTTGATCTTATCTTGGTGTACAGTGTTAAGTATGGGTCAATGCCTAGTTTCTGCCATACTAATTTCCAATTTTCCCAGCAGTTTTTGTCAAATAGTGCATTCTTATCCCCAACATTGGGGTCTTTGGGTTAATTCCGAATGACTTTGGCTCTTTGGATGAAACATGTCACCCTCCTATAGACAGTAAAGTGATAGTCTCAGAGTTTATATTAAGGTATATGTGTGTGTGTGTGTGTTTATAATTATATTTATATACACACATAACTGGTTAAATAAGATATTTTGCTTGACTACACATACATGTAACAGTGTTTTTTTGTTTGCTTTCTTTATGTGGGGATGGGGAAGAGAAGATAAAGAATGTGTACTAAAAGTAAAATACAATTCATATTTAAAAACACTTTTAAATAAATTTTAAAATTAGATCATTAGTAACTTCGGAAAAAATAGTTTCAATTAAATAATGAAATTGAAAGCCAGATTGCAGAATTAAGATAATGAAAAAAAAATGTGGAAGCATTTGTAAATCTCTTTCTCAAGGAGATTAATTACAAAAGACAGGAAAGCTAATTGGATCTCAGAATGAGTGAGAAGCATTGTTATTGTTGGATGATGGAGTCATAAGTGTGTTTGTTGGCAGTAGCAAACATCCAGTAGACAGAAATAAATTAAAGATTAGTAAGAGAACGGATGAGGATAGAAAAAAAATCTGCTAGAGAAGATAGGATAGAGTAGAATGAAGGGTATATGTTGCCTTTATAGGGAGAAAGACTCTTTCTTCATACCAGACAGGTGAAAGAAAAGAATGAAAAGTATATGTTGCCTTCACATGGAGAAATGATTCTTTCTTCATGGGAGGCAGGTAAAGGAAGAAATAGTAGAAATAGGCAACAGATATGAGAAGAAGAAAAAAGAGAAACCTTTCTGCAATAGCCTCATTTTTTTCAATGATACATGAGGTAAGATTCTTATCAAAACATATAGAAGGAGGAGAACAATAAGAGGCCAGGAGGGATTAAAAAAAAAAGTTCAGAAAAGCTACTGAAGTGAATGAAATAATTAGTTGACTAAGGAAGGTAAATGTTTTGCTTTGCTGCAATGAGGGCCCAGTTGAGATTATGCACCAAATTTGTAGTGGCCCCAGGTCAGCATGATTTCATAATTTTTTCCAGTTCTATTTAGCAATGAATGAATATATGTGAAGGCAGCAGATGTTAGTAGTCCAAGGTTGGGACTTGGTAATGCATAATCAGTGATAGATAAGGCAGGGAATAGATTTGAATGTTGAAAAAAGAGTAAAGTTCAATTGGTTCACCAAGAGGTGAAGATGAGAAAGTAGGAGGATGTAGTCAGTGCAGAAATGATGGGAAAAAAAACTGAATGGTGGAGCAAGGACAGATTGGAGTGAGGATTGTGAACAGAGTTTGGGATTGTAAGGTAGAGGGAAAAATTGAATGATAAAATATTATGATCAGATAAAAGAACTTTGGAAGAGGAATACATGTAGTTGATGGCAAAATCACTGGTATGATCATCTCTATATTTTACCTAAGGTGGCCTGGAAGAGTAAGTCATAGAAAAATGAATTTTTTTAAAAAAGGGAAAAAAGAAAATGAGTAAATTGGAGTGATGTAGTGAATAGAGCACTGTCCTTGAAGTCAGGAGAACCTGAGTTCAAATCTGGCATCAGATACTTGATACTTACTAGTTGTATGATTCTGGGAAAGTCATTTAACCTGGATTGACTCACAAAAAAGAAAGAAAGAAAAAGAAAATGAGTAAATTAAAAAACTGGAATATTTGAGAGGGGTTATTTGAGGGAATGTCAATAGGTTATAAGTATATTAGTATATCAATATTTGCCCTAGTATGAAAGCCAAAGTTGGGATGGAAAAAGAGACCTTGCTTGGACAAGCACTGAGCTCATTGAGGAAAAAAAGAGAATGTCCTCTGGTCAATAGATGAAAGCTACCAAAATCTTGACTGGGTATAAATGTAAATTGAATGATTCTCAGTGGAAAATAGCTTCCTGAGTGGTAAAGGGGGAGTCCGGAAGTAGGCTTTGGAATGGGGTTTGAAGAATATTCAACCCTACTTAAGACCAATAAATCTAAGTGAAAGTGCAAGCTGTATTGGAAATGGCATCCAGGGATCTTTTCATTAGGAGGGAGTGAGGTTTCAGTAAGTGCCAAAAGATGGAAACAGAAGGAAAAGGTTGAAGATGGAAGGAAACTGGAGTAGAACTTCAAAGTGGTAGGATTGAAGGGATGGGAGTAAGAGAGTAGGTAATGGCAGATGGGAAATAAGGTTTGTAGGGAGAGAGAGAAAGATAGAATCTCTGAACTGGAAAGAGGATAGGGTGAGAGTATAGTAATCATTGAAGAATGAGTTCAGACAGATTAATGATGACTAGAGAGGAGTCCATGGAAGAAATTTCATAATTAAATGATTCAGGGCCCTCCCTGAATATCCAGCCTTGTGGCAGGAATTGATGACTTCTGTGGGATCTAGAAAGCCTAACTTCTAGTAAAAAGGAACAGGAAAAATTATAGCTTTTGAAAGTCCAGACAACAAAGCAGAAGCCAATAATTCAAAGTGAATCTAATTCAAGAACTGAAGCACTGAAGACAATCCAAGATTCAAAGACAGGGACTAGAGCTTTATGGGTAGCTTAGATTGGGACCAACAAAGGTATTCCTTGGGAAAACTCAGGAGTTTTGAAGCCTCAGGAAACAGTGACAGGGATCAGTCAGCGTAAGGATCTGTTATAGGAGGTGTCCAGTTTGATCATAAGAGAGTGAATTAATTTTCTTGTTTCAGCAATGGAAAAAGTGCTGTCTGATGAAGATCCTTCTGTCAAGCGGATGGCTAATTTTACTTACATATTATTTAAAGAAGTATCTAATGAAGTGACGGACAATAGCCTAAAACAAATTTTCCGAAGGCTGTGCCATTTTCACCACTTCAAAGATATGACACTTCTTTATAAATACAGAGGTAGAAAATGTAGTGACTCTTGTTGTGACTTGGATGAATATAAAATACAACATATAGAAGCAGAAAATGAGAAGTTTTCAAAATAGTCTCATTTCAGTCTTTGAAAGGAGTTTCCTGTCCACAAAACAAAGTCTGGTTGAAAGCCTATTTGCCTAAATTGATGTTGGAAAACCTTCTTTATTATGTATCCAAGTGTACAATTTTGAAGATATCTATTGTGTATCTCTGCATTTAGTACAATGACTAGAAGCTCTATTTTACCACAGATACCAATAAAAAGAAAAATAAGAGGGTCATATTTTTTTTTATTTTGAATGACGTGCAGCCCCAAACTGTAACAAGAGGCAAAAAAGCCTGTTTCATACAAGACATAGGTTTCACCACTATAATATGCATACCTACCAATGAAATCCCAGATGTGTAAAATAAAAGATGTATTAAAGCATCCAGTACATTAATTATAATTTCCAAGGGCCCAAATGCATCATTTTCATTCCTAACTCAACTACTACATTGTCTCCTATCCAAAGACTAAATAGTCTATATAACTCTTAACTCAAGTCTTTGTGTTCTTCAGTTCACACTGATACTTCTGATTTATGAACTTCTATTCCATACCTAATACCACACACAGTTTAGCATTTAACCCTCCAACAATGATTTCAAATTTTTTTTCCCCTTTCCTCAAGTTTATAGGCTCTTCAAGGGCAGGTCTCATTTCATAAGTGTCTTCTATACAAAATGTTCCAAAAGTATTCATGCAATTTTAAGCTTTGAACCTAAAGTTTATTGGTCAATTTCCTTTTGATGAAGTTTTCTGGAGTGAAGGAGGCTGATCCTCAGATCAAAAGTAAGATGCACCAATGTGAGGTAGCCAGCCTATACTAAGCAATTCCTGCATAGTACTTATTCTGGAGCAAGTCTTCCAATTTCCATTGACACTAACAGTTTCCAGAGTTCCATTGGCTAATTGTCCCCTTAAAGTTCTTTGAGTATCCCTGAGCTTTAGGGTTTTATTTTATTTTCCCCTAACACTATAGCTTTTTAAAAAGCCTCTGAAAAGGGTGCTTTTCTCCAAAATTATAGATTGATATCAGTTGCATAATTCACTTAAAAAAAAACAGGCATCTATGATGGTGTTATAATTTACACAAAATGCCCTCTTCCCATCCAATCCCCCACCATATATACACATACACACAAAGTCTGTGATACTTTTCTATAAGTACATTCAGAATCCAGGGGAAAGCTTTTAGTAGATGCAGCCAAGGGATCATAGATTCTAATTGCTGGCAGTTCTTTTCTTTTGTCTTGGGGGTGGATTTTCATGAAAGTTATCTTATATTTAGCATTTCTACTGGATTTCTCGAAGAACTTAATAATCTATCTTTACTCATTGCAATTAATCTATCCTAAGTTCCCAATGAAGACACCACCATTAGCGACTGCCATCATGGAGATAACTACAATTAAATGATTTTTTTGAATCCAAATCATAATGGTGATACAAGATTTATAGTGTTTCTCTGGTCATAAAAAGGGGGAGAAAAGAGTTAGTGAAAGAAACCAAGGTCAAGCTCAAGAACTTTCACCTTCCACCAAGAAATTCTTCTTTGGGGGCTTGACTAGAGGCTCCATAACTAATAAAACCAAAATGGTAAACCCTGGGAATGAAGGGAAGAGAAGAGGTGAATCAACCCAGGGAGGAAACACAAGATACCAAAGCTCCCAAGCTAATTTGTAGTAAAATGGGAGTCTGTAAGTAGAGGCTGCACTTAGTCTAGATAAATTGGACTGGAGCATCCTTGACAATAGCATTCACAACAATGATGACAAAGGCAATGACCACATCAACAACAAACACTGACACAAGGGACGGAATCAAAATGGCAGAGATGACTCTCTGTAACCTCCATTAACTTTCTCTCAAAACAACAGATTAAGCCTCTAAACTGGTTTTGAAGTCAAAGAATCCACAAATACTTGGAGTACAACACATTTCTAGAAGATACCTTGGAAGAAATTCAGAACAGGTCTGTTTCAATTGGGCATGGGGACAGTCTGCCAAACCCAGACCGCAGCATAGGGAGACTGGAGTAAGAAGTTGGTGTGCAGAGTCAAGAGCGTTGTAGCTTCCACACACCTGGGAATCTTTTGTGAGCCTCTTAGGCCACTCTGTCCTGGTTGCAAGCAGGTGGTTTGGCAGATTTGCATTTTGCAAAAGACAAATTGTAAACTACAGAGTCCCTGAAGAAAGCCAGACCTAGCTACTATTACCCAGTAACGGAAATCAATCAGCAGAACTGCCCCAGGGCAAATGAAAGTAGCTGTCACTCTTTTGCATTGAACAGACTTCAAGCCTTAAAAAATGAATTAAAAAAAAGAATTCTTATCATAGACAGCTTTTATGGAGAGAGAGAAAAACTGACCTCAAATTCTGAAGTTCTTAAAAGGCAAAACAACTCCAGAAGAAAGAGATATGAGTTGGTCCCCATTCAGGCTTTCTTTAGAGATTCCATAGAGGATCTTAAAAGAGAGAATATGGAGGAATGAAATGAGATCATTGCAAGAAGGAATGAAAAAAATGGAAAAACAATGCAATGAACAACAACAAAAAAAAATTTTAATTGCCCAATTGCAAAAGGAGCTCAAAAAAGGTAGGGAAATTGCTCTCCAGAATGGAGATGAAGAAATTGAAACTAATTCTAATCATATGAAAAGATGCCCTAAATCACTATTGATCAAAAAAATGCAAATTAAGACAACTCTGATATACCACTACACACCTCTCAGATTGGCTAAGATGACAAGAAAAGATAATGACGAATGTTGAAGGGGATATGGGAAAACTGGGACACTGATACATTGTTGGTGGAACCGTGTACGAATCTAACTGTTCTGGAGAGCAATTTGGAACTATGCTCAAAAAGTTATAAAATTGTGCACACCCTTTAACCCAGCAATGTTTTTTACTGGGCTTAAAGAGATCTTAAAGCAGGGAAAGGGACCTACATGTACAAAAAGTCGGCCCTTTTTGTAGTGGCCAGAAACTGAAAACTGAATGGATGCCCATCAATTGGAGAATGGCCAAATAAATTATGGCATATGAAGATTATGAAATATTATTGTTCTGTAAGAAACAACCAGCAGGATGATTTCAGAGAAGCCTGGAGACTTGTATGAACTGATTCTGAGTGAAATGAGCAGAACCAGGAGATCATTATACACAGCAACAAGAAGACTATACAATGATCAATTCTGATGGAATGTGGCTCTCTTCAACAATGAGAGGATTCAAATCAGTTTCAGTTATTCAGTGATGAAGAGAGACGTTTCTTGATGAAGTGATCCAAAAAGGAGGGAAAAATTTGCAACAGAAAGTTTTGCAAGGGTCAATGTTAAAAAAAAATTACCCATGCATATATTTTGTAAATAAAAAGCTTTAATTAAAAAAAAAAACTAATCTATCATCTGTTTTCATGTCACTCCCCCCCCATCAACCTGGTTACCCTCTTATATTTTTGCTCCAGTTTTTTCAATTTATCAAAAAGGTGATGTTCAGAACTAAAGAGTAAAGGGAATGGGATAAAGTAGATTAATGGAAATGGGATAAAGAGGAAGGGGGAAAGTGCAGGAAGAGGATAAGGGATTCTTGAAGGTGGTAGTAAAGCAAGCTAGCAGGTAGAAGTCAGCATGGATAAGAAATGAGAAGATACAAACAATAATCTGTATATGATTATAGGTATCTATATATATTCATGTGTGTGTATATACATAAGAGTGCATGTAGTCTGTTTATACATAGATTTTTATTATATATGCTTTCCTGAAATGGGAATTTTATTGTTACATGTTTTGAATCCTTTCATGTCCTATATATCTGAAAATGTTTTTTTCTTTCTCTGTTTTTTTCTATTTTGTATTTTATGTTTCAAATAATTTTTTTCAAAAACCCCTCATAATCTGGTCCTTACACATCCAGATCAAATGATATAATTTGTATCATACTGTGAAAAATTAAAGTATTATATAAATTCTAGTTGCTAGTATTTATAATTATTATAATTTCTATCTTTTCACACCTCCATATAAGTACTATACAGTTCAGCAACATTTGTCTTCTGGATTATCCCCTAGCAGGACATTCTATCACAGGTATCTCCTATGCATGAGATACTTAAGCCTTTACTGATTATCATGACTTTTTTTTGAGACTGATCAAATCCACTTTATGCAAGAAGTCTTTTCTGGTCTACTCCCCACTCACATCCTCCATCACTAATATTTTCCATCTGTAATTACCTTTCATTTACCCTATATATTGCTTGTTAGGTTTAATTTTTGCATGCTGTCCAGTTTAAATGTAAATTCCTTCCAACAAGGGATTATAGACCACATTTTTTTACCTTTCTCTGTAACCCTAGTGCTTAGTCTAGGACTTGACACATAGTAGGTATTTATTTTTTAAAAAAATACTTTTTGAGTGATAGCAAATAAAAAAGATTGCTGGCTTGAGAGTTGGAGAGCCCAGGCTCTTGTATCTCTTGCTCTGTTTTACTATAAGTGTGTGTGTGTGTGTCTGTGTGTCTGTGTGTCTGTGTTGCAAATAGGCAAGTCATTCAATATTTCTAGCTCTAGTCCCTCACCTGCAATTCAAAGATACAATCCAATGTGAAATTTCATTTTATGTAAGGAAGGAAGTTTTAAGGAAATCCACTTGGAGCATTAAAGATGACTCTTTACTTTTGGTAACAAGTTCCTCTCCTCAGATGTTTCCCTTTTGGATGATTTGTGGTCAGCTCAATCCAAAAGGTTGGGGAAGATAAGAAGGAAGATGGCTACAGCCCTCCAGCAGTAGTCCCACATACTTCTGCCCATACTGGAACTGTAATAAAGAAAGTATTTGAGTAGAGAAATTACCAGAGGCCAATGCTAATTTCTCTATAGGGACAGGGTACATTGCCTTGCAGAGAAAGCTGTGTAAGACCATGTGAGATGAGAATGGGACAGTAATGTGATCAGTCTTCTGGGGTTCCTGAGTATTTTCCCCTTTGGGATATGCATCTGTATATATGTACATCTGGGGCTATAATTCTTGAGCTTTCTGGTTAGCTCTTGGGAAACTGAACTACTTCAGAATGCAGATATTGGTCAGACCACTGTGGAGCAGAGAAATGATGGACTGTAAGTCATCCTATAGCTGAGTACTACCTATAGCTTAACCACAGGCTAAGATTATCTACCAATCACTGGGTTTCATGATATATAATATATGAGTTAAGTCTAGTGAGGCTTCTGGTTACCTAAGTGGTGCTTTGTATAGAGTGTTAGGTTTAAAGGCAAAAAGATTCATCTTCATGAATTCAAATACAGTCTCAGATACTAGCTGTGTGATCCTAGGCAAGTCACTCAACCCTGTGTGCCTCAGTTTCCTCATTTGTAAAATGAACTAAAGAAGGAAATGTCAAAGCACTCCAGTATTCTTCTCAAAAAGCCCCCAAATGGAGTCACAGAATCAGACATGACTGAGAAACAAGAACAACTATAATAGCATGGCTTCTGGTTACAAATTGATTTATTAGACATAAAGAATAGAATTGCCAGGCACTATGAAAAACACTGGCACTCCTAGACTTTATAATAATTCTGGTGACAGGTGGGAGGCAGCAAAATGCAATGAAGCCAATGAATTGAATTTCAATCTGCCATTGCCATCTCTACTACTTAGTCACTTAATACACTTGTATCTCAGTTTCCTCATCTGCAGAATGAAGGCATTGGACCAGAAGACTTCTGAATTCCCCTTCAGTACCTATAACCAGGATGTTGTCATGGCAATTTTTAACTGGGATTTGGTTTGGGTTTGCAAAACAACACAAAACAATATGCTAAAGCACCTGAACTCCAACTAAGATATTGCCTGGGTTCTTAGTTTTAAAAGCAAGTACAAATTGGATTCCAAGTGCTTGGGAAAATAAGTTCATTAAATTATTTGACCTTAAAAAAAAAAAAAAAAACAGGCTCATCCAATATCTTTTGCTTTGTTTTGGTTTCTTAATAATCCTTGATATGTATGGGGCTGTTGAACATCAAATTCCAGAACAGTTTATGATTTAAAATTAAAACATTTGATAACAGATGGATAATATCTCAGTGGGTGAAGTAGAGAAAGCTGGCATTCCAGGAAGGAATAAATGAAGGTGCTAAAGTGGGGAAGTGAAGTAAGGGGCATATATTCTGGATGATGAGTACATAGTGTTGTTTGGATGGAATGTATACCACATGCAGAGGAATGCTTGAAAGGGAGATCGAGACTACATTGTGAAGGGTCTTGAATACCAGATGAAGTTAAATTGTTATCCTATAAGCAATGACGAGCCCCACAGGAAAGAGACAAGACTATGATCTCAGTTGTATGTTAGGAAATTCAGTCTGGTAATAGTGCATGGGATGAGTTGTAAGGGGAAAAGTCAGAAAGTGGGGAGACTAATCAGAAGCATATTACAGTAAGAAATTATAGGACAAAGCTCTCTGTCTTTTATTTCATGCTCCAATTTATGGGACTGGCTCTTCCAGTCACTCTTGCCCTTCTAATTGGCTATGGTTTGGAAAACAAATCATTAAACTTCTGATTGTGTGTAAGGCACTTCTGAGTGAGAGTCCACTTGGCTCTCCACTAAATGAAGTTAATCTTTTAAGTGCAGGACTTAATATGATATCTATTCTGCTGTTTTACAGATGTTAATTTGTTTTTGTTTGCTTGCTTGCTGGCATGTTTTGTTACTTTGTTTTTGCTGGATTTCTTGTGTGTTTCAGATAGATGGGGATTCCAGTTGAGCAACTGCCCTGTGAGCAGGGTGTTACAGTTCTGAATTTGTCTTTCAGCAACAAAGTAATGACCCCATACATTGTGAAAAGGAAGGTTGAAACATTTATAAAATACAATTTCGCCTCTTGAATGAATGAATGAAAAAAGTATTAAATTCTTACTATTACAAAATACTGTGCTAAAATCTGGAGACAAATACAACACCAAAGGCTGCTCCTGTGTTCAAGAAGCAGAAACAATGACACACAGTACTAGAAGTCAGGGAGGGATATTGTGACAAATACATGTGTAACAAAAATTGCTAATATATATTGTTTTAAGGTTTACAAAGCACTTTTACATATATTATCTCTTTTGAGATATATATAACAATCCTTATAACAATTCTGTGGGTAGGTGGTATTATTATTTTTACTTTGTAGATAAGGGAACTGAAGCTAAGAATTAGCAAGTGACCTATCCATAGTATCACACAGGGGTGAACTAAAGCCAGCTCCTATTATCTCATGAGAACATAATATTAAACTTTTAGTATGAACATTAATAATATAAAATAATAAAGCTAAAGTCTCTGAAATCCTCAAACATTACAAATTAGGACTCAGTTTAGTCTTTTATTTACTGGCTAGACATAATGGAGAATAAATATGCAGATTAAATTTAGAGGTGTATCCAACTTTTTGGAGAGCTAGTGGTTAAATGTTACCAGCACCACCATGGTTACAAGAGTAGGGAGTATCTGAGACTTCAAGTCCAACATTCTGCTTCCTTAGAGAATGATGGGTAGAGTAATGGATGAGTAAATTACCTACCTTTTCCTATAGTGACATGAGTATTGACTTGGTTAAGCTTTTAAGAAACTCAAAAGGGCTCCATGGGAGGTAGGTGTGACAGAAGGCAAAGAAGCTGTTGAGAAGATGAACAAGGAGTAACATGGTTGGAGCCAACTTAGTGTAGAGAGCTATGTGAGACACTCATCAATCAAGGCAGTAGGGACAGCAAAGCAGAATTTCCAGAACTGAAAGGGTTAAATGTTTCAGTGTGTAGTCTCTGGATCTGGGTAGATCCAGATGGAGGAGATGGAGGAAATAATCAGAAAATGAAGTAAAACATGACTGAAAAGGCAAAGACACTAGAGACTCATTCATTTTTCTTGGACAACTTTTTTGTTCTTGTTCAGCCTACATTACCTGATTTTCTCTGAGGCATATTGTGGAGACATATTTTTGTGGATTTCAAGTGTCATTCAGCCCAGAAATATACCAAAACTAAGTACATTCCTGAGAAGAGGTCTAAGTCAACTAAGTCAATTAGCATGAGATTTCTCCATATCTAATACAATTCAATAAGCATGTATTAAGATCAAGGAAAAACCAGTTGGAGTATCAACTGAAGCAGGAAATTTGGAGGACATTGGCAGTACTTGTATTCTACAGGAAGAAATCATTATGCTTAGCATCTATTTGTTGAAAACAATTCGTTAAAATAGGGGGCTCTCAGGACATTATATTTCCTCCAAGCAACCATACCCTATGTGACCTCTTATTTAGCATGATTTCACCATGTTCTCTTCTAACTCTTTCACTGATATCATCCCAACACTCATTCCCTCCACTATTTCTTCTTTGAAGTTTTTATTTGCCATCAGGACTCCTTTTCTGAAACTTTATTCTAGGACTCATTATGTGCTTTTTTCCTTCTGGGCCAAATTTCCTAGTTAAAGCTCTGGAAGAAAATGTGACACATAAGGACTCTAGAAAATGTTCTAGCATTGTCATTTTTCAATTCAACAAACATTTAATTTTAAAATAAATTTCAATAACATCAATAAGCACAAACATATTAATATATGAAGAATAATTTATTATTAAATTATCACATATAAAACTATCAACTCCTGATATATTTTTCCACTAAGTATATTTTTAAAAAAGTTTTGGTAGGAATTATAATTGAACATGCTAGTTCTTACATGATCCTGCTTGGGTGTATTTTCTACTTTCTCTTCTTTGTTTCTTAATAATTTATATAATTTGGCTCTTTTCAACAATGAAGTGATTCAGGCCTATTCCAATAGACTTTTGATGAAGAGAGCCATTTTCATCTAAAAAGGATTATGGGAACTGAATGTGGATAACAACATAGTATTTTAACCATTTTTGTTGTTTTGCTTTTTTCTTTCTCATTTTTCTTTTTCATCTGTGTAGCATAATAAATGTGGAAATACATTTAGAAGAATTGCAGAGGTTTAACCTATATTGTATTACTTGCTGTCTAGCAAGGGGAAAGAAGGGAGAGAGGGAGAGGGAAAAACTGGAGCACAAGGTTTTGCAAGGGTATTGTGGAAAACTATCTTTGCATGTATTTTGAAAATAAAAAGCTATTAAAAATAAAAAATCCTATCCCTTAAAAATAATTCACATAATTCACTGATATTTTTTTCTTTCTTTTCATAGTATCACTTTCACTATGCTTCCCCTTTACCCTTTCCCTCTCCCCCCCAAAAAAAAACTCTTAAGAAGTAGAGTCCCATATAACAAATCTATACCTTGATCTTATATGAAAATTTATGTCTCATTTTTCACCTTGAGTTTATTGATTTTTTTTTAATTAGGAGATTGGAAGCATCTTTCATCATCAGTCTTCTGTAGTGTCATTGGTCGTTGCATTTAATTAGAGTTCTTAACTAAGATTTTGGGGACACACATATATATATACACATACAAATTATTCCTGACAAAACTGCATTACATATCACTATTAAGTCCAAAGGTTTTAGGCAAGCATGGTATGGAAGACTGAATTTTGTGTTATGGGCTCCTAGCCTTAAAGATGAAAATGGGCACTGAGCACCAAAAGGTCAAGTAGATAAAGCAAAGAAAAATTTTGGTTTGGGGATTTTTTTCTTTTTTTCCTATAAAAAGGAATTGCCTTTTGGGTGTGGAAATATGTTTTGCATCATTTATGAAGCTTTTATTAAGAGGATTTACAGTGAGAAGTTATGATTTCAGATACTGGGGCCAGACCTCCACAGCTGGAATTCTCCAGATGATTAGGCAAGGAAGGAAAATTTATTTGATTTGAATTACTGTAATATTCTTATCTAGGTACATAATAAATGTTATTGAGGCTCTTGCTGACAGTTTCAGATAAATAAGAACAAGATAGTGAAAAATTTCTGGCTAAATCAGACTAATTGTTTATACAGTTTAAACGCATCAGATAATTACTCATTTCTAAATATACTACAATTTTTAAATCTCCTAAATTTATTGTTAGAGTTTTTTTTTTTTGAAGAACCCAGCTATTTGGAGTTTCTTGTTTCTTCTTGAATGTTTAAAGGTTAATGACAATGATTTTATCTTGTCTTTGGTATTCTATTTCTATACTTTAGTCAATGGTGGCAACTTTGTGGGAGATGATATAGTACCATACAAAGAGCATTGAATTTTATGAAAGAAGATATAGGTCTGAATCCTGGTTTTGCCACCAACTTACCTGTGTAATCTTGGATGAATCAATCTAGACTTCAATCAGTTCATCTACAAATAGCATATTCAAGACTAGGTGACCTCTTAAGATACATTCCAGTGCTGAATCATTCAGAAAAGAAAGAAATGGAAGGAAGGGAAGGAAGGAAAGCAGGAAGGAAGGAAGGAAGGAAGGAAGGAAGGAAGGAAGGAAGGAAGGAAGGAAGGAAGGAAGGAAGGAAGGAAAGAAAGAAGGAAGGAAGGAAGGAAAGAAAGAAGGAAGGAAGGAAGGAAAGAAGGAAGGAAGGAAGGAAGGAAAGAAAGAAGGAAGGAAGGAAGGAAAGAAGGAAGGAAGGAAGGAAGGAAGGAAGGAAGGAAGGAAGGAAGGAAGGAAGGAAGGAAAAGGAGGAGAGGGGAAAAGATTCTGTATCGTGGTTAATTACAAGTGTACAAAACATGCAAGACAGTGCTTGGTCTTAAGGAGTTTAGATTCAAATATGGTAAGACAATGAATAAAGGGTAATGAGAAAAAGGGAGAGGAAACTGCAGCAGGATATTATATTATTATTTCAAAAATATGGGAGAAGATTATGCTGTCATGGTTGATCTTGCCAGAACATAAGCAGATACTACAAGCACTGAGATAAGATTAGTAAAATAGTAAAAAAAAATTAGGAAAAAAACTATGATTTTTGGTGGCCATATATAGTCCACATTAAAATATTTAGAATGTGAAAAAAAAAGTCTGTCTCATTATCTCTCTTCCCCATCCCATTGTTCTACAGACAAGGTCTTACCACTATCTCAGTAGTAAGCATTAGGCTTCTAATCAGTGATTTTAAATTTGGCATTAGATATTTACTAGTGATGTGACTCTGGGTAAATCACTTAAGGATGTGGGAAAACTGGAACACTGATGCATTCTTGGTGGAGTTGTGAAATGATCCAACCTTTCTGGAGAGCAGTTTGGAACTATGCCCAAAGGGCTATCAAAGTATCTAGCAATGGCTCAACTGGGTCTGTATCCCAAAGAGATCATAAAAAAGGTAAAAGGACCTACATGTGCAAATATGTGTGTAGCAATCCTTTTTTTAGTGGCAAGGAACTGGAAAACTAGTGGATGCCCATCATCTGGGGAATGTTTGAATAAGTTATGGTATATGAATGTTATGCAATATTATTGTACTATAACAAATGAATAAAGGGGAATTAGAAAAAGGGAGAGGAAACTGCAGCGGGATGATGAAGAAATGCCAGGGAGTAACTGAGGTGACAACTCACCTATCAGAGCCTATCATAGCAAGGGAGAGAATCTAAGGAGCTGATGGGATTTCAGAAAGACCTGGAAAGACTTACATGGACTATTGTAAAGTGAAATGAATAGAATCAGGAGAACAATGTACACAGAAATAACAAGATAATGTAATGATCAATTGTGATGGACTTGGTTCCTTTCAACAATGAGATGTTATCTATGGAGGGGGGAAAGAAGGGAGAAAAATCTGGAACACAAGCTTTTACAAACATGAATATTGAAAACTATCTTTAGATGTATTTGAAAAAATAAAAAGCTATTTAAAAAATAAAATTGCACATATCTGGGAAGGAGTTAACATAAAAATGACAAAAGAGGGATCCATGAAGTTTCCAGTCAACATAAGTGAGGATGGGTTACATCTTAAAAAAAAAGAAGAAGAAGAAGAAGAAGAAGAAGAAGAATTTAAGAGGAGCAAACATAAAGTCCAACACAGATTCAAAGAATCAATTGCACAAGTTATGACTGTGGTAAAAATATAGCTGGACAAGAATTCCCAAGATAAAGGATAAAACTAATAGGGTATAATTGAAGCAGGTTGTGATCCCTTTAAGAAACTATTTCCTACTGATCTGTGATCCCTTTCAGATTCTCAACTCCTCCTGGGAAAGGCATTTCCCCCTAGACAAGTTATCTTTCCAGGATGCCAGGGCCTTTGATTCAATTAGAAATCTCAAAAAAACACCCTTTTGAAGTGTTGTAAATTCCAATAGGAGATCCAAACTGTCCCAGCATCCATTGGGTCTGACCTGCCCGGATTGTCCCAGCCCCCATCAAGATACCCAATATAATAGCTTCCATCAACACAGGTCTTTTGCAAATGGACCTCAGTAGCTCACTCAGCTGCCAGGACTTTCTGTCCACTGAGAACTGCATTCTCTCAGTGCAAAACTCCACTTTACCATAGATCTGCCACTATAGAAGTCAGTCTCTTTGTAAACTGATTTCTATCCAACAATAAACTTTCATTTTGCAACTAATCATTTGGGAATGAGTGAATTTTTTCACTCCTAGAACCTGAAGCTGATTTAAAGGGAATTCTTAGCAACTCTCTTATAGCCACTAACCTCTAGACCACCAGGAAAACAGCATCATAATGAATTGTAAGGTCCTAATAAGTCAATAGCAATGGTGATGGTGATGATGGTATGTATGTAGCACCTACTATATGTCATGCACTGTGCTAAGTACTTTATAAATATTTCACTTGTTCCTCTCAATAGCCTTTGTAGGTAGATTCTGTTATCTCCATTTTAAGTTGAGAAAACTGGACAGTATGCGGAGTCTGGGGTTTGAGTCCCAGAAGACTATGTGAACCTTGGCTGATTAGGAATACCAGGCTCAGTGGAGCTATAGAGATAAAGCCATAGGCAAGAAGGAACTAGCACATCAGGACTGCAGAAGCAGAGGGACAGGAATGCTGTAGATTGCAGGCACTTGCAGGAGGAGGGAGTTCTTGATTTGGGGTTCCAGGTCAGGAGGGAGAGGTCAAGTGAAGCACCTACAATAGAGGTGCTTATACTAATACTTCTCAATTAAAAAATAAATCAGCAAAGAAGAAAGAACCCAAACATAGAAACTTATCATGTAACTAGGGAAGACTAGGATTCATAATCAAAGGAGGAAACTGAAATAAGTATCCTATGCCAAAGAGTAATATTAAATGCTTTTTGTCCAGAGAAAATGTATAAAAGAACTCAAAAAAGAATTTAAAAATCAAATAAGAGACATTGAGGAAAACTATTTTAAAAATAAAAATAAAAACATCCAAGAAAAACAAGATTATGGGGGGGAGGGAAATTAACCAACTAGAAAAGGAGATTAAGAGACTTAAAAATGAAAATAACTTTTTGAACTGAAACATAAGAAAAAACACATCTGGAGAATATATTAAGAAGAGAAAATATAAGAATAATGGGACTACCGGAAAGCTATAACCAAAAAAAAAATTGACATAATAATGCAAGAAGTAATCCAAGAAATTTGTCCTGGAGTGATAGAACATGAGGGGCAAGTAGAAATAGAAAAAATCACCACAAAGAAATATTTTGTGGAAAACACATAATAATATAATTGCCAAATTTCAAAAACCCCAGATCAAAAAGAAAATTTTGCAAGGAACTAGAGAAAAAAACCAATTCAAATACACTAGAACTACAATTAAAATTGTACAAGACTTAGCAATAGCCACAGTAAAAGACTACAGGTCCTAGAATCATATATACTGGCAAAGAAAACAACTAGGCCTATGGCCAAAAATATCAGATCCAGCAAAATTACCCATAATACTAAATGAAAAAATGGCCATTCAATGAACTTGCAGATTTTCAGGACTTTCAACCAAATCTAGACTCAGTAGAAAATTTTACACATAACAGCCAATATCCAAGATTAATTTCAAGGGACTTAAGATGGATAAATTGTTTTTTACATAGAAATGCATACCACATGTTTAAGATTGACATCAGAAATTGGGTAGCTCAAAAGAAATATTGAGGCAGAGTTGAGTATGATCTGACTCTAAAAACTGAAACAGCCTAAGAAAAGGTAAAAATAGTAATTGTGTTATACAAATGAGGTGCAAAGAATAGACATAGAGCCATAAGAGGGCTCATAGTTCTGAAAAACCCTATTCACATTGGGAAAAAGTTTAATAGGCAACACTACATATATACCATGGAGGGCATAGCACCCTCTAAAATCTATAAAGAAATAAAAGAGGGGAAATGGGTGGAGGGAGAAGCAAAGAGTCGGAGAAGCAGACAAAGGAGGGACTCATAGCAAGTCAAGTTAAGGAACAGAATTAAAGGAGAAGAATTAGCAGGGATAGGAAGGAAAAAAATACGCAAGCATTACAAGGATCAGGAGAATTTACTAGGAAAAAAGTACAGCTAGTAATCATTGATCTTAGACAAAGTAAAACTTAAAGATTCAATCAAGAGAGAAAGCTATATGTCAGTCATACTAATATTATTTTAGATATGGTACATATGGTTTACATATAGGTAAATCCATGTGTGTATAAGTCTGAGTATATATAGACACATGTATGCATGTTGCTCTATGTATATGTGCAAATAGATATATCTATATGAATGTGTGTGGGTCTGTGGGTGAGTGTGAATATATATATATATATATATATGGGGGGTAGGGATATATATGACTGTGTGTATCTATGTGTGTGTATGGTATATATATACATATATACATATATGTATATGTGTGTGTGTATTAAATATATACAAATCTGTGCTTAATTATAGCCTACTTGGGAGAGATAGGGAGGATGAAGGGGAAAAAAGAATAAAGTAAAAAACATGAACAGCAGAGAACTAAAGAACAATCTACAAGGAAGCAAAGAAAAGATGGATACTCATGAATTGTAATTTCTTCTATTTTATATATCCTTTCTTAAATTGGTAATTAATTGTTATATATTTTGAGTCTTCCCTAATTTTCTATTGGGTACATGACAATGTTCTGTTTTGTCTTATTTTCCTTTTCTGTCTTTCTTTTTCTCTTCTGCTTTTTAAAAAACAAGTAGAAAAATTTTTAAATTGTTTTGATATTTAACTGGGAAAAATGAATACTAAATAAATTTAAAAGAAATATTGTATTTTGTTAACTGTACCAGTATTATACCAAAAATAGTGAATTATGGAAGTTTATTTAAAACAAAAGTGGCACAAGTGTAGTTTAAGGAAGATTAGCTGGAAAGAGTAATACAAGATAATTTGGAAGTAGAAAGAGAACAGACTGGGCTAAAAAAAAGTTGCAGTAATCCAGAAACGAAGTAACCTGTATTTCAACTAAGAAGATAGAATAGAGGGTATGACCATCCATTTATCTAAAGCTTTTTACCTTTTCAAATTAACAGGTTTTTTTTCCTTTTTTTATAACATCCATTTTCCAATTTTTATCCTTCTAACATCCCTCTGAGGTAGGCAGAATGAGCACATTTTTAAAAATTGATGGCTAAGGAGATTGTATATAATTTTCTTAAATTAAGGTTTTATACTAGAATCCATATCTGACTTCTAGTTCTGCATTCTATCTCCCTGATTCAACTGCTTTCAAAAATTCTTTCATTCATCCTTTCCTCCTTCCTTCCTCCCTTCAGTCCTTCCTTTTTTCTTTCTTTCTTTCTCTTCCTTTCTTTTATTTCTTTCTCCCTCCTCTTCCTCCTCCTCTTCCTCCTTCTCCTTTTTCTCCTCCTCCTTTTCTTCCTTCTCCTCCTCCTCCTCCTTCTTCTTCTCCTCCTCCTTCTTCTTCTCCTCCTTCTTCTCCTTCTCCTTCTCCTTCTCCTTCTCCTTCTCCTTCTCCTTCTCCTTCTTCTCCTTCTTCTTCTTCTTCTTCTCCTTCTCCTTCTCTCCTTCTTCTCCTTCTTCTCCTTCTCCTTCTCCTTCTTCTTCTCCTTCTTCTCTTTCTTCTCCTTCTTCTCCTTCTGTTATATTAATGTTATATGATTTTTAAGAGAAGTTCGAATCCGCTTTTATAAATAACGCTCTCAGGCTCAGTTAAAGTAAAGGTAAAATTTAATTATACAATGCACGGGATAGGATGCTTGCAATAACAACACATACAGCAAATAATACACAAGAGGCAAAGAATAATAAGGATTATGATTAGAATAGCAGAGAGAGAGAGAGAGAATACATTACTCGGTACGATCGAGGGAGCTTCAACTCTAATTGGACGCTTGGGAAGGCCCCGATATTTCAGCCTGTGAGTCTCGATCGGGAAAGTCCTAGGCAGATCATCATCTTCATAGGTGAGGCTTCAAAGTGGAGAATGCTTTGCCCACTCTTTATAGGGGTCCAAACAAAGAAGGCTTTGGGCCAAATGAAGACCTCATCTAAGACAAGGACGCACCAACTAGGGTTCCAGGTGGTTATAATCAAATGTTGCATTGATAAGGGGGCCAGTCCTTATCAACAGCAACAGTTCCAAGGAGTGGCGAGTTCCTGGAATCATATAATTGGAGCTAAAACACCGGTGGTACATGCCTGTCTTATAATTAAAAAGGAAAGAGTTGAAATATATGTTCTTATGGGTCAAGGAACGGTCAGGTTTTCATAGGAGAAGGAGTTAAAATATATGCTCTTGGGGTGAGAGAGTAGTCAAGTCCTCACAGGGGGAGTCACATCTTTCCTCGATTGGGTTCTCATGGTTTACATGGGAATTAGGTTCATATGGGGAAAGTCACGTCCTTACAATGATTTGAAATGAACTTACTACTAATAAAGAGATTTCTTATTCTCCTCCTCCTCCTCCTCCTCCTCCTCCTCCTCCTCCTCCTCCTCCTCCTCCTCCTTCTTCTTCTTCTTCTTCTTCTTCTTCTTCTTCTTCTTCTTCTTCTTTTTCTATCAAAACAGTCAAAAACTGTTTGTGTCCAGAGTGGTTGCAATAAGTCACACTGGGGAAAAAATAGTACATGCAGATCTATTTGTATTAGTTGATAGTTGATAGAAAGTTAATAGGAACAGATAATAATTGAATTGAGGGAATTTCAGTCAAAGAATTTGAAAACTTTAGCTCAAGGATATGTTTTGTTTTGATTTGGTTTATTGGTGTAGACTTATGATTTCAGCACTGTGACAAACTCCAATATTGTTGATGAGCCATTCATTTGTAAGATAGTCTTGGAAAGTTGGCTGAGATATGAGAAGGTTAAAGGATATCCTCCATGTTCACTTAACCAGCAAATTTCAGAGACAGAACTTGAAACTCAGGTTGTCCTGAGCCCAGGGCTATTCCCCACAAAGCCTTGCTGATGAAATTAAGACTAGAAATTTATTTCCATGGATATTTTTTTTAGTGAAGCCAGAAGTAATAAACTGTCACAACCAATATTCTCACTGTTTAGTAGTTGATATTTTAAGTGGGGCTGAGAAAAGGCAAGAGGACAGGATGAAAAGATGAAGTGTGATTTCCTACCTCCATCTTTGGTATGAGAAAGCCAGTAGCTGTGATGTGGAACACTGAAGATAATAATAAATATCTAATATTTATTATAGAGCTTAAAGTGTTTTACAAATAATATCTCATTTTATTTTCATGACAACCTTTTATTATCTTCATTTTACAGATGAGAAAACTAAGGCAAACAGAGGTAAAGGGACTTTCCTAAAGTCATATTATTAGCAAGTATTTAAGGTCATATTTGAACTCAGTTTTTTTATGACTCCAGGTTTAAGTCTCAATCCACTGTGTCACCAGCTGTCTGAATTTTAATCCTGGCTTTGCTACTTAATTTCTTTGTTACCTTAAGCAAGACTCACCTTTCTGAGCCTCAGTTTCCTCAGCTATAAAATAGGAGCAACAATATATAGCAGCTACCTCAGAAAATTGTAAGGAACAAATAGAATCCCTTTAAAAATATATTTCACTTTCCAACCTTATTATTTAAGGGTAAGGGAGAGTCCCACAACTGTCACAAAACTGAGTGCCATGGAAAAGATTTGAATTTTCTGCAAAAGGGGGTGAGCCAATGAAACAAAGCATTTAGCAATGGGAAACAGACCATTATTGCCAAGATTTGTTGAAAAGTGCAAACATTTAATTTCAATAAAATAAAGAACAGTAGGTACTTGAAAGGGAATTTGGAGACATGGAGTAACTTTCCAGAAGAGCCAGAGTAAGTAAATCATCAGGATAATTTGATTTATCCACAAGTGCTGCTATCTTCCCAGAATGTGAAGTATTTCAGTTACTCCTTGATTATAAGTAAATCAATAAAAATCCATCATCTAATAGTAGTGTTTATTAGAGACATGAAATAATCCCCTCCATTAAATCTTATCTAATTAATCCGAGCAATTTATTATAAACAGCAAATTTATATAATCAGAAGAATATGTTTAGGATGTTCCAGATGTTCACTCTCTCTAAACTTTTTTACAAAAAGTACAAATGTTTGTTCCAAGCAACTGTAATCTTACTCATACAATTTTTTTCAAGTTCAGCAATTATTTCTTCACTGCCTACTGCATGTAAAGCACTATGCCAGGCACTAGGAAAAAATGCTAAGTTTAGAAGGCTTCTGTTTTTAATTCACTATATAATCAAATGGGAGTGAGGGGTAAGGGGGGATAAAAATATGACATTGTTTGGTAAATGTACTGGAGAAGCACAAAGCAAAGAGTTTTCTGAGGCCCTAGGGAAAAATTAGTTTTGTAAACAGGGGTTTGAGAAGACTTCATAGCGAAAGTAACAGTTAAGCTGAATATTAGAGACTGGTAGGAACTGATTGGGTACAGAGGAAGAGACATTGTTTTAGGCATAGGGAATAAAATCTTAGAAGCAAGAAAATATGATGCCTTTTTAAGGCTAGAATGGTCCAATATGGCTACAACATGGCTTGGATTAATATGAGAAAAGAAACTAATACAGGAGTTCTTCACTTTTTTGTGTCATGAACCACTCTAAGTGAAACCTAGAAACCCCTTTTCAGAATAGTATCTTCAAATGGACAAGAAAAAATTCTAGAATTACAAAGGAAGCCAATTATGTAGAAATACAATTATCAAAATATTTTAAAATAAATTTATATGAGACAAGATTGGAATAGTAGGATGATATTAAATTATGGAGAGCCTTAAGTACCAGGCAAAGGAATCTGAATTTAATTCCATATGAGATAGGAAAGTTTGCTTCAATACACTGGTGAATCCATGATGTTCTCAGTGTGAATATCCTGTTCATTTAATGTATGTAACCCCTCCATATCTGCCCTTCCATAAATGACAATATCATAGATTTAAAGTTAGAAGGGTACTTAGAAATGATTGAACTCAATAGCTCTATATTACAGATGAGAAAACTGAGTTCCAAAGAAATTTACATTGAAATAAGTGACAGAACCAAATTTTCAAGCCAGATCCTCTCTTTCTGCTATACCACATCACTTCAAATAGTTGACAGAGGATCTATCTGATATGCTAGAAATCTGTCCTTGGCACTTCATACATTTCATATGTATTTAACATTTCATGAGCATAGCACTTGGAATATCCATCATTCTCACTTCCTGAAGTTAATTAAGTTTTGTTTTTGTTTTTAATGAGAACAGGTACATGATCAGATAAATAAACAACAAAGATTATTAGTCTGCCAGCTCCAAAGGAAGAACTTAGAAGAAATGAAAGATTGAAAGAAAAGGAGGAGAGAGGGGCATGCATTCCAAGTATTGGGGCTTTATATAAAAGCACACACTTGGAAGATAGGAGGTCAAGTTCAGAAAATTACTAGTAATGTAGTCTAGAAATGTAGAATAAAGCAAAAGAGAAGTAATGTGGGATGAGATTGGAAAGTTAAGTGGGAATCAAGATAGTTAAGACCTTTAAATGAAAGGTTGAGCATATGTAATATATATTTAGGATTAATTAGGAAGGTATTAAAGCTTTCCAAATTGAGGGAGGTGGGGAGACAGAGAGATAATAAAACTTGTGTTTTAGGAGCATCAATTAGGCAAACGTGGAGAAGACAAATAAGAGAGGAAAGACTAATTAAGAAACTATTGTTCTTTATATCATTTTTCCATCTAAGTCATCACTTAGATGTGATTCTATGCCCCATTCCATTGCCTTTTGCAATATTTGTAGTTTCGGTTTTTAAGATCATATTTTTTTTGTATATTTATTTAATTACTGCTATTGTTACTGTTTTGTTTTGTTATTCTAAGGGATGAAACTGTGGAGAATGGTTGAGGGTGTGGGAAACTGGAGTTTAAGCAGTAACTAATACATACAGTAAACATAATTGTTTTAATCTTTTAAAAACACACTTAATTAAAGAGAAAATTTTATCTCAGTTGTAGAAGGCACTTTCACAAAAAATAACCATTAGGGCATAAAAACCTCACAGCCAAATAAATGCAGAAAATCAGAAATATAATGCACCCTTTCAGATCATAATACAATAAAAAATACATTTAACAAAGCTGTGAAAGCATAGATTAAAAGCTAACTGCAAATTAAATAATCTGATCTTAAAGAATGTGTGGGTCAAAGAACAAATCATAGAAATAATAAATAATTTCATTAAAGAAAATGAAAATAATGGGATTACATTCCAAAATTTATGGACTATAATCAATGTAGCACTTAAAATATATCAATTAGAGAGCAACTCATTGAATTGAGAATGCAACTCTCAAAAAAACTAGAAAAAAGAACAAATTAATTAAAGAAAAAAAGAATAAAATTTAAAACAAATTAAATAAATTAAATTTAAAAATTAAAAACCCCAATTAAAAAAACAAAATGGAAATTCTGTAAAAATCAAAGGAGAGATTAATAAAATTGAAAGTTTAAAAAAATTGGACTAGGAAACAAAATGAGGATCTGGTTTTATTGGGGGGAAATAGATAAATTTGATTTTTTAAAAAGAAAGGAGAAAACCAAATTACTAATATCAAAAATGAAAAGGATGACTATCACCAAAGATAAAATTAAAGCAATTTATAAGAATTATAGTTCAGGAGGAGGTCAGTCACCCTGGCTGCAGTTTGGACTCCGACCAAATAGAAGCATTTGTTGCGGGCCTCTCGGGGGTTCTTAAACTGCAACTGAAGCTTGGCGATCCTAGAAACAGGCAACCATGCGATCAGTAGCACGCTGCCTCCAGCTCCAGCTCCATCCCCGCCTGGGGAATGGAAGGCCGGTGTCCCATTCCCGGACGCAGGAAGCATGGCCAACTCCACTGCGCCTGGGACAGACTCCTGCACTTCCGCCGTTTCGGCTCTGGTCCCCTCTCATCCACAGACTTGTCCCCTCCTAGTGTTTCCATTCAACCTAATTTCAGAGACCCTGGGATGAAAAATTTGGTCCCTTCCAGAGAAAGATCAAAGGAACTCTGGGCGCAGAATGAAGCAAACTTTATTTTTTTCAATTTCTTTATTCATCTATCTTTGTCTTTTCTTTCACAACATGGTCAATATGGAAATATATTTTGCAGGACTAAAATATATATAAATAAAATCAATTTGCTTGCCTTCTCAAAACGTGGCTGAGGTTAGGGTGACAGAGAGAATTTGGAATTCAATTTTTTAAATAATTGTTTTTAACATGTTTACATATAAGCATCCCTTTTTGTGGTGGCAAAGAACTGGAAATTGAGTGGATGCCCATCAGTAGCAGAATGGCTGAATAAGTTATGTTATATGTATGGAATAGAATATTATTGTTCTATAAAAAATGATCAGCAGGATGATTTTAGAGAGGTCTGGAGAGACTATGAACTGATGCTGCGAAGTGAATAGATCCAAGAGAATTGTACACAACAACAATAAGATTATGGTGATGATCAACTGTGATGAACTTGGCTCTTTTCAAAAATGAGATCAATCAGGTCAGTTCCAATAGACTTGTGAGTGCCATCTGCATTCAGAAAGAAGTCTGTGGGGACTGAATAAGGATCACAACGTAATATTTTCACCTTTTTTGTTCTTCTTGTTTGCTTGCTTTTTTTCCCTCTTTTTTCCTTTTTGATCTGATTTTTCTTATGCAGCATGATATATGTGGAAATGTGCTTAGAAGGATTGTACATGTTTAACCTATGTTGCATTATTTTCTGCCTATGCAGCAGGAGGGAGAAAAATATGGAACACAAGGTTTTGCAAGAATAAATGCTGAAAATTATTTTTGCATGTATTTGAAAATAGTTGTAATTTTTAAAAAGAAAAAAGCTATTATCAAAATAAAATGTTTACATATAATTGAGGACTATTTAAATGAAATAAATGAAAATAATCAAAAAAAAGGGATGGAAAGAATGTGAAAGAAAGGGATCTAACATAAATGTGAGTTGGTAAATAGAAAGCAGAATTTCCTCAGACACACTGAAGGAGGAAGAAAAGGAGGAAAAGGACTAAGCAATTCTGAACTGGATAGTGATGAGAATGTGAAGAAAAGTAGCAAGAGAAAGGGGCTATTGTATCAACAGAAAATAAGTAGGTAAGAATCGGCTTTTCATATAACAAATTAAGAATCAGTTTATTAGTTTATTTAGTTATTCAAAGGATAGACACCTAGGTGATGAAAATAGATGCTGATCTAGAAAATGCTCATCTTCTTAAGTTCAAATCCAGCCTTAAACACTTAAAAATTTTGTGTACTTGTTTGCCTCACTTTCCTCATCTGTAAAATGAACTAGAGAAGGAAAGAGCAAAAAAGTAAGAAAAGATACTTCAGTTTCTTTGCCAAGAAACCCCGAATAGGGTCACAAAGAGTTGGATAGAACTAAAAACAATTCAGTGTTTTCCTTTGGTACAAGGAAAGAAAAGATGCAGAGTGTTCTTTTGCTCCCCTCTTTGTTGAGCAAGGAACTCCCTGACTTTCCAAATTCCAATGATAATTTAAAATGAAATGGAACAGATCCCATTACCTGAAATTCTCTAGGGAAATAGTAAAATGAATTGGTACTAGTCACATTTTAGGAAGAGGAGGAGATAATCTGTGTGGTTTGTTTTGGAAAAAGAAAAGATAAAGAAGATACTTTCAGACATCTTAAAGAAAACAGAACTATATTCATAAATCTGTCTGAAATGGGGGTGGGGGTGGGGGATGGTACACCTCAATACTGGGTTGTGATACTTAAAGGGAAGCCTGCCTATTGGACCCAGAGACAAAGATCTTCAGAACAAGACAGAAGAATCCCTGTCAGATTTGCTATCATTCAACTAAGAGACAGAATCTGAGGTGGCAGCACCTGCAACATCCTCAGCTCCTACCTATTACCGTGATTGCAGTAACATCAAGTTATTCTCAGGAGTCTACTCTGCGGTGAAGTTCTAAAAACTTTTGGTGAGCATTCCTTGCTTCCCCATAACTGCATTTAAAATGGTCCCAGATCCCTGACTTGTTAGACAAAGGGAAGCCTTTCTTCTTTTCTCTTTACCAAACTCTCTTTCCTCCCATTTTCTTTGGTTAACTAGGGTCCACTTATCTAGGCTGTCTAAGTAGAGTCCATTGGAGTACTTTCTTTTGTTTGTTATTGTTATTGCTTTTATTATTTATTATGTCTTATTATTACAGTTATTGTTGTTGTTGTTGTTGTTTATTGTTGCCTTAATTATTTTTTTAGAGAGGCAAGAGATATAGAGTAAAGTTTGCCATACCCTGGACATAAGTCCAGAGTCCTAGATTCAAATTCTAATCACTACACCTAAAGATGATGTTAATAGTTTTATTGAGCTGGGTTGAGCAAAATATCTTACAACATTTCAAGCATTATCAAACTCTAGACAGCTAGATGGTGCATGAACAGAGTCCTGAATTTGACATCAATATTGTTGATGTCCATTATTGTAATTATTGGCTATTATTTTAAATGCGAATGATTGCTATCCATTTCTTACACATAGGGTAGTTGTGAGATAAAATTCATAAAATACTTTGTAATTGTAAAGTTCTATGTAAACCTGAATGGCTCCATTTTCTCACTGTATTTTTTTTATAAAGCATTGTATTGGCTGGTACAACTATGATTATCCCCATTCTACAGATGAAAAAAATGTGAGTTTAAGAAGTAGGGTAATTTGTCTACCATTACATGGTTGAGAAATGGGAGAGTTATGGCTATTCTGCATTTCCCAGTGTTACTAAATAGGTATCACATCCATTAAGTGGGAAATCATTTACTCTATTGTTGACCTTGCAGTTCCTAATTAGTCAGTACACAAAATGAAAAAAAAATGAACTCTGCAAGCTCTTGGGAAGATTTATAGAGAACAATGTATTCGTGGGGATGAGAGTGGGGATTTCATTCTTTGTGCAATCCCAGCACTTACCAAAATTTTTAGTGCATAGGAATTTAATAAATTCTTGTTGATAGTTAAGACATATTCTGATTGATAGAATTGCCACAAACATTCCATATAAATTACAAATTTTCAAAGAAATAATTACATGAAAATCAGAGCAGACAGAATTTAATCTTTGAGCATTTGAGAAAGCATGATTCAGAATCTCCTTGTGGCTCAGAATCATTTCTCACTATACTAGTAAAGCACAGAAGTATATGCTATTAAGAAATTTTAATTTTATAGGATTGAAAATAGTAGGCAAAGGAACATTTTCCATCACATACCTTTCCAAAAATGATAATGTAGAAATCTTCCCCTGGCTAGTCATCAGTTGATAGCCTAGCAAAGATGGGAGTTGCTATTTACTCTGTCATAGAATGATGAAATGGTAAAATTGCTGAGAAAATTGGAAGGATCTTGCTTTAATATCTTGTAACTATATAGTTGTGATAGGATTGGTTCACTGTCCCCAGAACTATGCAACTAAAGAAGCATACTCATGTTCTAAGTTCTATATTCTCATAAGCAAAAATCTGAACCCAAAGCTCCTAGGTCCAGATCTACTTCATAAAGGTTCACTAAAAAGAAAAAGACTTTCACAAAATGATGCTAAGTCCTTCTTGAATCTGCTAGGCAGGGAGGGGAGAGAGAAGAATTCAGTGCAAGAGTGAGACAGAAATTTTTTTCAGGTCTCCCTTACTTAATGCAATGGAGTCAAGTCAAGCCAATAATCATTTATTAAATGCTTACTCTGTGCTAAGTACTATGCATAGTGTATTTCTAAGGGACACAAATACAAACAAAAAAGGTGAAGGAAGGAGGAAGGTGAGATGAGCACAATAGTGAAGAATGGGTGGTGGGAAATATGGTTGAATAAGAAATTTGATCGTTCAGCAAATTTTTCTATTAAAGGGAAGTTTTCTTTGATGATCTAAACAATTGGCAAATGAACATTAAAATGTATGCTTGATTCATTCAACAAGCACTTTCATTTAACTCCCAATCAGTGAGAACTGATAGGGCTAAAGCATTAGATCTTCTGAATTGCTAAAAGGTGAAATTCTTTCTATTATCATTTTCATGTAAAGTAATTTCTTCTTTGAAAATTGGTATGGGGTATTAGTGATAATTCTATCAATCAGAATATAACTCTTAACTATCAACAATATTCAATTCACTATTGGCTCAGCCTCCACCACATGCCTGGCATTGTACTAGGCACCAGAAATGTAAAAACAATAATTAAATAGTCTTTACCCTAAAGGAGTTTATATTCTATTAGGAATTTACATTCTGGTCATTTATTAAGAACTTACTATGGGGGGAGCTGGGTGGTACATTGAATAGAGCAAAATCCCTGAAGTCAGGAGGACCTGAGTTCAAATCTGACTTCAGACACTTAACATTTCCTACTGTGTGACCCTGGACAAGTCACTTAACCCCAATTGCTTCAGGGGAAGAAAAAAAAAGCTTACTATGTACTGGATACTCTTTGGTGTCCTGGGAGAGATGCAAAGTCCATATAAGATACAGTATTTTCCCTGATGGAGTCCACAGTGTGATAGGAAAATAAGACATCAATACTCAATAACACATGATAACTACAACAAAATCTTCTGAGTGAGAATCAGGTAACATTTCTTCTTGCCAGGAGAATAACAACACTTTGATGATATTTTTGTGTTTATCTTTACATTTCAGCAATACTTATATATAAGTTATTTTACTCCCTATTCTCAGTAGAAAATACAAAAGATAGAAACCAGGAACCAAAGAATCCCTGTCACTGAAAAAGTATCAAATTTGTCTGCTTCTTCCCCTGACACAGGACACCATGGTAAAGAGAGTTGCAATCATTGGCGCTGGATCCTGTGGCCTCCCTGCCATTAAGTGTTGTCTGGATGAGGGGCTTGAGCCCACCTGCTTTGAGCAGAATGATGATATTGGAGGACTCTGGAAATTTCATGTAAGGAATATTTCATTTCATATATGTGTGTATATATATATATATATATATATATATATATATATATATATATATATATATATATAATGGAATCTGCTAAAAATTTTTACTTAAATGTAGAACTAGGTAGGACAGCCAAGAATAATGAAAAGGACCTTAGATTTGGAGTCAGAAGTTCTAGTCAGCTTGTTTCCTCAATGACATTGGGCAAATCATTTAATTTCTCTGGGCTCAGTTTGAGTGTACTGACCTAGAAAATCTCTAAGGCCTTTAACTTTTAAAAATCCCATTATCTCTATTTTTTCAGTTCCTAAAGAACTTGCCTTCCATTTATAGAATTCAGAACTGGAAGTAACTTTATAGATCATTTATCACAACATTTTCATTATATAGATAAGGAAACTGAGGCCCACAGAAGTGAATGGCCTTGTCTACATTCACATAGGTACTAAGTTATAATAAAGTCGGTATTGGGAACCATGCATTTTGACTTCAAATCTTTTTACTTTGTCTTACTGCTTTCCATTTCTTTCTTGAAATTAGAATTTAAGACTGATTAAGAAAAAAAATAATAATCCTCCCCCCCAAAAAAAAGATGATAAGGATCAAGTAAGGACCCCTTGCAGCCCAAATAAACTGAATATTTGTAACAAGCCATAAAAATAGATTAAATGATTAAAAATTAGATCATGTTTCAAATATTTTCTAATTTATAAAATAATAATAACTATGTTATTATCTTTTAAATTCTGGGAATTTTTTTTTAATTTGTGATCATGTTATAAAATTCTCTATCCAAAACCCTATACATAAGCTTACAAATTTGCTTGTGATTTTTATTTTGGAGAACTGTGAGTGCTAATTGAGTGACCTGGGTATTAAAATTCTTGGGCATTTATTTATGGGGTTCTTGCCTTGCTCCAGGTACTCTATCCTCTTATCTTGTGGGATCTGTTGTAATTATTTTGTATATCATCATATTTTCTTTTCTTTGAAATTGTGAAGTTGAAGAAGTTTGCATAAAACCATTATTTTGTTATCTTGCTGGTTGTATAGGTTACACCTATTTCTTAATTATAATCAAAGCATCAAAATTGGGAGAGATCACTGAAATCACTTAGTCCTACTTGTACCTCAATAAGCATTTCTTCAACAACAGTCCCAACAAATGGTCACCTAGGAAGATTTTCATTCAATAACATAAATAAACTATATGCCAAGACAATCCATACTACTTTGGGATATCTCTAGTTTGCTAGGAAGTTGTTTGGTTTTTTGTTTTGTTTTGGATTGTTTTAGATGATAGACAGATAGATAGGTACATAGGTAGATAAATAGATGGATAGATAGGAAGGAAAGAAGGAAAGAAGGAAGGAAGGAAGGAAGGAAGGAAGGAAGGAAGGAAGGAAGGAAGGAAGGAAGGAAAGAAGGAAGGAAGGAAGGAAAGAAAAGAGGGAAGGAGGAAAGGAGGGAGGGAGGGAGAGAGAGAGAGAGAGAGAGAGAGAGAGAGAGAGAGAGAGAGATATGCAGAGAGAGAGAGGGAAAGAGAAGGAAGGAAGGAAGGAAGGAAGGAAGGAAGGAAGAAAGAAAGAAAGAAAGAAAGAAAGAAAGAAAGAAAGAAAGAAAGAAAGAAAGAATATGAGAGAGAGAGGGAGGGAGGGAGGGAGAGAGGAAGAAAGGGAAGGAAGGAAGAGAGGGAGGGAAGGAGAGAGAGAGACAGAGAGAGAGAGAAGGAAGGAAGAAAGAAAGAGAGAGAGACAGAAACAAAGAAGGAAGGAAGAAAGAAAGAAAGAATGAAAGAGAGAGAGGGAGGGAAGGAGAGAGAGAGAAAGAAATAAAAGAAAGAAAGAGAGAAAGAGAAGGAAGGAAGAGAGGGAGGGAGGGAGGGAGGAAGGAAGGAAAGAAGGAGGGAAAGAAGGAAGGAAGGAAGGAAGGAAGGCAAGAAGGAAGAGAGATATTTACTTCTCTCTTTCTATCTGTCTATCTATATATACACCACATCTAAATCTATCTCTTTGCTTTTAATAATTGTTGCTATTTCTGTCTTTTGGGACCAAACAGATCAGTTCCTATTACATATGACAGTCCTTCAGATATTTAAAATCAGCTCATGTCCCATTGCCCCCATCATTACCAAGATTACTCCTCATCAAATATCTCTGATTTACTTCATTCTATATTCATACACCTTAACTTTCAGTCTCCAAACATCCTTTTAAATATGCTTCTATATCACCCATATGGTTCACTTTTCTATCTCTCTTTTACTTCTCCTTTTTGACTTAAATTTTTCTACAAAGTGAGTTAGTGTTTATTTTATGGCCACTGACTACATTCAATACACAGACACAGAAACCATGACAGAAATGTAAGGAAAAAAAATCCCCTTCCCCCAATCTCTACAGAAAAAATGTCAGAAATTGACTTGGAGGTTCCGAAGGCTAATAAAAGTATTTTTAAAATGCTATCCATTTTCTTTTCTTTTCTTTTCTTTTCTTTTTTTTAGTAATTATAACTTTTTATTGACAGAACCCATGCCAGCGTATTTTTTTACAACATTATCCCTTGCACTCACTTCTGTTCCGATTTTTCCCCTCCCTCCACCCCCTCCCCCGGATGGCAAGCAGTCCTATACATGTTAAATATGTCACAGTATTTCCTAGATACAATACATGTGTGCAGAACCGAACAGTTCTCTTGTTGCACAGGAAGAATTGTATTCAGAAGGAAAAAATAACCCGAGAAGAAAAAAAACAAACATGCAAACAGTTTACATTCATTTCCCAGTGTTCTTTCTTTGGGTGTAGCTGCTTCTGTCCATCATTGATCAATTGAAACTGAGTTAGACCTTCTCTTTATCGAAGAAATCCATTTCCATCAGAATATTTCCTCATACAATATCATTGTTGAAGTATATAATGATTTCTTGGTTCTACTCATTTCACTTAATGCTATCCATTTTCCTAAGAACTTTAATTCTTATCATTTCACTTGATCTTCCCAATAACCTTATGAAGAAGGTAGGATTGGTATTATAAACCTATTGTACAGATGAAGAAACTGAAATCCAATGATGCTATATGATGTGTCCATTGTCACAGAGTTGATTAGCATCTACATGTCTTCATTCTCAATGCAAAACTCTCTTCATTAAACAAATATTAAATATATTTTTAAAAACATTAACTATTATGAATTACTTTTGAAGTATAAAGAAGTAATAGATAAGACATGGTGGTATACATTAATGATATAATTGAATAAGCATACTAAATAATGTTAAAAAAGTGTTATTTTCATTTGTCAAGATATTGGCTGGAAAGCAGAGGAATAATTTTTAATTAAGGGCTCTCAAGAAAAATATTTCAAAAAGTCTCTTTTGTAACTAAATCAATGTCAGTTGTAGAGAGGTGCTTACTTTCCTGCACCTAGTTTGCACCTAGTAATACATAGTTAAGTTAGAAAAAAAAAAGATCCACATATTTATATCTCATTGGACTAGTTATAGAGCATATATTGTACAGACAAATAAGAATGGATCAGGAACATTCTTTTCATGAGAATTTAATGCTTCCTTAAGAATCAGAGAACTGAGGGTGGCCTTTTGCCTACGTGACATAAGCAACCAGTGATTTGTAAGATTTATGGATTTGATCTTGGATGACAAACCTAAACAGTTTTGGCTTGCTTTCTTCCTGAAGGATGAAACTATTGAGGGAAGGGCCAGCATATATAAATCCTTGACAATTAACACATCTAAGGAGATGATGACATTTAGTGATTTCCCCATTCCAGAAGATTATCCCAACTACATGCACAATAGCCAAGTCATGGAGTACTTCTGGGCTTACACCAAGCACTTTGGACTGCTGTCATATATATGCTTTAAGGTAAGGTGTGAGAAACATTGTATTGTCTATAAAAAAAAAAAAGTATGGATGCTCAGCTTCACATTAAAAGTCCTTCATAATTTGGCCCATAATTACCTCTGCAGGCTTTCTGCCTATTACTCCCCTTGACTTGGTCCACATTCCTACAAAGAAGGCTTGCTGACTGTTCTCTGAACTTGGTCTTCTAACCCCAGACTCTGATTTTGCACAGATTGTCTCTCAAGTCTGAAATGTACTGCTTCCTCCTTTCTGCTTTTTTGGAATCCTAGATTCATTTAAAGCTCAGTTTATGTGCAAGCTCTTTCAGGAAGGCTTTTTCAATCCATATCATTCTTATTTTTCTCCTCCTCCTCTTTAAGTTATCATGTTGATATTTACCTGTTTACATGTGTAATTCCCTAAATGGAATATAAGCTTTTTGAAGGGATGAACTGTTGTCAAGGGATTTTGTGTATGTTTCATGTTTGGTCTTGGGCCTGACATCGTATCTTGTATAGAACAAGTACTAAATAATTTCAAGGCAACTAAAGGGTATAGTGGACAGAATGTTGGGTCTGGAGCTAGATGACCTAAGTGCAAATCTGCCTCAGACATTTAATAACTGTGTGATCTCAGCAAATCATTTAACCATGTTTGGTTCAGTTTCCTTATCTGTCAAATGAGAAAGAAATGACAAACTATTCTAGTATCTTTACCAAGAAAAATCTAAATGGGGTGTCAAGGAATCAGACACAACTGAATAACTTTTTAGATACAATTGAACCAGTATATATAATATACTTTGGCCAGTGAGATTACAGAAATTATAAAAGTATCAACTTAATGCAACAATAGTAATAATAGTACTTGTATTTTGAGAATCATTTAAGATTATTTTCATACATACAAATCTGGAACTTCACAAGAAGTAGATAAGGTCAGAGTGGGGATGCTAATATTCAGAGACTGGACTGATCTAGTAGAAGATGGGAATTGACAGGAAGAGAGAAAGAGTGCATTGGGATGAACCAGGAGATTCCTAGCAGTAGGCAAGAAAAATACATTCGTAAACGTTTCCATTGTCATGACAATCTTGCAGCAAACAGTAGGTTGAAGTCCAGGTTGGCCAATGGTCCTGACAGAGATGCCCAAATGTGGACAGCAAAGTTGAGAAAGGTGTGACATCAGAGAGATTTAGTCCTATTTTTGAAGTTGAGAGTACAGAAAGTCAGATTCTGACAGGCAGAAAGTGGGAGGTAGAAACAGATAGATACTTGATATTGCTCCACTAATAGCAAGGAGCCCAGGCTGAGGTTCTGAAGTAAGACTTTAGCCTTGAGGAAGGCTGAAGAGAAGGAAAAGCCCCATCTTATGTTCCACCAAACGATCTCTCACCTGACTATGTATTTCCTTCTGACAACACACATTCTGCGAGGGACAGTTTAATAAGATAAGACTCGGAAGTGTAGGCTAGTCTTGCATTTATAAAAGGTCAGTTTCCTTGTCTTGGTCAATGGCCACTTTTATCTTCCTACCCCAAGATTAATCAATCTTCTTCTTACAATTTTTCTGTTTTTTTTGTTTGTTTGTTTTTTGTTAGACCACTGTTCTCAGTGTAACAAAACAGCCAGATTTCTCTATCACTGGCCAATGGAATGTCATCACTGAGAATTCTGGGAAAAAGGAATCATCCGTCTTTGATGCTGTTTTGGTTTGCACGGGCCATCATGTTGAACCTTACCTACCACTCTCATTTTTTCCAGGTAAATTATCTGTGGGAAGTGTCATAATTTACATGGCTGTATGTTTTAAACATATTTGTCTAGTGAGAAAAAATATTTAAATTATCTTTAGGCTTAAACTTGAGAGTAACCAACAGACACAGGACTGATCCAGAGATAAACCTCTCAGCCATCCAATTGATTGTTTTTTGTTTGGAAATGCAATGTGCTGGGACAGCTGGGTAGCATAGTGGATAAAGTACCAGCCCTAGAATCAGGAGAAACTGAGTTCAAATACAGTTTTTAGATGTTTATTAGTTGGGTGACCCTGGGCAAGTCACCTAAGCTTGGTAGCCTGGAAGGAAGGAAGGAAAGAAAAAAGGGAAGGAGGGAGAGAGAGAAGGAGGGAGAAAGGAGGTAAGGAGGAAGGGAAAGAGAAAAGGAGGGAGGAGAGAGACACAGAGACACAGAGAAAGGGAGAGGGGAAAAGATCAATGTGAGAATTTGGGCAAGTCAATTCCCATCTCTTGGTCTCAGTTTCCTTGCCTGCAAAATGAGAAACCACTTAGAGAGTGAGATCATGATCCCATGACTTTGGCACTTCATTTTTAGACCTCTGTAAAGCAAACATCCTATATTATCATTATCCTCTTCCCCTCCTCCTGAAGGGGATATGTATATAATGTTATCTGCTTATGTAACATATCAATTATATTTAAATTCTAAGGCAGTGAGCTCACAGACCTCTGGTGTTTAGTCAATGTTTGTGCAATTAAACAACAATTTAGCAAACATTTATTAAGTGCTTATTATATGCAGAGCACTGGGCTAACCAATAAGAGGGGAAAACTAGTTAGACAAAATTTGCCCTAATTCTCACAGGGCAAGCTAATTCGAGGCAAAATGTGATCTTTTCTTTTCCTCTACAGTTTCCTTTGCTTCCATTAAGACTCAGCTCAAATCTCTTTCTGCTGGAGTCTTTCTCATTCATTCCCCTCCAACTATGAATGCCTTTCCTTTTCAAATGATGTACTATGGTCAGACTTTAGAAACTCTTCTAGATATGCAATACTACTACTACTACTACTACTACTACTACTACTACTACTACTAATATCTAACATTTATTTAGTACTATGTACCAGCGAAACATTTTACAATTATTATTTTTTATGTAAGCCTCACAGCATGGTATTATAGATGCTATTATTATCCCCATTTTACAGATGAGGAAACTGAGGCACAGAGTGGTCAAATAACTTGCCCAGGACAAGGGTTTGCTGCAGTATTTGAACTCAGATATTCCTGACTTCAAGATCAGCACTCTAACTACTGTACCACCTAGCTGTCTTGATGATATAGGATTCCATGATTTTAATTAATTCTTTATTTCAGATCTCTCTCTCTCTCTCTCTCTCTCTCTCTCTCTCTCTCTCTCTCTCTATATATATATATATATATATATATATATATATATATATATATATATATATATAGAACATAGTAGGTGTTTAATATATGTTCCTTTCTTTATCTGAAAGCCAAGGTGGGATAAAAAACAGCATAATTGGTGTATGATTTACTCAAGGTCACATGTCCATTTAGTGGTGAAAAGATCACACTTAGAGTTCAAGCCTCGCCTCTTTTCTGAAATTCAATTCAGAAAACAGCATGACCATTTATAAAGAATATAGATAGGGCTGGATGATGACATTTGTGATTTCTGGTTTAGGGAAAATCTATGCTCAAGAGAGTCTTCATTCTGGGATGAGATATGATCTAAAAGCCTTTTGTTGTCTGTTTTTACCCTTACAGGTATAACGAAATTTAAAGGGCAAATCTTGCATAGCTGGAAATACAAAGAGCCTGAAAATTTCAGAGACAAAAGAGTGGTTATGATTGGCCTGGGGAACTCTGGAGCAGATATCACTGTGGATCTCAGCCACACCACAAAAAAGGTTCAATTTATTCCAACCTCCCACTGGATGTTGCTCTTTTGAACACCTACTAAGGTTTTTCCAGTTGAGGAATTATTTGGAATTTCTATCCTGTCATCTTTTATGAAATACTGTACATTCATTCTAGTTTTAGTCCTCCTCCCTACCTCCCTTCAACACAGTTAAGATGCAGGCAATTACTACATACTATTAACCCCAAAGCCCTAAATAATGTATTATTTATTTTCTCCTTTCTTCCCCATCTCCACTCTCTTCCCTGTTCTGTTCTCCTCTGAAAAGCAATAAGGTAGCTTGACCCAAAATGAAACCCTTTTATCCCATCCTTCTCTTCCCATTTATAAGAATAAAAAATGAGAGCTGGTTCACCTAATCTGAAGTTTTTTGCCTTTTGAAAAAGATTTTCCTCAGCACCAGGTCAGGATCATGGGTGCTGAATCGTGTTTCAGATAATGGCTATCCACTGGATGTTACATACTTTACTCGCTTCAGAAATGTCATCCGCCATGTTACCCCCTTGTGCCTACTGAATAGGTGGGGAGAAAACAAACTGAATTCAAGATTCAACCACATAAACTATGGCCTGAAGCCTTCCCACAGGTACTGACTATCATTCCAAAATAGTATTTCCTAGAAAAGATGTGTTAAATGGAAATATAGTAATAGAACAGTGACCTAAAATCTTGAGAGATGGTAAATAATTTTCTCTGAATTGTCTGAAAGTCTTGCTTCTAGGAATTGAAATTTTATTCAGAAATTTTCCTTTTGTCAGGGACAGAACCATGAGTAACATGACCAGCTGGGAATTTTTCTAGGCATCAACATTGGTCAGGAAGCTATTATTTTCCCAAAATAGCAGCCTGAAAACCACTGCCTCTATACCTACCACCTCTATTTCTCTGTCACAGGCCAGCCTATACCTATAAAGAGTTTATTTGTAATATGGGTAATAGAAGACATGAAAGGGAAATAGCATGAAATTGTGAACAATAAAGATGAATGAAGTGGAAAGGATGATGGGTTATTCATTCTCCTGACACAACTGTATCCCTAGTTGAATTGTCCTTCCTGGGAGCTACTTAAATTACCACCCTATGTGGCCCCTGTTGGACTACTCATCACTAATTTACTTGATACTAGGGGTCAGGACTCCTAATAGCACCTCTGAGCCATAAATGCAATAGACAACATTCCCTATTACAGGAGAAATTTTACTTGAGGATAAATAAACTCCCTTCCAATTTAAATTTTAATTTAATTGATAGGGATGGATGTGAATCACATTGAAGAATTTAAAAAACCCCTGCATTTCTTTCTCAAAACTTCTTCCCCAAAATTCCCTAAATTTTGTTCAAATAGGAACTTTTTCAACCATAACTTAAATTTCACACAAGTGCAAAGTTTTCAAATAATCAAATATGATAAAATGGAAAAAAAATCAAAACTACCAAGAAATAGAAATAGAACATACTTTACAGTTGTATATAAGCCAAGACTTATTCTAAAGCATGGAACTATGGCCCCCACCTATTCCTTTTGAGTTTCTAGAAGTCACTTGAGAAAATTGTGTGTCCCTTGGATTCTGGGCACCCTAGTTCTGACTAAACAATTCTAGATATAAAATGCCTAGTCCAGATAGAGATTTTTTGAAAATTTTCCTCCAACTCCCTCCCACAACCATTACACATTTTAACAAATACAGAGGGAAAGGCTGAATTTGCACAAAGCCATCCACACATTCTTGACTGGTCCCTCTGTATTTGTCCCTCTGATAAGTGACACTGTGAATATATCAGACATTTAACTGCAATTTTATTGGAATAATCATTTTTTTGTCAAATGTAGGGGTAGGAAGAAGAAGGATGAAAGGATATAGGTCACTGTGTTCAAGCTTATGCACTAAGCAAAAAGTAATTTCACAATTCCCTGCAAGTGATTTCACGGCTTCTTTTAACTATAATTTACTCAGATTGTGAAGGGAACATTTATTTATCCTCTGCATACTCTTTGATCTCTGGAGGGAACTTTAAGAAACTGGGTGAAGGTTAAGAGCTAGGTGATTCAATCATTCAGCCTTTATTTTTGCTTAGTGCATGAACTTGAACATAATGACATATAGTCTTTCATCCTTCTTCTTTTTCCCATCCTTAGATTTGATAAAAGATGATTATTCCAATAAAATTGCAGTTAAAAGTCTGATGTATTCACAGTGTTACTTATCAGAGGGACCAATAAAGAGTTTGTGGATGGCTCTGTGCAAATTCAGTACCAACATTGCTGGAGGAAAAAAAAAAAAAAAAAAAAAAACCTTAGATGTTCCATCCCCTTGTTGTGGGTCATTGTATCATTATGCCGTGGAGGAGAACCTATTTTAACATCAGAGTAGGAAAAGCCCAGCATACATTTGGCTGATTGATTGAATCTTTCATTATGGTGGATGGGAATCTTCATAAACCTTATATCTAAGTTCTTTCTCTTCACCCGTTTTCTTGAACTTTCCCTAACAGGTTCCTCAGCAAGTATCCCATTGTAGGTGATGACCTTCCCAATGGAATCATCTCTGGCCGAATCATCGTGAAACCAAATGTGAAGGAGTTTACTGAATCCTCTGTGATCTTTGAAGATGGTACCAAGGAAGATAATATTGATGCTGTCATCTTTGCAACGGGTTACTCCTTCTCTTTCCCCTTTCTTGATGAGTCTGTCATCCAAATCAAGAACAACCGCATCTCCCTTTATAAATATGTCTTCCCTCCATTCCTGGAAAAGCCAACATTGGCCATAATTGGTCTTCTCCAACCTCTGGGAGCCATCATGCCAATTGCAGAGTTGCAAGCCCGAGGAGCTACCCGAGTCTTCAAGGGTAAGAGGGAAAATATGACAAATTAATGAAAGAGGGACCCATAAGTTATTCCTTTCTTCTGCTGAACCTTTCAAATTAGATGTTGTGACTCTTGGGTTCTCTGTTCAATACTGCCAAACTCCAAATGCTTGGTCATTGTTCTCTGAATTGAGGCCATTGGAACCCAGATAACTGCCCTTTCCTGTTTCCTATATCTATTCACATCATCCAGCTTTTATGACTCTGATGAGCAATTGAATTTCAATATGGTGGAAGATGTGGGTTCTGGCTGAGGATAAAAGTGTTGTGGTAGAAAAAACACCAGACTTGGAGTCAATCTGAACCCACATTCACATTTTAGTACTACTTCTTACTGTCTGTGAGAACTTGGACATGTCTTCAGGTCTCAATTTACTTCATCTATAAATGAGGAGATTGAACCAAATAAGATGATAACCTTTATGTAGTTTGTGCTTGTCAAACTTCATCTTCAATCTTGTGTCTCCTTGTAGAGAAGGAAATCGACTAGTTAGTATAATTATAAAAATTTAAACTATTCTCTGTTTCTGTGTGAATGCAACCTACTTTTCCCTCTCCTGATGTCATGGTCCATGTTTTTTCTCCATTCTTTGCTTTCCTTTCATCCTTCTCTTTGCATATTTCATTCTTGCTCATACTTTAAATTTTAACTAAATACCACATTTTCCATGAAGGTAAGCATGAAGCCTACCTATAAGTCAATAACAATCTTTCTTCTACGAACTCAAGCAGTACTTTCTTTTTATTTATCATCTATTATAATTATCTCTGGATTTGTCCTAGCCCCTTATGATAACAGAATTGTAAGGAACCTTAGAGATTACCTAAAGTCATCAATTTCCTTATTTTGCAATTGTAGAAATTTCTTGATTAAGATTATACAGGGAATACATTGATTCGACAAGAAGCTTCATGAGAGCACGTACCAAGTTTTCATTCAGCTTTCTATCTCACCCATTACCCAGCCCAGTTCTCAATACATAGTAGGCACTTCAATAAATGTTTATTGAGTTTAATAGTGCCTAGAATTTCCAAAAGTCCAACTAAATGAAGGCAACTATATGGTGCAATAGACAGAGTGCTAGGCTTGAAGTCAAGAAGACCCATCTTGGTGAGTTTAAATCTAGCCTCAGACATTTACTAGTCATGTGACCTTGGACAAGTCAATTAATCCTGTTTGCCTATGAGCTGGAGAAGGAGGAAATGGCAAACTGCTTCATTATCTGTAAATGAAAGACCTGACATTGGAGTCTTCCAGAAATCAGTTCTTTTTTCTTAAATGAATTAAGGAATCCTGTTGCTTTGCCCCAGAACTGTTTTTCTTTTTGTTTACTGTGTTCTGTGAGAATTTGCTGTCTTTAGTTTCATAGATCTTAGTTATTTCCCTATTCTTCTACCATGATTATGGCTCAGAATCCCAAATGCCTTTGCCTCAAATGTATCTAGATTTCTTCTATTTCATACCAACCCAGAATGCTAAACTTGAAGTCAAGAATATCGTGTTGAAATCTTATATCTAATATTTTCTAGCTATGTGATCTTTGACAAGTCCCTTAACCTCTACCTGACTCAGTTTTGTCATTTATAAAATGGGAATTATAATAATATCAACTTCACAGTATTATTGTAAAGATTAAATGAGATAATATTTAATTAATTTGCTTTATTTTAATTAATTACTAATGGTAATTTATTTTATATATTATTTTATATTGTAATGTTATATTACATTATAAATAATAATTTAATCAATGTAATTAATTAATTAAAATTAATGAGTTATGTATAACACTTAGTAAATTAAAAAACCCATTATGGATGTTATAATAATAATTACAATTATTATTATGATATTAATATTTCATAATATTTATAATTGTTTTTGTTGTATTCCTCCTCCACTATTGACTTCAGATCACAAGTGTGTTTTTCCTAGGACAGGCATTTACAGAGGGAAAATAAGTTAGAAATTCAGAGATAATTAAAGTGAGATTCAGATAAAATAATAAATTTATTATTAGAATGGACCTTAAAACCCACATCTTGCCCACACAATTCTAAATAAATAAGATCTGGGAAGGGAAGACCCTCAGGATTTGTGGCCAAAGCAGAAGTGACTGCTATTTATGTTCAATAGGAGTCAAACAGGATCCAAACACTGACAGCTACCTAGCTAAGAATGGGTTGTTTTCTGGCAGAAACAGTTAGCAGGTCACGTTTGATCCTTGAAGTTCATTCCAGCTTTGACCTCCAAAAAATTACAAAGATTCTCTTAGCTCTTGTTATCATAACTTTATAAATATAACTGAATTAACTGATAGTCTTTAGGACTGACAGCATTTCTGAGGTCAGCCTTTAAATCAATTAGATCTGAGGCTATGGGTAATTTACAGACATATAGTAACAAAAAAATAACCTTTATAAGCTTTTTTGCAGTTTCGTGTTTTGTTTTTGTTTGTCCCCTAATATCTCCAGGCACCATTATGGGAATTAAGCATAATTCTAGCCTATTTTTATCTATTGACCTGATACTGGCAAATGGTAAAGGATGTCTGTACATAAGGATTATACCATCTCCAGTTGAAAAGTAAAGAACCATACTTTGCCTCTTTTTCAGGTTTGATTAAACTCCCTCCTGAAGACATTATGATGGCTGATATTATCCAAAAGATAAAGGAAAATGAAAAAAGGTACAATCCAATCATGTAGGGCCCACCCAACCAATCATAGACTTGAATTTAGGGAAATTTTTCACTGATTTTAAATTCTCTTTTCATTTATTACACTTGAATTTCTAAAACCTAGATCCTAATGAGTAATTAATTTGCCAACAGTCTACTAACAGATTTATTGATTCTTCTTAATGTGTAGAACATAGTGTTAATCATTAAAACACACACACAAAAAAAGAAAAGGCAAGAAAAAAAGAAAGAAAAGATCTTTAAAAAGAAGATAAAGGAGATTTAAAAAAAAGAAAAGAGATAAGACATATATATCTAAAAAAAAATAATCATTGTAAGGGCATATAGACAATAAGAGCCTGATGACATCAGGAGAAGAAGTCATTGTGAGCTATGAAGAATCTCTATTTTAAACTGTTTTGCTATATGGAATCACTAGGTAGGAAGTATTTTGGAGGAAAAGATATCAGATTTGTAGTTGGGAAATCTGAGTTAAAATTCTTGTTCTCATACTCCTTAGTTGTTTAATACTAGATATATCCCTTAATCTCTCTGAACCTCAGTTTCCTCATTTCTAAAATTAGAATCACTGTTTGCAACTGAGAACCTTTTTCACCTTAGATATTTACTTTGAATGATGGAAAAAGAACTCAAGTGATTTTTTAAAAATAATGTTAAACTTTTTTATTAGACTACACAAATGACAATTTGAGAACTTAAAATATAGGCATTTATGTGAGCCAAAGAAATGGATATATAGGAATAAATGATCATAAATTTAGAACTAGAGAGGGCCCCAGGAAAAAATTGAATCGTTACTCTTCATCTATACCACCTACAACAAAAGTCAACAAGAGTTCATTAGCACTCTCATACTATATATAACACTTAACATTTATACAGTGCTTGCCACATGCCAGATAACAAGCTAAGTGGTTTACAATTGTTATCTTATTTGATCCTCATAATAAGCCTGGGAGGTAGATAATATTGTTATTTCCATTTCACATATGAGGAAACCAAGGTAAACAGGGGGTAAGTGAATTGCCCAGGATCACACAGCTAATAAGTATCTGAGTCTGCATTTGAACTCAGGTCTTCTTCACTCCAGGCCTAATGTTTTATCTACCATAGCACTATAAATAAACATTTAAATACTCATGTGGATTACAGTGTAAATGTAGATAAAATGTAAAGGAATAAGATTAGTGTTATCTGATTAATTCACTTTGGGATTGAGAAATCTCATAAATTATCTTTCCAACTACCTAATTTTATGGATAGGGAAACCAAGATGCAGAGATTTGTCCAAGGTTAGACATTAGCATAGCTGGATTTGAAATTAGTTTCTGTTGCTCTAAATCAAGCCTATTCTATTACTATAAGGAATGTTGGCAAATATCTCAAAATAATAATTATGAATTTTCATGGCTACTGTTTTAACAAAACAAATATATTGGAACTTGCACATCCACGTAAGTCTTCATGTCACTCCTCAGAAACCAATGATAAGAAATGTATATAATATACATATACATATATATAAAACAATAATATAAAATAAGAAAACTTATTTTTCTAATGGTATTTCCATTGACTCACAACTTTTTGAGAAGACTCTTCTTTTGGAATTTCCTACAGCTCAGTATTTTGAATATCCTTAATGGTAGCTAATGCCTTGGTCCTTTGAAAGTAGATTTGATTTTGGGGAAAAACCCAGTCATTTAGAACTCAGGTATATAAATAATATAAATGATCAAACTGGGTTATAGCATTTTTGACACATATATGCTCCCCCAAAGTAGAGTCTAAATATTTGTGAGGCATTATATAGCTCTGAAGGTGATTTCAAAGGAAATTCTGAAATGTTTTGCTCAATGGCAATATTTTTAGAATAAATCTTCCATGAGACAGTGAGCTGGGCCTGGAGTTTATTGGGGAAAAAAAATAATCACACTGAAAAATAGAGACTTATCAGTCACCATAATAATCATAAAAATAGTGTGCCACTTTAAACTTTTCATAACACTTTGAAACATATTGCCTTATTTTTTCACAACTACAACCTAAATGACTTTCAGAACCTTCCCCTCAAAAAGTGAGAATAGAGAGGGATAACTTGTTTGCAAAATTAGACCTGGAGCCCCAAAATGTGAGCAATTGTTACTTATTCGACAAATAATCCAATAGACATTTATTAAGTAGTGACCAGGAGCTTAGCTCTGTGGTATGAGCTATTGATAAAAAAAAAAACCAAACTATTTTCTGCCCTTCAGGAACTTACATCTTACCATAAACCCATTCAAGAACAGAAAATAAAATGTAGCAGCTACTTGGACAAGCTACCTCACCCATAAATGGCAAACCACTCCAGTATATTTGCCAAGAAACCCCAAGTGGGGTTACAAAGAATCAGACACTACTGAAATTACTCAAAAACAAGTGAGACATTGTAAATTTGCAAAGCGATAACAAAGAAACAACAAAGCAATCAGACATAGCATTCTTTGGCCTCTGTAGGCTATTCTTACAGAGAGCTATTTTCTCATTCTATCCTAGTTACCATAAATTTTGGTATATCAAAAGATGTAATATGATGGAAAGAGTTCTAGATCAAGAGTTGAGAAATTTGGGGGATAAAGTCATTTCTGCCATTGTGAGGATGTGCAACTTTCACTTTCTTTGTATTTCTGTTTATATTTCCATAAAGTGAGGAGATTGAAAAAAGATTATCCCTACTTGCTTCTAGCTAAAAAATTCAGTGATTTTAGATAGATTGTTAAAGTTTCTTTTCAAAAGAAATTCCCAGAAGTTAATATCAAACACACACTGATGAGTTTCCTATTTCCCTCCCTTTTGTATCTAGGTATGTGCCTAGTCAACACATCAACTTGCAAGTACAATATGTCGAATACATGGATGAAATTTCCAGCTTCTCTGGAGTCAAGCCCAACCTGCTGTCCCTATTTCTCAGAGATCCAAAATTGGCTTGGGAAGTCTTCTTTGGTCCTTGTACACCAATCCAATTCCGCCTCATGGGGCCAGGGAAATGGGATGGAGCCCGGGAGGCTATCCTATCTCAGAGAAAAAGGATCATCAGAGCAACAAAAACTAGGGAACCCCCCAACACCAGGGAGGAAGACCCTTTGTCTTTGGGCTTCATGTTTTTGAAAACTCTGTGGTTCTTGGCATTTTTCATGGCGATTTTTGTTTATTTGTAATTTGAATGATCTCTCCTAGAAAAATCCCAGCCGAGATTTCAAATTCATATATGTCCAACATGCCTACAATTCCTTTTCACCACCTTTTTCTCTTAGTACTTAGTACTTTTTCTCTCCCCATCACAGAGTTAATGCTAAAAGCAGAGGGATGCTAACTTTCTCCATAGTATGTAGATAATCTGGGAAAGGGAAACTAAGTATCTTCAGGTGGATACAGTTCAGATCTGCCAGACAAATGTTCATCTTCTTTGGCGGTCACTGGTCCCCAATCCAAGAGATTCGCAGTTAAACTGACCTTTTAGCATTTTTAAAAGATGCCTACTGAGCAAAAGTTCAAAGTTCTAGCTCCAGAGCAGAATTTAAGCATAATATAAACAATTAGTTTGTGTAGAACACTGAAGCAGATTGTGCTTATGTAAAAACACACATACACACACACACACACACACACACACACACCCCACATACACATACATATTGGGGGGAAAAATCATACTTTTCTAGATTCATAGAAGTGAGAACCAGTTTACTTGGTTTCTACCATTTCAGAAACTAATGAGGATCAGGAAATTATTCTTCATTTCTCTTTCCAAGCCTTCAGGACTCCATTTGAGATTCCTTTCTCTTTGCTATGTCAAGAATAAGGGCAGGAAGGATAGTCCCTCACCCTAGGCTGAAATAGTTATGAAAAGTTGTTAATGATTATATTCATTCCCTTTAGCTCTTCTCTCTTGCAGGCTATAGAATCACCATTATTTTAAAAACTGATTTTCTAAAGTCTCCTTTCCAGCTGTTTGACCACCTCTATAGTTCTCCTCCAAAGTCTTCTCATCTTTTCTACATCTTTCCCTTGCCACAGACTCCAAATTCACTTTGGGACTCCAATGTAATTGATTTTGGCTGAGACTGACTTTGATTTGTTGCTGTAACTTGTATATCTATGTCAGTGCTGGGACCCTTTTGAGATAATATACTTATTCTCACAATGTTGCTATTGCTAAAAACACTTTTGGATTTTTTCTTTTAGAGTTGTCTTCTAAATCCATTTATCAGTTACACATGAAAACATTTCTCACTAACAGTAGTAATACTATGGTGTTTTTGTTATTGTTGCTGTGGCTGGTTTAAACCAAAACCAACAGTACTCAGCCTGATCACAGAGTGCCAAAGTTTGGTGCAGCCTTAGTGATTCCTTAGCCTGATCCCATCCTCATGATAGATGAGGGTACTGAGGAACAGAAAAATTAAATGCTTTGCCCAGAGGCACACAATTAGTTAGATGAAAAGCCAGGAATGAAACTGATTCAATATTCTTTCCTCTTGACCATTCTTCCTTCCCTCCATCTTAGTCCATAAACTTTCCTCCTAAATGACTTTGAACTGTTACTTCAAGTCCAAAATTCCCCTTCTTCCCTTTCTTCCTCAAAAATTTTCCACCTAAGAGGCTATCCACATTGACCACATGTAACCAAGTCTCTAAAATATAATTCCAAAAAAAGAAGTTTTCAGACATGGTAGCTTCATTCAGATAATGGTCCAATATTTTGTTACAATTGCAAAAAAAAAAAAAAAAAAAAACACAGTGCTCATTTGTGTAGAAGTGTATTGGCATTCTTTAAAAAAAAAATAAATAAATAGGCCATGATCATTATCTTACACTTGAAGAATTATTTCATCTTACATTTTACCTCCTACAATATTCAATTCACTTTGGCGCTGAGGGAGAAACAGAGAAAGAAACAAAGACAGAGAGACAGAAAAAGAAACAGACAGAGAAACAGAAACACACATACACACAAATTCTAGAACTATTTCTTAAGCACTTACTATGAAGTCTAACAGTGGTCAAGGGGATCATTCTTATGCATCCATAAGACTTTAAATCTGCATAGGGCTTTAATCATCTTTTAAGTTGCATCTTAACTCAGCCCTTCCTTCAAACTAACATAGTTACTATCTTAATTTCCAAATCAAGTTTGTTAGCATTCAGGGATATCATGATCATTATCATCAACACAATTAGCCTAACAATTTAAATTTGTATAATTTAGAAATAAAAACACATACACACTCATATCTTAATTTCATACTACACTGTAAACTCCTTGAAGGGAAAATCCATGTCCTATTCAACTTTATATTTTAGCACAGTTTTCTGCATGTAGTAGACAGTCAATAAATATTTTTAAACAAAAGAATGAATGAATTAATAATATGTCCCATTTCATGAACTCTCTATAGTGCCTTTCTGCATAGACATCTCTGTAAATGTTAGCTTAGTCAAAAAGTTAACATCTAACATCACTCAGAAACCTTCCTACTCTTCCCTCCCTCACCCCTATCTCATAGGAAGAATCAGCCTTTCTCTTTGCCAAAGCAAACCCCTCTATACTCACAAATGATTTAATTGTATTCTGTCTTCTTCAGCAGATTTCCTCCTCTAACATCCCTATTTTTTCACTAAACTTAAATCTCTCTCAGCTAAAGTGATTAGCTTTTTTCTTGCTGCTCACAAACATGCCCAAGTCTCCCCCATCATTGGAAAATCTTCACGTGATCCATCAATTCATCCCCATGAACTATTTTTCTAGCTCTCTCCTTCCTTTTATAACTAAACTTGAGAAAGCCATCTATAATTTGTACCTCCACTCCCTCTATTCTTTTTTAAAAACTCTGCAATCTGTCTTCTGGCCTCATCATTTAATTGAAACCTTTCTCCAAAGTTACCAATGATCTGCCATATCTACTAGCTTTTTCTCAGTTGTTTATGTGAAGAACTGTATTTAGACTACAGCTGTTCAAATAGGTTTCCATTTCTGAATAATAATGTAAAAAGCACAACCAAACACCAGAGGGCACTAGATAGTCAGATCCAATTTACAGGACCTCAAAACAATTCATTGCCAATTTTCTAGGCATTCTCAGCTGGATCATTGGAATAACCTCCCTGTCCCAAACAGCTTTCCACTCCAAGCCCTCCTCCATTCAGCAGTAAAAAGATTTTCTCAAAAAATAGATTTTTCTAAAAAGAAAATACATATATTAGACCAAAAAATAAACATTTAGCATCACACAACAGAATAGTACATTCTAACAAAATATTCAGGCCACGTGTCAAAGTATAACACCTGTACATGTAGCAAAGAAATATGAATAACATTAAGATATCAGCATATAGACATGGATCAGCCTATATAGCAAAAGAATAAACATCTAAAGAAGGGAGGGAGGGAGGGAGGGAGGGAGGAATAGACGAACATTGTCAAACAGTGATGAGGGTCTAGTTGAGGTTGTAGAACATAAATTTGAAGTAGACCTAGACAGAGCGGTTACAAAATTTCCTCCACCTTTATTCAGCAGCTCATGTATGAGCAAAGGTGGCAAATGGTGAGAATGAGCCAAGGTTGAGGCTTAGTAGGGCATAATCAATGAAATGATAAAGGGACTAGAGTTTCAAGAGAGGAAAACAGTGTAGATGTGAAAAAATTCACCACAGAGTCAAGATGGGAAAAGAAGAGAAAGTGGCTAGAATAAGGGGGTCATCCTGGGAGAAAAACTGAAGGGTCAAGGGATTTAGAGATAGAGGTTAAAAGAGTAGGGGAGAGGCAAATTCATGCTTGACGGGTTCCTCCTGGAATTGTTGGGAAAGGTGGGGCAGGGAAGGGAGATAGTTCTGGGTTTACCTGTTTGTATGTTATTAGAAAACTTCTGACTTTTGCCTGTAGCAAATGCTTAAATATTTATTACAGGAATATCTTATTTTATTGTGCTTTGCTTTACTGTTCAGGGAGTGTTTTTTTTTCTGTTTTTTTTTTTTTGTTTGTTTTTTTTAACAAATTGATGCTTTATGGCAATCCTAAGTCAAGCATGTCTACTAACACCATTTTTCCAACAGCATGTGCTCAGGTTGTCTTTGTGTCACATTTTGGAAATTCTCACAATATTTCTAACGTTTTCATTATTATCCATTATTATTCTATCTATTATGGTAACCTGTGATTAGTATTCTCTTATCTTACTATTATAATTGTTTTGGGACACTACAAATGGCACCCATATAAGACAGCAAACCTAATTGATAAATGTTGTGTGTTCTGACTACTCCACCCCCTAACCATCCTCCCATTTCTCTCCCCCTCCTCAGACCTTCCTTTTTCTTGAGACACAACATTGAAAAATTTTACATAAACTTAGTTGATAAAACAGCATCAGAATTTAAGAAGACTGACTCCAATTTGGAAAGAAGTTCTACTGTAGATAAAATGCTACAGAGAAATCTTTCATGAAAGGAAGAGCCAATCAATGCAGCCGACTTAATTGTCTTATTCTAAGAAATGACTATAGGGACTCCAACTTTCAGTAACTACTACACTGATCAGGCATTAGCATCAAGACAAGATCCTACCTATACCAACAAAAAGATTTACAATTCACTGAAAGCTCAAATGATGATTAGTATTTTTAGCAAGAAAATATTTTTAATTAAGGTATATACATTTTAGATATAATTCTATTATTGCACACTTAATAGACTGCAATGTAGTGTGAACATAACTTTTATATGTACTGAGAAACCAAAAAATGCGTGTGATTTGAGATATTGCCATATTTGCTTTTATATGGTAGTTTGAAAACCAAACTTGCAATAACTCCAAAGTATACCTGTATATGTTAACACCATTCTTCTGATTTTTAAAGGTAAATGCCAACTTAAAAACTAAGTGTTTAATATTCAAAGACTTTTGGACTTGAGGACATGGGTCAACACAAAATATAGGAGCTAATATCCTTCAGTCTTTCAAAGTTCACTGAGAGTTAGTTGTCATTCTTTCAACAACTTTCTTTTAACCAATTTTTGCTGTGAAAGGGGAAAGGAAACAAGCAGTTATTTATTACTTACTGTTTACCAGGAATTTTAGTAAGTGATTTACAAATATTGCTTTGATTTCACAACAACCCTATGAAGTGGACAATATTATTATCCCCATGTTACAGTTGAGGAAGGGACAATTAATGGCCCAGAGGGTGGAATTGAGCCTGGAATCAGGAAAACCCCATCTTTGTGAGTATATCTGAATATAACTTCAGATACTTATTACCTGTGTAATCTAGACAAGTCACTTAGTTGTGTTTGCCTCAATTTTAGTAATTTTTCTGTTTTTCCATTTTAAGTTTTGGGAAATTAAATATAATTAGTAATACTCTATATGATATGATACTCAGCAGCATATTACGACCTCACAAGAATTTAGGCAAGTTCAGACAGTTTTAAACTCTAGAAAATCTCCCACCATATCACATTCATTGAATTTTGACTCAGCATGGTATCATTTTATTGTTATTGTTGCTCTTGAGTAATCATTTCAGTCATGTCCAACTCTTTGAAACTTCATTTGAGGTTTTCTTGGCAGAATTTCTGAAGTGGTTTGCCATTTCCTTCTCCAGCTCATTTTATAAATGAGGAAACTGAGGCGAACAGGTTAAGTGACTTGCCCAGGATCACACAAGGAATTATCTGAGACCAGTTTTCAACTCAGGAAGTGGAGCCTCCTTGACTCCAGGCCCAGCACTCTATTCTAGTTTACCATCTAGCTAACTGTGGTGTCATTTTATAATTTACACTAAATCAAAATTAGCATTATTTGAACTTGCAACAAATGATTATTATTGTCTTAGCTGTATTCTGAACACAAAGAAAGTTAAGAACTCTCTTAGAAAGCATGAACTTGGAGATTGGTGATGAGTTAAGGGGACAAAAGACAGTTGTTGATTAAATTAAGTGACCAAGACTACCAAAAATGTATTAAACTCCCCCCCCCACACCACCACCACCAAGAAATGAAAGGTCCTTCTATAGTTTACCCTCCCCTTGAAAGGCAAATGCACCCTGGGGATCAAATAACCAAATATCTTGCCACATAATCTTCACTGTCCAAATAACATATATTAATGATGACAGGGAATGAGTATGTTTTCTACTTCCCCGTGAGGGAACTTGAGTCATTTTTGCTCACTTTGCTTCAGGAGCTACATGGATAATCCTTTTTATCTCTAAATAACATGACTCAGAAATTCCTTTCTTCTCTTTAACACTTTAAGGCCAGATCATTGAATGATTGAACTTGAAGTTATTCTTTAACAACTTCCAAGACTGGTGGAGGTTACCAGGAAATTTCTATTTTGCTGAGGAGGAGACATACCTACTTTCCCACTCCTCCTCCTTTCATTTGTTCTTTGTCCTTCCCCCTTCCTCTACTATTTCCTTAAAGAAAAAGTGAAGAGAAAAAGACAAAAAATATCCAAAAATGTCTAAGCAGGCTTTTAAGCTCAGTTTTAATTGGCACAGGAAAAAAGGATGTCCCTCTCTACCCCAGCACTGTCTGGTCTGAAACAACTCATTCATTAGAGTCCAGGTCCAGGCACTGAAAAACCTTTCATTGAGAGAATGCAAAAGGCAGTTCTAAACCAGCCAATTCATCTTGAAGCAAGCTAGTCAGAGCTAAATGGGACTTTGCCTTTTGTCTTCCACATATGGTTCCCTCTGAGCAGAGACTTGCTTGTGACAAGAATGATAGTCAAATTCACAAAGTCGGAGTGAGAACTATTAAAACTACAGTTTTAAAACTCCACTATCCACCCAACTACCACATTTGTTGATTGTCTACCATGTGCAAAGTACTATGGTAGCCTCTAGAAATACAAATTGTATATAATACGTGATTCCTTTTCTTCAGGAATTTGCAATGTAATAAGAAGAACCAAACATACAACTAGAAAAGTACAATGCAAACCATGTACTAAGTTCTATATTAAAGTTCTCTCATTCAGAACTGATAATTGTCTGTACTGTATGTGTGTGTGTATGTGTGTATGTGTGTGTGATTTTTATTATCTAGAAAATTCTAAACAATTTCTCCCCTCAATGAAATTTTCAGGGGGTCTTACTAATGACTGTAGCATTTTCAAATAAAAAATTCCAGATAATAAAGACGTGCTTTGGACAACCTTCAAATTCTAGAACCCTAGTCCTTAATTTTTGTTTGATTGTTTTTAAAGGATGGAAAGTAACAAGTATTTATGAAGCATTTACTATGTGTCAGAGGCTGTAAGTACTTTTACAAATATTATCTTTTTTAATCTTCACAGTAACCTTGGGAGATAGGATATATTATAATATTCCACTTTTGTGTGTGTGTGTGTGTGTGTGTGTGTGTATGTGTGTGTTTGTGTGTGTGTGTTTTACAGTTGTGGAGACAGAATCAGAAGTTAAGTGATTTACTTGAGATCACAGAGCTAGTATCTGAAGCCATATTTGAACTCAGGTCTTCCTAACTCTAAGACCAACACTCTATCTACTGATTAGCTCTTTCTATTAAAACAAACAAACAAACAAAAAGACAAAATGTCTCTAGGAGGCTACATTTTCCTGAAATCATATAACATGTGAATCAATAAAAAATAACAGTTGTATGATCTTTGGAAGACAAGAACAACAGGGGAAAACAACAGAGATATATGTTGTGCTTTTTGAAGACAATTTCTTAAACAACATACTATAGTGAAACACTTAATTATATCAAGCTAGTTGTCTTAATTTCTGATTTGCCAGTGAGACCAAGGCAATACTCATAGAATTCAATTCAATAAACATTTATTAAGCACCTATTAGGTACCAGGCACTGTTCTAAGTAGAAGGAGCTACCCTTAAAGAGAAAATATCTTTTTTTTTTCACTTAGTGATCCAATGAATCATCTAGAGATACAAATAAGAAAAAGACTTCCCTTGAATTTATGCAGTTTAAAGTATAATGAGAGGAGACAATATAAAAAAAGAAAGCTAGAAAGAGGAACTGGGCCAAGAGGAGGTAGCTGGCCAGAAATATGGAAAACAGGATATAAAACCAACCAGAGCTGCTGATAGAAAATGGAGTAACCTGAAAGGTCAGCTAAAAAGGAAGACTTTGGGAGGGGTTTAATATTCCACCATCCGGCCTGTCAATCAGAGTATAAAGGCAACTGAGGAAGGTGCAGAGAATCAAAAACAGTCAATTAGTATCATAAGATGTCACTTATCCTTATTTAGAGAAGAACATCTGATAGAAAACAGAGAGCTACCTGGTATTTACACATGATAGTTATGGTTTGAAATTTTGCCAAAAGATACACAAAATAAGGGTCTTTTATAAAACTTATACAGGGTAAATCAAATCACAAAACAAATAAGAAAGAAATTAAAGAGGTAAATAGAATATTAGAAAAATTAGGTATGATAGATCTCTGGAGAAAACTGAATGGTGACAGAAAGGAGTATACTTTCTTCTCAGCAGTTCATGGAACCTACTCAAAAATTGACCATATATTAGGACATAAAGACCTCAAAATTAAATGCAGAAAGGCAGAAATAGTAAATGCCTTCTTTTCAGACCATAATGCAATAAAAACTACATTCAACAAAAAGTTAGGTGTAAATAGACCAAAAAGTAATTGGAAACTAAATAATCTCATCTTAAAGAATGATTGGGATTATAGACACAATTAATAATTTCACTCAAGATAATGACAACAATGAGACATCATATCAAAATTTATGGGATGCAGCCAAAGCAGTAATAAGGGGAAATTTTATATCCTAAGAGGCTTACTTGAATAAAATAGAAAAAGAGAAGATCAACGAATTGGGCCTGGAACTTAAAAAGTTAGAAAAAGACCAAATTAAAAACCTTCAATCAATTACTAAACTTGAAATTCTAAAATTAAAAGGAGAAATTAATAATATAAAAAGTAAAAAAAAAACTATTGAACTAATAAATAAAACTAAGAGTTGGTTTTATGAAAAAAAACAATAAAATTGATAAACCTTTGGTAAATATGATTAGAAAAAGGAGAGAGGAAAATCAAATTGGCAGTCTTAAAAATGAAAAAGGAGAACTTACCACTGATGAAGAGGAAATTAAAGAAATAATAAGGGGTTACTTTGCCCAACTTTATGCCAATAAATTTGATAACCTAAGCGAAATGGATGACTACCTCCAAAAATATAGGCTTCCCAGATTATCAGAGGAGGAAGTAAATTGCTTAAATAGTCCCATTTCAGAAAAAGAAATAGAACAAGCTATTAACCAACTCCCTAAAAAAAAAATCTCCGGGACCAGATGGATTTACATGTGAATTCTACCAAACATTCAAAGAACAATTAGCCCCAATGCCTTATAAACTATTTGAAAAAATAGGGAATGAAGGAGTCCTACCAAACTCCTTTTATGACCCAGACATGGTACTGATACCTAAACCAGGTAGGTTGAAAACAGAGAAAGAAAATTATACACCAATCTCCCTAATGAATATTGATGCTAAAATCTTAAATAAGATATTAGCAAAAAGACTACAGAAAATCATCCCCAGGATAATACATCATGATCAAGTAGGATTTATACCAGGAATGCAGGGCTGGTTCAATATTAGGAAAACTATCAATATAATTGGCCATATTAATAATCAAATTAACAAAAACCATATGATCATCTCAATAGATGCAGAAAAAGCATTTGATAAAATCCAACATCCATTCCTATTAAAAACTTTTGAGAGTATAGGAATAAATGGACTTTTCCTTAAAATAATCAGTAGCATCTATTTAAAACCAGCAGTAAGCATCATATGTAACGGGGACAAACTACAACCATTCCCAATAAGATCAGGAGTAAAACAAGGTTGCCCACTATCACTGTTACTATTTAATATTGTATTAGAAATGCTAGCTTTGGCAATAAGAGTTGAGAAAGAGATTAAAGGAATAAGAATAGGCAATGAGGAAACCGAATTATCACTCTTTGCTGATGATATGATGGTATACTTAGAGAACCCCAGAGATTCTACCAAAAAGTTATTAGAAACAATCTACACCTTCAGCAAAGTTGCAGGATATAAAATAAACCCACATTAAGTCATCAGCATTCTTATAGATCACTAACAAAACCCAACAGTTAGAGTTACAAAAAGAAATTCCATTTAAAGTAACTACTGATTGTATAAAATATTTAGGAATCTATCTGCCAAGGGAAAATCAGAAACTTTATGAGCAAAACTACAAAACACTTTCCACACAAATTAAGTCTGATCTAACCAACTGGAAAAATATTAAATGCTCTTGGATTGGGCGAGCAAATATAATAAAGATGACAGTACTACCTAAATTAATCTACTTATTTAGCGCTATACCAATCAGACTCCCAAAAAACTACTTTGATGAATTAGGAAAAATAACAACAAAGTTCATATGGAAAAACAAAAGGGCAAGAATTTCAAGGGAATTAATGAAAAAAAAAAATCAAATGAAGGTGGCCTAGCTGTACCAGATCTAAAATTATATTATAAAGCAGCAGTTACTAAAACCATCTGGTATTGGCTAAGAAATCGACTAGTTGATCAATGGAATAGGTTAGGTTCGAAAGACAAAACAGCCAATAACTTTAATAATATAGTGTTTGACAAACCCAAAGACACCAGTTTCTGGGATAAGAATGCATTATTTGACAAAAATTGCTGGGAAAATTGGAAATCAGTATGGCAGAAACTAGGCATTGACTCACACTTAACACCGTACACCAAGATAAGGTCAAAATGGATTCATGACCTAGGCATAAAGAATGAGATTATAAATAAATTGGAAGAGCATAGGATAGTTTACCTCGCAGACCTGTGGAAGAGGGAGGAATTTATGACCAAAGAAGAACTAGAGATCACTATTGACCACAACATAGAAAATTTTGATTATATCAAATTGAAAAGTTTTTGTACAAACAAAACAAATGCAAACAAGATTAGAAGGGAAGCAATAAACTGGGAAAACATTTTTACAGTCAAAGGTTCTGATAAAGGCCTCATTTCCAAAATATATAGAGAATTGACTCTAATCTATAAGAAATCAAACCATTCTCCAATTGATAAATGGTCAAAGGATATGAACAGACAATTCTCAGATGAAGAAATTGAAACTATTTATAGACATATGAAAATATGCTCCAAATCATTATTAATCAGAGAAATGCAAATTAAGACAACTTTGAGATACCACTACACACCTGTCAGATTGGCTAGAATGACAGGGAAAGATAATGAAGAATGTTGGAGGGGATGTGGGAAAACAGGGACACTGATACATTGTTGGTGGAATTGTGAACACATCCAGCCATTCTGGAGAGCAATTTGGAACTATGCTCAAAAAGTTATCAAACTGTGCATCCCCTTTGATCCAGCAGTGTTTCTACTAGGCTTATATCCCAAAGAGATACTAAAGAAAGGAAAGGGACCTGTATGTGCCAAAATGTTTGTGGCAGCCCTGTTTGTAGTGGCTAGAAGCTAGAAAATGAAAGGATGTCCATCAATTGGAGAATGGTTGAGTAAATTGTGGTATATGAATGTTATGGAATATTATTGTTCTGTAAGGAATGACCAGCAGGATGATTACAGAGAGGACTGGCGAGACTTACATGAACTGATGCTGAGTGAAATGAGCAGAACCAGGAGATCATTATATACCTCAACAACGATACTGTTTGAGGATGTATTCTGATGGAAGTGGATCTCTTCGATAAAGAGAGACTTAATTGATCAAAGATGGACAGAAACAGCTACACCCAGAGAAAGAACACTGGGAGATGAATATAAACTGTTTGCATTTTTGTTTTTCTTCCTGGGTTATTTCTACCTTCTGAATTCAATTCTCCCTGTGCAACAAGAAAACTGTTCGGTTCTGCACACATATATTGTATCTAGTATATACTGTAACCCATTCAACATGTAAAGGACTGCTTGCCATCTGGGGGAAGGGGTGGAGGGAGGGAGGGGAAAAATTGGAACAGAAGTGAATGCAAGGGATAATGCTGTAAAAAATTACCCTGGCATGCGTTCTATTAATAAAAAGTTATTAAAAAAAAAACTTATACAGGGACTATGAAACTTTGAGAATCATGGTTATTTTCACATTTATCTCTTTTTATATCTCTTATGATAGTATATGAGTTTCAAAATCCTAAACATAAAGTTACTCCAAGACTTTTTTTTTCATGAGTTAATTCATTGGATTACTACGTAAAAAGGAATGCTTTCTTTTAAGAGAAATTCTTCCTATTTTCAATTATTGCCTCTAGAGGAAAGACTATGCAAATTATTCCTTTTATATAAGTCTTTGGAGACATATATTCAGAATTCAGAAGACATAAGTTATAAGAGAAGGTGGCAAAGAAAAGAAAGATAGACACTTTAGGGATAGGAATAATAAAAGGGAAGGATGGGTAACAATAAAAATGCTGGACATATTTCTATTCTCAATATAATTGGAATAAAGGACAGATGTAATTAACAAATTCTAATCAATCTAATCTTTCTGGGAATTATATCACAATTTGGGGCTCAGAAACTGACCTAAACAATCTCTGAGGAGGTTCTTCCCAGTTCTAACATTCTATATTTCTGCATCGATATAACCAGAGGCATGAAAGGGAGGTGAAATATATGTTTCTGAGAGGGAGGTTAAAGGAAAGACAAAACATTGGGAAGAAGTGTTTCTGAAGTCAAAAAGTCTAATATTTACATTTGGCTGGAAGCTTCTTTTAATCCTTACACTAAAGTGATTAGTGACTATTTGCTTTCCTTGTTTTTGAATATTTCCTGATCTTTCTTTTAAAGGGGTTAGTAAGGAGTGAAAGTGTAAAGACCAGCAAAAAAAAGGAAGAGGGGGAAAGATTACTAGTCACATGATTGGGTTACTTATCTCTGGAAAATTGAGAATTAGCTACAATATAAAAATAAGGAAATATTTTTCATGGAATTCAAAAGTAAGATATTCAATATAAGAACTGAAAGAGGGCATGTAAAATATAGCCAAATGTTCAAAAGGAGTCTTTGGGATTGGAATTAAGATGGTTTATTGATGGAGATCAGCATCTCTTATAAAACTTATTTCCTTAAAAAAAATAGAAGGGACACTGGAGACTAAGTGACTTGCCATGATCACATAGTTACTATGTGTAAGGAGTCCAATCTGGGTCGTCCTGCTTCTCAACCCATTTTTCCATTCATGATGACAAATTCATTCTTGAGGATCCCTAAACAGAAAGGGAAGAAATGGGAACAAATCCCATCATGATTTTCAGTCAAACAGAAATAATGTACAATTTTGAGTTAATTGATGATGCTGGCTGAAGCTTTACTTGAGCCTCTGTTCTTACAGGAGACCATGGAGAAGAGAGTGGCAATCATTGGGGCTGGAGTGAGTGGCCTGGCCTCTATCAGAGTCTGTTGGGAAGAAGAGCTTGAGCCCACCTGCTTTGAGAGTCAGGGACCTTTGGAAATTCTTAATGAGTGAACTTTTATTGTGTGACAAAGAACAAAATGGGTTCATGTGATAGATCAAATTTTTGGCTTTTGCTTACACTTCAGAAATGCCTCAGCAGAGAGATATAGAGTCAACTCTATATGCTAAAAGAGGCACATTTTGCCAGACATGGCTAAGGTGTTTGTTTTATTTGAATGGTTTACTGTTACAAGGGAAGGGTTCTGGGATGAGGGAGAAAAATTGGAAAATTACAGCAATGTCAAAAAAAATTTGCTAAAAGTTTGTTTGTTTAATTATTTCCTCCCACCTTCCATAAAAGATTTTCAAGACAGAAACAAGTAAAGCCATGTGAAATTTCAGAGGTTCCTGAGATTTTCTCCAGATGTTAGTCTGGAATTGTTGTTGTTCAGCTGTCTTAATCATGGCTGAGTCTTCATAACTCCATTTGGGGTTTTCTTGGCAAACATACTGACGATGTCTTCCTGAATTCAAGCCTGGCATTCTATCCTCTGTTTCACTAAGCCCGGGACATGGCCAAAATGACTGAACAACAACAAATTCTCTCTGTTTATAGTACAAATTTTAGGACTTTTTTATTCCCCTACCCCTCTTTTTTCAGTGACCCCCTTGAATTGAATCCAGATATGAGAAGTTCTTCAAAGTAGGCAATAATCTTCTCACTTTCCTAGGGTTAGTACACCATGCTTAGATATATGTTGGCGCGCTGTAAGTTTTCCTGTAAAGAATGATCTTTAACTCCAGTCCTAATATCACTTCCAAAGAATGACCTTTAACTCCAGTACTAATATCACTTCAGCTTTTGGGACCTCACCTTCCCTATCTGGAGGATGAGATGGACTCTGAGGTTTTTTCCAGTGTTAAATCTATAACTCTGTAATTTAATAACATAGTTTCTGTGGGCTGTATTTGCCTGGATCAGTGTCCTTTTAAGTAGACTTTGATAGGACAAAGGTTATCATACAAACTCAACTAATTCAAGTAGTCCTCTTATATGGTCTTTGCCAAAGAGTGATACAGGTAATATAGATTGTACTGCTCTGACCTGGCTGATGAGGTGACTGAAAATCCCTTTGACTGTCTCTTTCACTAATGACTTTTCTATTTCTTTGCTTTTCTAAAAAGCTGAACCCTTTCCTTAGTTTCAGCCTGCAGGAAAACACAACCACTTATGAAAAGATGGTTCCACAAGCTATTAATCAACTCCCTAAGAAAAAATTCCCAGGACCAGATGGATTTACATGTGAATTCTACCAAACATTTAAAGAACAATTAACTCTAATGCTATATAAACTATTTGAAAAAAAAATAGGAATTGAAGGAGTCCTGCCAAATTCCTTTTATTACATAGACATGGTACTGATACCTAAACGAAGTAGGACGAAAACAGAGAAAGAAAATTATAGATCAATATCCCTAATGAATATTGATGCAAAAATCTTAAATAAAATATTATCAAAAAGATTACAGAATATCATCCCCAGGATAATACACTATGGCCAAGTAGGATTTATACTAGAAATGCATGACTGGTTCAATATTAGGAAAACGATTAACATCATTAACCATATCAATAACCAAATTAACAAAAACCATATGATCATCTTAATAGATTCAGAAAAAAAATTTGATAAAATCCAACATCCATTCCTAATAAAAACACTAGAGAGTATAGGAATAAATGGATTTTTCCTTAAAATATTCAGTAGCATCTATTTAAAACCATCAGTAAACATCATATGTAATGGGAATAAACTGGAATCATTCCCAGTAAGATCAGGAGTGAAACAAGGTTGTCCACTATCACCATTACTATTCAACATTGTATTAGAAATGCTAGCTTTGGCAATAAGAGTTGAGAAAGAGATTAAAGGAATTAGAGTAAGTAATGGGGAAACCAAATTATCACTCTTTGCAGATACATGATGGTATACTCAGAGAACCCCAGAGATTCTACTAAAAAGCTATTAGAAATAATCCACAACTTTAGCAAAGTTGCAAGATACAAAATAAATTCACATAAATCCTCAGCATTTTTATACATCACTAAAATCCCACAGCAAGAAATACAAAGAGAAATTCCATTTAAAATAACTGTTGATAGTATAAAATATTTGGGAATCTATCTGCCAAAGGAAAGTCAGGAACTATATGAGCAAAATTACAAAACACTTTCCACATAAATAAAGTCAGATCTAAACAATTGGAAAAATATTAAGTACTCTTGGATAGGTTGAGCAAATATAATAAAGATGACAGTACTACCTAATCTATTTATTTATTTAGTGGTATGTCAATCAGACTCCCAAGAAACTATTTTAATGACTTAGAAAAAATAAAAACAAAATTCATCTGGAAGAACAAAAGATCAGGAATTTCAAGGGAACTCCATGGGGAAAAAAATCAAATGAAGGTGGCCTAGCTATACCTGATCTAAAGCTATATTATAAAGCAGTGGTCACCAAAGCCATTTGATATTGGCTAAGAAATAGACTAGCTGATCAGTGGAATAGGGTAGGTTCACAGGACAAAACAGTCAATGACTATAGCAATCTAATTTTGACAAACCCAAAGACGCCAACTTTTGGGATAAGAATTCACTATTTGACAAAAACTGCTGGGAAAATTGGAAATTAATATGGCAGAAACTAGGCATTGACCCACACTTAACACTGTACACCAAGATAATATCAAAATGGGTTAATGATTTAGGCATAAAGAATGAGATTATAAATAAATTAGAAGAACATAGGATAATTTACTTCTCAGACTTGTGGAAGAGGAAGGAATTTGTGATCAAAGAAGAACTAGAGGTCATTATTGATCACAAAATAGAAAATTTTGATTATATCAAGTTAAAAAAGCTTTTGTACAAACAAAACTAATGTAGACAAGATTAGAAGGGAAGCAATAAACTGGGAAAACGTTTTTACAGTTAAAGGTTCTGATAAAGGCCTCATTTCCAAAATATATAGAGAATTGACTCTAATTTATAAGAAATCAAGCCATTCTCCAATTGATAAATGGTCAAAGAATATGAACAGACAATTTTCGGATGATGAAATTGAAACTATTTCTACTCATATGAAAAGGTGCTCCAAATCACTATTTTAAGGAGATACCACTATACACCTGTCAGATTGGCTAAGATGGCAGGAAAATATAATGACAAATATTTAAGGGAATATGGGGAAACTGGGACACTGATGCATTGTTGGTGGAGTTGTGAATGGATCCAACCATTTTGGAGAGCAATTTGGAACTATACTCAAAAAGTTATCGAACTGTGCATACCCTTTGACTCAGCAGTGTTACTACTGGGCTTATATCCCAAAGAGATATTAAAGAAGGGAAAAGGATCTGTATGTGCAAAAATGTTTGTGGCAGCCCTTTTTGTAGTGGCTAGAAACTGGAAACTGAGTAGATTTGAAAAAATCTTGTGATTTCCTAGTATTGACACTTGTCCAAAATTTTCCCAGGTTCTTGCTTAATGAGAGGAGATTCAATAAACTAGTGACTAGGTAATAAGGTAGGTGAGATACCCAAAAACCTACTAGCAACAGTATGTTTCTTAGTGTTATTACAACACTTTCCTATATCTATCCTCTTCCTGAGCTGCTTTCCTTACATTCAAATTAAATTTATCACTTACTTTTATGCAACACTAGATGTCATTGCAGCACAAATCATAGTAAGAAAAAGAAACCAGTGTTTACTAAGTGCCAGACATTGTAGGAAGTGCTTTATCATTCTTTTCTCATTTGATAAATATATATATATATATATGCATACACTTATTATATAAATTGAATTTTTAAGTTGGCATTGAAACCACACAAATTCTATTTTACTTTGGCTATGTTAACTAAGAATATATTCCAATCCATGCATCCATCATGAATTTTAGACTATGTGAAAAGCCTTTTGAACTGGAGTGATATCCAAGAATTTGTTCAGATGAGCCATGGAAGCTTGGCCACATCACAGGACTTGTTTCCAAATTAGGAAGACATATTAGCTTCCATCCCTAAAGAAAAACCATCTGGAAGGGGGAACAGAAGAAAGAGAATTTGAAAGTCAGTCTTCAGCCTAGGTCTCCTTCTTTTCCATTGATCTTTTGACTTTTGGAGAACCTGGGAAACTTTGAAGGGTCTGCACAGTGTCAAACATCTCAATCACACATTACTGTTCTAGCTTCATCTCTGTGGCAGCAGATAGCAGTGTCTAAAGTAGAAATCATGACTCTATGAAAAGAAACTCAGGGAAAAAAAACAAACAAATAACTAAAGAAGATTACAGGTAACATTAAGCAACAAATAATGATGCAACAAAAATTAAATAAAAAACCCAAGTAAAAAGACAATAGTAATGTATTTAAAAATAACTTAGTTGGGGTTATATCAGGGATGTAAGGATGGCAACTGTTGGGATACTAAAACAATAAGGGGGATATCTTCAGAAACAAAAAAGAAAACTTCAAAACATCTCATATTATAAAAAAACTCAGCAATTTCTCAGCAACTAAATCAGTAGAAATTCCCCAAAGTATATTGTGGGGAATATAAGATAAAATTTCTTGAGAAAGTCTAGAGATTTTAAATTATGTCTCAAAAGATCTCACAATATAGAATCTATAACAAAGTTTATTTCATTATTAGAAATAGACAATTGGGGTGGAGGAAAGAGGCAGTATCATTCACTGAGACTTAAGTAAAAGAAGAAAGATCAAAATATAAGCATTCATTTACACATAGTAACGTGTTCATTTTCCCCATTAAGGGGAGGAGGGGAGGAGAGACATTCATATTAAAGCAGTCATTTGCCATGGGAGCTCAAAAGTCTAATTTAGGAATATGCTCTATAATCATGGTTAGCTGATAATTTAAATAGTATGATACTTAATTCTTTGCTGAATCTAGATACTCATGGTAGTGTTTTTTTTTTTTTTTTTACTCTAGCAAGGTTTGGCAATGGTCAGGAATTAAAGACAGATTATATCCCATACATGGATGAAACTGCCTCTGTCATTGGGACCAAGCCCAGCATGCTTTTGCTGTTCCTCACAGACCCCAAGCTGGCTATGGAGGTTTACTTTGGCTCCTGCATCCCGTAACAGTTTCAATTGACAGGATCAGGAAAATGGCCAGGATCCAGAAACAGCAGCCTGATCCAATGGGACCAGATCTTATAACTCATGCAGACTTGAGTTGTTGGTCATCCATGAAAACTTTAACGCCTCTCTTTGAATGGCTCAAACTATTTGCTATTCTGATTATTCTCATTGCTGCTTTTCTTACTTTGAACTAATAATAAATGTCTGGAGCATTTCTAACTCAGAATAATGATTTTGCCTGAGATCAGAGCACTATTATTTAAAAAATAAAGAGAAGTTCATATCTTCTTGTTTTGTCCAGCACTCCACAGAAGTATCAAATTGACATTATCAGTTTTCTGGGTAAAATAAAACAAAAAAAAATTATTTCCACACCTCTAATCATTTCTCAAATAAGTAGTCACCTTTCTCTTGTCTCAGAAGGACTACATCTCAAACATCTCAGAAAGTTGAGTTAGAAATTTGTCACATTTAAATAAACTCCAGGGAAGGAGATTGTTCCATTCACACCTGTTCCCATACTCAGAATGACTTCTCTGTCAGAATTGTTCATTCTGATAACAGTGTGATATTTTTTCCTATAAGTAATCATGTGGGTTTTGGTGGTTGAAAGAGTCTAAGATGTAGCATTGTACAGAGAAGCATCTGAAGAAATAAAGCTTAACTCTGCTGAAATATAACCCTTAGGCTCTTGCTGATGTGGACACAAAACCAATTCTGGTAACAACTACGGGAGTCTATTAAATGTGGAAACGTATAATCAACGCATCTTCACTCTCAAGTCTGATAAACTTTCTCTTGTCTCAACCATGGACCTTAGCTTATTTAAGTGCATGATAAGGATTTTATGCCAGTCAGCCTCTTCCCTGGATTCCTTCAAAGAAAGATTATGCTTAGTCTTGAAATTAATAAAATAAAGAGTTCTGATGAGAGTTTGTTACTAATTAAAATGTACTATTTAATCTATGGAATTCAGATCTTATTCACAATAATATTCTTCACTGTGCACAGCCAGCTGTTCGGAGACATGGGCCAAAATCTGTTATCAGTAGGACAGAGCAGTGGGAGAATAAAAAATCTGGGCTATGTAAGAATACAGAAATCAGGGAAGCTGAAGCTGATTGCAAAAAATTCTGGAAAGACTTACATAAACTAATACTAAGTGAGGTGAATACAACTAAGAGATCTTTGTGTACAACAAGATTATGTGATGATCAACTGTCATGGACTTGACTTTTTTCAACAATGAAGTGATTCAGAGCAATTCCAACAGACTTGTGATGGAGAAAGCCATCTGCATCCAGAGAGAGAGGTGCAGTATTTTCATTTTTTGTTATTGTTTGCATGTTTCTTTTTTCATTTTTTTCCTTTTTGATCTGATTTTTTCTTGTACAGCATGATAAATGTGGAACCGGATAGAAGAATGCACATGTTTAACATATATTGGATTATTTGCTGCCTAGGAGAGAAGGTAAGGGGAAAGGAGGGAGAAAATTTTGGAACCCAAGATTTTGCGAGGGTAAATATTGAAAACTTATCTTTGCCTATATTTTGAAAATAAAAACCTATTTTTAAATAAAAATTGAAAATTAAGAGGATGCCTATCAATAATAGAAAGGCTGAACAAGTTGTGTTAAATGATTGTGATGGAATATTATGCTTTATCTATTCTGTGTGAATTTGTATGTCAGAGTTGTTTTTAAAAATATGGCCACATGCGACCCATAACATTCCTGAGTTTGGCAAAAACCAGTTTTTTTCTAAATTTTTTATTAAATTATTTTCCCAAATAATTTTCTAAGTTAATCAGTTTCATGGCCTCCATTTCTATTTGAGTTTTTTTTTTATCATTGTTGTATGTTACTAATTCTTGAATATCTCCCCTATTAGAATTTGAGTTCTCTGCAGCCAAGAACGGTTTTTCTTTGTCTCTAGTGCTTATTACAATGCTTGGTTCATTTTAAGCCTTTAATAAATGATTTTTTTATTGATTAGAGGAATCAGGAGTAATGGATAGAAGTTACTAAAAACCAAATTTACACTTGATTTCTAGAAAAACTTCTTCATAATGAGAGCTATATAAAATAGAAAGAGCTGTCTTAAAAGAAGGCAGATTCTCCCTCAATTGGATGGGGTATAGAGTCAAATATTTTATATTAGAGAGTACTTTTAGCAGTGGATAACACATTAACCCTACTTGCTCTGGAATCTGGAGGAATTGAGTTCAAAACTGGCCTCAGACATTTACTGGCTGTGTGACCGTAAACAAGTCATTTAACCCAGATTGCCTCAAAAAAATTAGAATGGATAAAACTAGGCCTTCCAGCCCTCAGATTCTATAATTTATAGTTGAATAGGAAGAATTGAGTGACTGGATCACTATTAAGAAGCAGTACCCCCAAGTGACCCAAAGTTTTTCCCAAAAATATCTATGAGTATTAGTGAACTCCTTATTTTCCATGTTACATTTTCAAATCAACATTTTCCCAAACCTTGACTTCTGTTCAATGCTTGTAAGCAAGATATTACATAATTGTACAAAGCTAGATTTTATCAACCAGAAGTAGAGAGAGGCAAGAAGAAAATTAAGCACTTAACCACAGATTAATAAAATTCATTTTTAATATTCTGCAGTGAATAGCAAATCCAAAGAATTGGGCTACTTCACAAAATCAGTGAATCGAATGTTTAGCCCAATCCTCTGGGGTACTGGTCCAAATATGATCTACTATTTAAAAACTTTAGCATGAGTGATTATATTCTCACAGATTCTACTGTTAAATGAATTTTTTCTTCATTTATTTCTTCTCTCAATTCCCTTTATCTTTCTGTTCATCGCTTTCTTTTGTTGTTCATCTCTGTTTCTCTCTGTAAGTCATTCTCTTTCTTTCACTTTCTTTGTGTCTCTGTCTCTGTGTTATATTTGTACAATCAATAATTACCTATTTTCTGATTACATTTTAAATTGTTTGTCACACTCAATACTGTTGTGAGACATGTGACCACATTTTTGACATCACTGACATTAAAAAAAAAAAAACATACAGAATTAAGTAGGTCATTTCAGAGTGGAAAGCATTAGCACTCAGGCACTAAGGAATGGCTACTTCAGAAAATGGAATAAACTGAGAATTGGGTCTTCCCTCTTGGACCAAAAAAGAACTAATCTAATCCCTATTCCATAGGGTGTTCCCTTATATACTTGAAAAGGATTGTCATCTCTTCCCTCACTTTCCACTTCCCTGACCAATTTCTTCATCTGATATTCACTTCTCATCAACTCAAAGGTTATTCTCTGCAAGAGCCTCTCCATTTTATTAATATCCTTCCTAAACAATGGCATTTAGAACTGAGTACAAAATTCTCAAGAGAGAATACAATGGGATATTCACCTCCTTATTCCAATGTAACCAAGCTTCCAAATAGATGTAAGACATTTTACATATGTGAAAGAAGATGTGACTATAGATGACTATAGAGAAAACCAAGTGTGATAGTGTGTACCTCTGTAAGGAATGGAATTGATTTTAGAATTTCTTGAGAGACTCTTCTGAAGAGAGAAATGTAGGCAGAAAAATTTCTAAAGAATGGAGAAGAAAAAAAGGAAAAGATCTTGGAAACTTCAGTCACATAGAGGAAGTTGATTCATCAGTACGATTTCCAGCAGATCTCCTCCAGAGACACTGAAGAAAAGACTTCTCCATGAGTTGGATCTAGTCCTCTCTAATTTTAAAAAGACATTTTTTATGTGATTCAGCTAGACTAGTGGTGTCAAAGTCAAATAGAAGTGGATCCCTGCAATCTGCAATATGCAAATTGACTCAGAAAACCACAAATTCACATTATCCATGTTATATTATATTTTTATTTATTTTGTTAAATATTTCCCAACTCAATATCATAGGCTATGTGCTTGATACCTCAAGAGTTAGAATTCCATGATGACTCCAATAGCAGGAATTTTTCTTCTTCTCAGTTTGATAAATAATTTATAGAAAATGCTTCAGATATGGCCAAGTTTCAATAGTCTATTTCAACACACCTCTGTCTCTCATTTTTGAAGGAAATTGGGTTTAAGTGATTTACCCAACTACAAAGAATCTGAGGCTGAATTTGAACTTGGATCCTCCAGCTTTCAGAGCTGGCTTCCATTTCCTGAGCCACCTGGTTGTCCCTATTCCAACACAATTTTTATGGAAGTTATTCTGGTTTAAGAGGGTTTTTTTCTTCTTTTTAAATTTAAGTCTTTTAAGTGTTGATTGAAATAAGTCCTTTCCTAGTTAAGTTAATAGAGATAAAATTTGTGTGGAGTGGCTCTTGATATTCCTTTCTATCTCTTTTTCTTATTTCTTATGGAGCAAACCTAAAGGCATCAACTACAGAGGAAGCACTGAACTCATTTAAGTCACCAAGGGCTCCCTGGTGATATGAACAAGAAAAATTGAAGAAATATCTTCCCTCCATTTCTCATCTACAAGTATTTGTTTCTGTCTTATAATGTCAGTTTTTCAGTACCTAGAAGAAATAAGGTGTGTGTGTGTGTGTGTGTGTGTGTGTGTGTGTGTGTGTGTAAAAGAATTTCCCATTTATTTCTTGTTGTTCAGGTTCTCCTTAATATTCATTATTCATTACTAAGATACTAGAACCTGGAATCTGAAATTGCATCTACATATGACACATGCGTGAACAATTTATGGATTTGTGATTTTATAGTACATAGTATAATGCCAGAGAAACTGAGGCAGCATAGAGATTAGAGAGTTTTTAATATTTTATTAATTGGAGAGCATAATTGACTGGACAGGACTCTTGTCTCAAAATATCCAGTGATGAATGGGAGAATCCCAAATCCTTATATACCTTTACAAACAAAGAAGGGGAAAGAAGTGGGAAACTTCTTCACAGATCCATTTGGTTCTGTCAGGAATGGGGGGAGGCCATAAATTCTTACTAAAAGCCAGAGTCAGGATGTCTGAATAAACAGAAGTAAAGATGTCAATGAGATATCCGGGTAGTCTTATCTTTTGGAATATTTTAGAGAGGTAGTGTCATAAATTCTTGAAGGCAGAAGGAGTTAGGAGTCAGGAAGTCTGATTTCCCCCTCATCTTGAGCTTCACAATGACAGTTTATAACCTTAGAGCAAATGGTCCTCAGTCTTAATGGACCAGAGCAGGGTTTTACAACTAAGGGGATTGAGACAGAACAATTAAGGAAACTGAGATAGAACAATTCAGGGAAATTCAGTCAGGACAATACGGGAAACTAGTACAGGGAAACTGAGGTAGAACAGTTCAAAGAAACTGTGATATAACAATAGAATGCTGGATTTGTATTCAGGAAGAGCTTGGTTTAAATAACACTTCACACAGTCATTACCTATAAAAACCTGGGCAAATTGTGTAATCTTCTCTATAATCTCTATATAGATATGAAGCAGAGCTATACTACAAGATTCAAAACAAAAAAATGAATTTAAGGAAGTAAAAAATAACATGCTTCACTCTATATTTGAACAATATAAGTTCTTTTTCTGTAGGCAAATAGCATGTTTCATCATGAGTCCTTTGGGATTGCCTTATTGTATTGCTGAAAATAGCTAAGTCCTTTATGTTCTTATAATATTGGTTTTACTATGTATGACATTTTCTAGCTTCTACTTCGCTTAGCATAAGTTCGTGTAATTCTTTCTGAAATCATCCTTCTTGTCCTTTCTTTTCATTCCTTTTTGTTGAGGCAATTGTAGCTAAGTGACTTAACCATCTATTAAGTGTTAAGTACCTAAGGCTAGATACGAATTCAGTTCCTCCTGATTCAGGGACAGTGCATAGAGCACTGTCATATTATTTCTTAAATAATGCTTGTTATTTCTTAAAGCACAATAATATTTCATCATATAATAATTTGGTCAGCCATTCCACAGCTAATAGGCATTCTCTTGATTTTCAATTCTTAACCACAGCAAAAAAAGTTGCTAGACTAGTTTTTGAATAACACATATACAGGCATCATAATTATCACAATAATCATAATAAATAATTAATATACATCTTTTAAATTTTACAAGTGTTTTGCATTGTTTGTCACTCTAGAAAAGTTCTAGGTTGAGGTTCCTTTCCATTACAGAGGTGGCTTTAACGATTTTGCCTACAAAGTTAATGTTCTGGTAGCTTCTACCAAATATAATAAGAACAATTTTATTATGTTCAATGAGCCAAGTATAGGCCTTGGAATAAATGAAAAACCATGCTTGGTTTAAACTTGGATTGTATAAAGCCTCTAGAATTAATTAAATTCATTTTTCTGCTTAAAAGCACTACTAAATTTAAACTGTCACCCTCAGAAAGGCCTGTTTTAAATTCAAAGCTCTCCAGAGAAAGAAACCCTACATTTTCTTTTAGTAGTCTATTCCTGTAGCTATGCAATTAACTTTAAAACAATTTGTGATACTGCAATAAAAATGGTGCAAAGTTGAGGTACTCCTCGATTTTATTCCAACAATTTTATTTCTAGATTGTTAAAGAAATGTATAAAACTGAGGAAAAAGGGGAACTGGGGAAGTTTATTGAGCACTTAATAAAAGCTTAACTGTTTTGCTAATGTAAAATTTACTCAGTCCTGTCCTGATGCTGTATTCTATTATCTCTAGACTTCCCTAATACATTGATTAGTCTTCTCTTTTCCCTTCTCAATGGCAGGGTGCAGAGCACAGGGTCTGAGGTCCGGAAGTCTTTGAGTTTAAATCCTGTCTCAGACACTTTTGGCTGTATCATATTGGGAAAGTCATTCAACCTTAGTTTCTTCAATAATAAAATTAGGAGTAGGAGCTATATAAATTTGCTTCCCCCAGTTTTGTCCCTTTCAAACACAGAGACTTTTCCATCAGCTTCAGCTTACCTGATTTTTATGTTCTTATATAGCTTTGGCTGTTCCCAGATCCTTTATTCCCCCACCACTCTGTCCAACTGATAACAGAATTTAGCCCATGTCTTTGAATATCTGGCTGTGACAGTGAATAATATTATTGTGAACAAGAAAGATCCAAATTCTATAGATAAAATTGAAGCATATATGCTTAATTAATACATTTTGATTAGTAACACACTCGTGTCAGAATTCTTTATTTTATTAATTTCAAGGGAAGTGGGCTGACTGGCCTAAAATCCTTATTATGCACTTAAACAAGCATTTAATTAAAGTCTGCTAAGGCCCATGATTGAGACAAGAGCCAGTTTACCAGAACCTTGAGAGTAAAGATGTATTGATTGTAATTTTCCATATTTAATAGGATCTCATAGTTATTACCAGATTTGGTTTTGTATCCATTTCAATAAGAGGCAAAGTGATATATTTCAACACAGTTAAACTTTGTTCCTTCAGATGCTTCTCTGTACAAAGCTCCATCTTAGAATCTTTCAGCCACCAAAACCCACATGATTACTTATAGGAAAAAATATCACATTGTTATCAGAATGAACAATCCTGACAGAGAAGGGATTCTAAATATAGGGACAGGTGTGAATGGCACAATATCCTTCCCTGGAGGCTATTTAAATGTGATTTAATTTCTTACTCAACTTTCTGGGACGTCTGAGACACAGTAATTCTGAGACAGGAGAAAGATCCCTGATAACTACTTCTTATTTGAGAAGTAGTCAGAGGTGTGGAGATGATTTATTTTATTTTATTTTACCAAGAAAGCTGACAAATGCCAATTTAGTACTTCTGTGGAATGTTGTACAAAACAGAAGAAAATATGAACCTCTCTTTTTTCTGAGTTAGAAACGCTCCAGACATTTATTATTAGTTTAAAGCAAGAAAAGCAGCAATGAGAATAATAGGAATAGCAAGTAGTTTGAGCCATTCAAAGAGAGGATAAGGTTTCTGTGGGTAACCAACAATTCGAGTCTGCATGGGTTTCAAGGTCCGGTCCCATTGGGTCAGAATGGCGTTTCTGGCTCCTGACCACTTTCCTGGTCCTGTCAATCGAAACTGGTAAGGGGTACAGGGGCCAAAGTAAACCTCCACAGCCAGCTTGGGGTCTGTGAGAAACAGCCAAAACATGTTGGGCTTGACCCCAATGAAGGAGGCAATTTCATCCATGTATACGATGTAATCTGTCTGTAATGCTTGACTGTTGCCAAACCTTCAAAGAAAGATATACATTACCATGAGTGTCTAGATTCAGCAAAGAAATAACATATGAAAGTACCATATTATTTAAATTAGTTGCCATTCACAAATATAGAATATATTCCTAAAATAGATTTATGGAGTCTCTAACAAATGACTAGTTTAACATTAATGTCTTTCCCCTCCTTAATGAAAAAAAGGAATACTTGTTACTATATGCTTATGGGTACTTGTATTTTGAGTTTTCTCCTTTTACTAAAATCTCAGTGAATAATCTTTTCTCTATCCCCACTGTCTATTTCTAATGGTGAAATAAACTTTGTTATAGATGCTATATTGGGAAATCCTTTGAGGTGTGATTAAAAAATTCTGACTTTCTCAATAAATCATATTTTATATTATCACCACAATAAAACTTCGGGGATTTCTATTGATTTAAACTGGGGATGGGAAATGTCCAGCCCACATATAATCATTTGCTAAAGCAACCACAGGCAATAATTAACTGAAAGCCAGGTACAACCATCTACCACTGCTTGACTTTATATAAATTAATGATTTTGGGAGATCCATGAATGAGGTTATAAATCGTCCTGGAAAGAAAAAAAGTTTCCCTACCTCTGAACTAAAAAGTCAGAAATTGCAGGGGTTTGTGTATAATACAAGCTCTTTTGAAGTTTCCTTTATGCTACTGAAGATACCCTCTTTATTGGTTTAGTTCACCAAACTTGTGATCCTTACATCCCTCATATAACTTCAATTTGGTTATAGTGAATTATTTTTGTATATATTCCTGCAGTCTTTTGGCTAGGATTTTTTTTTTAATTTGTGCATCATTATTTAGTCATTAATGTTATTTAGTTTCTTTATTTGCTTTATCCTTCCTTGGTTTGGCTATTATATATTCCTCACTAAATTCCTACAAATACATTTGAACCAATTTGTCAGTATTTGATGATGAAATATCACATAAAATTTTCAATTTGAAGGGAATTTTAGAGGTGATCTAGGTGTCTACAGTATTCCTGATGAGTGGTCATTCAAGTTCTATCCAGTTATCCAGTTTTGAGAAACATATTATCTTTCTAGACACCTCACTGATCATTTCTAATTATAAAAAGTTTTTCCATATCTCAAGCTGAAATATGCCTCTATAACTTATTCCATTGTTATTATTCCACTTATTATAACCACCATTCCTTCTATTGTTTTTGGTCAATAAATCAAATATAATCCCTTTTCAACATAATATTCCTTCAAATATCTAGATAGTTATTACAGTCTTTTTAAGCATCCTAATCTATAGACAAATTGTTTTTATTTCCCTTAATCAATCCATAGAAGTTATAGTACCCTTTCTTCTCATCATCTATGTACCTCTCTTTGAACCTGATCAATTTTATTGGTATTTATTTACATTTATAGTCTCAATGAAATACCCCAATATTAAATAGTAATCAGCATAACATTGACTGGATTTGGAAACTAAAACATATACAACAACATTTTTTTTTAGTGAAAGAGTTAGGAAACTGTATTACATAAGTATTTATGTATTAACATCAATATTTATTATGACCTTTGTAACTGATCTGCAAGAAGTACACTTTCAGGAGAGAAGAAAAGAAAGGAAGGAAGGAAGTATTTTTACCATTTGAGTCTCATCTTCATTTTCTCATCAATGTCATGCATCATATCACTCACAGGGGGCAAAGAACATGTTCCTAAAAAAGAAAATCAGAATAATATTTTGAGTGCAAAATTACATCTCACTCCATAGATAGATTGAGCTGGAAACTACTCAAAAATACTTAAGAGAATCTGGAATGTACTGTGTCCTTTATTATGAAGTCCAGTGGCAACTTTAGCTGTCACTGACTAATGCAATACTATTTAACTAATACAATGAAGTAATAAAAAGTTAGTGATTATTTTAAACTATCCAGATTTTATTTATCCTTCTAAGACATTAAACTAGTCACAGTGACTAAAATAATTACATAATCAAGATGGTAATCAAGGCAACTAAGTAACAGAGTGGATAGAGTGCTGATTCTGCAATCAAGAAGATTAGAGTAAAATATGAACATTGACTTTTACTGGCTGTGTAACCCTGGCCAACTCATTTAACCTGTATGCCTCAGTTTTTTATCTGTAGAATACAAAAAAAAAAAAAAAAGCCTTCCAAGATTCTTCTGAGAATAAAATGAGATAATATTTGTAAAGCACTTTGCAAAACTTAAAGCAGTATAGAAATGCTACTACTACTATTGTCATTCTGATTCATTTTTTGTTTCTATGTGCAATTTCAGCAATAAAAGAAATACCTGTTGTGGAAACCTCCTCCATAGATACAGATCCATAACTTTTCTGTTACTGATTTAGTCTGTTTGTCTGGGGGTACTGAGAAGAAAATTGATCTCCTTGTGGTCACGTAATTAGTATGCGTCACTGATAGGATTTTAATTCGGATCTCTCTAAGTGAAAGACTTATTGTTTATCTACAACCCTAAGGTATTCCTTAACTCTTTGCTAATATTGATTCCAAGTCATTTCTTACATAATCTTTGCAAAATGCTTTAATTCATTTTCTGGAAAGTTTCACTTTTTTGGAAGTGTCAATTTCCTAAAATGAGTACTATACTTTCCAACCTATAATTAAGAGATGGCAAGATTAGTGTAGTCAGTATAACTTTAGTTTTAGAATCAGAAAGTTGGGGTTTAAATTTTGCCTGGGACACTTATTACTCTGGGTACTTGTCATATACCTTCTCTCAGACTAATTTCTCTCATTTGTGAAGTGGGGATAAAACATTCTTACCTTAAAGGATCTTTGTAAAGATCAAAAGAGATTAAAAATGAGCTCTAGACAGACTTTAAATATTATAAAAATGCTGTGTGTGTGTGTGTGTGTGTGTGTGTGTGTGTGTGTGTATGATTTATCTACTTGGAAGATAGGTCAAACATCCTAACAGTTGAAGATAGTTCCATGGGAAGTTACCCTAGCTTATTGAGGAATTGAGAATAAAACAGAATTTTTATTTAGAGAAAATCCAATTTTTTCAGAGGTCACTTAATTCTTGGGATAGATTAAGCAGAGAACCATTTTATTCTGATTTTTGATGTGGAAGATTCTGGAAAAGACAAATTTATGCTATGATTGCTTTAATGGTTCAGGGCTGCAAAGGGATGAATTAAGGGTAGTTGTTGGATTCTTGAAGACTTTAAGATCTGGGAAATGGTCTAGAAAAAACAAACAAATTCTAAATAGCCCAAATGGATCATCCCAATCCCTTTTTGAGTCCCCGATCTTAAAGCCATTGAAATTTGGGGTATTTCACTCAAAGTTCAATCTATCTCCAAACCCTGAGATAAAACCTGTCCAAAGTTAGTGTCATTTAAGGAACAAACCATCAATAGATCACTGGTTTAGTTAGTTAGTTACTTATACTCTGATTCTGGTATTTTGACTCCTTAGTAACTCAGTTCCTGCTTTGTATATCTACTCCCATAAGATTAAGTCTACACTTCCTATCAGTTATCAAATAACTGGAATTCTGTCTTGGTTCGTGGCTCTCAGTCCCTAATTACTTTTCTAGTAACTCAATTCTCCTATTTTCTCTCCCCCTGAACTTGTCTTCCTGAGATTTGATTCCCAGTAAGTATATCAGAACCTCTCTGATATTGACTTTGTTGGACTGAACTCATCTGCTTCACTGCTGTACCCATGTTTGGAGCTTTGATTCACTTTGGATTTTTTGCTGACAAATCCCATTTTTACCTATTAACTCTCCCTCTACCTACCTTTTATTACTCTTGCAGCCCATCGGGACTGCATATCAACAGTAGGTATGGCAGCACCAAGGGCCTGGATGAAACCAATCATAGCCAATGTTGATTTCTCAAGACAAGGAGGGAAAACATTTTTAAAAAGGGTCACTTCGTTGTTTCTGCTTTTGAGGATTGATTCATCAAGGAAAGGGTAGGCATAACCATAGCCAGTTGCAAAAATGATGGTGTCAACAGCTTCAAACACTGTCCCATCCTGAAATACCACAGATGTTTCCTTAAATTCCTTTACATTTGGCTTGATGGTTATTGTACCACAGATGATACGTGCTGGGAGCTCATCATTGAACACAGGTTCCTTTCTCAGTGTTCTGCATAGAAAAAAGAGTCAATACTTCAGATTATAATGTTTTTTTATTTTTTTTATTTATTTTATCTGAGAAAACAGAGTAAGAAAAAAAAGAAAAAAACCGAAATAAATCTTAACAAAAGAGAACATTGTCATGTGCCCAGCAGAACATCAGGGAGGATTCAAAATATATAACAAATTACCAAGTTAAAAAAGAGTATATATAGATATAAGTATATAAGTATATATATGTGTGTGTGTGTGTATAAATATGTATATATGTATATAAATATATGTATATATTAGTCAAAGAAATTATTTTCATGAATGTCCATTTTTTCTTTACTTCCTTGTAAATTATTCTTTGATTCTCTGCTATACACTTTATTTACTTTATTTTTCCCTCTTTTGTTTCCCCACCCCCAAGAAAGCTCCAGTTAAGAAAAGATACATTTGTTTATAAGTATGTAGATATATACATACATACACACACTCAAATACACACATATCCCGCATATATATACATGGCTTTCCTATCCTTGCTGTCTCTATTACAGTTCTTGTACCCAAAGTATGGTAAACATAGAAAATGTGACTGTGCTTTTCCTGATGTACAATGCACAAAAAATCATGAGCAAATTGTGTAATAGGTGATGTGTGTGTTCACGCTAACCCTCTCACACATTTTTATATTTCTTTTTTTCTTCTACAGTAATTACCACATCTTCCTCGGTTACTAACCACAATCAACTTTATTTTCCTTGGATCCATGTGAACTTTGGCATCTCTGCTGGCACAGAATTGACCTCAAAATTGGTCATGGGCCACATGGAGATAGCTCAGAAATTTTTGCTTTCTTGCTTACCTCCTCCTTTCCTCTTGTATTCTTAGTTTTAGGCCAAGAATGTCTGCTGAGCTCAGTTAAGCTTTGGCTCAATAAATATATGCTTTTGACTAGAATTTCAGCTTCATAATCCCAGTTTTGAGGTTTACCATTCTGATGTTATTTGTTAAGCTTATTGCTTGGGGAACGATCAAACAAATGCTTGCACAGACATGACAATGCTCAGCTATATAAGAATCTGAATATAATATACCCATCCAAAGGCATCAGTCCATAGTTCTCGTGCTTAAATCTCCCATTCATCTTCTTCACGTAACACCAATCAGAAATGAATGTAGGGAGGTTGTTTCTGACGAAGTTATCAAAGCGGTTTAAAAATACCATGTCCCAAGGGAAGCCATCATCCCAGACACGACTCATTATCCAGGAACCACTTCTAGAACTGATGATAACCTAAAAATAAAAATAAAAAGTACAAAGAAAGTAGAATTGAATTCCCATTTGATAATAATAAGCAAAATCCGACTGCTATGAGCCACAGTAGTGCTGAACCTGTAGTCAAGGTACCAATTTTACCTCGAACTGTGATTAACTATATGATCCCAGACAGGTCACTTAGGCTCTGCCTCAATTTTCTCATCTGTAAAATTGGCATAATATTAGCACATACTTCCTGGGTTATTGTAAGGCTAAAATGAGATATTTGCAAAATGTTTTGTAAACCTTAAAGTACTATACAAATATTATCATCCTCGTATTTTCTAATCAAATTCTCAATGTAGAAGGAAAGTGATAAGTAAATTTCAATTGCATTTTCCCCCCAACAAACTCTGACGTTGAAGTCTTAAGAAGAAATATTTTACCTATATCTCTCTCTGCAAAACACATGTTTTCATCATTTCAATATAGAAAGGAAATTTGATCTTTTTTTTTTGCTTGTCAACTATAATATAAATATTTCTCTAAAAATGTTACTGAGTAAATTCACTAAAATTATTTCCAAAAATAGTTCCCTGAGGTCACAAAAAAATATCAATTGACTCATTTACCTAAATCTAATTTTGTTCTCCAGTTCATCTTGCAAAATAATCTTCTTAACTTCTTGATTTGGTCATGGCATTCATTGTTAGTCAAGTATTGCTATTCAAGGCATTCCATAATCTAACCTCAGTCTACATTTCCAAGTTCATCTTCCATGACTCTCTGATAATAAATTATTTTGGCCTAATACAACATCAGTTTCTCAAATATGCAAAGATACTTATGTCTTAACATCTCATCTGCTGTGCCTTTCCTTCTCAAAGCTTCTTTTGTCTATCTAATTTCTTTCTATCTATCTAATATCTAATAGCGTAAAGGTTATCTCCAAAATTTCCTCTTCTAGCTATTAATTGATCTTTTTATTTCTTTGAATTCACAAAACTAAATCCTTCCTTTTGTGTACTTAGTAATTCACTGCCTTGACATTTTGTATTGTTATTTTTACTTTCAAATATCTATACGCTAAATATTTCTCTCTGCAGATATTCATCTCCCCAGCTAGATTTCAAGTTCCTTGACAAGGAGAATTCTTTGTTGTATTTCTTTGGCTTTCGAAGAGTGCTTTGGATGTAGTGAGTTTTTCATAAATATTCATTTATTATTATTGATTGGTCTAAGATGGCTACCTACTTTCTTACATTGTGGATAGATAAAAGAGTCAAACTTGATTAGCATCAGAACTTTGTTTTGATATATGTTCTTTGTAAGTTGCTGTGATTAAATATAAGGAAAACCATTTTTTAACAATTAAACCTTTTCAAAAGTGGAATGGGCTGTCTTGCAGGTGGGACTCTGATTTTCCTGGTTTTCCCTTCAAAAAAGGATAAATTGGAAAGGCCATTGACTCTTGAGGCAGAAGTATTTGAAGTCAATTCCCACTTTTTATTCTGCTTATATGACTTTGGGCAAGTCCCATTTCTTTCCTGAACCTTGTTTTCTTTTTATGTAAAATGAGGGAGCTTGAGTTAGAAGATTTCTAGTTTCCTTTCAGTTCTAGACTTACGATCCTTGATAAATTTTAATTTAAGAGAATGGAGTAACGAATCCAGCCATTCTGGAGAGCAATCTGGAATTATGCCCAAAAAGTTATCAAACTGTGCATACCCTTTGATCCAGCAGTGTTTCTATTGGGCTTATACCCCAAAGAGATACTAAAAAAGGGAAAGGGACCTGTATGTGCCAAAATGTTTGTAGCAGCCCTGTTTGTAGTGGCTAGAAACTGGAAAATGAATGGATGCCCATCAATTGGAGAATGGCTGGGTAAATTGTGGTATATGAATGTTATGGAATATTATTGCTCTGTAAGGAATGACCAGCAGGATGAATACAGAGAGGCTTGGAGAGACCTACATGGACTGATGCTAAGTGAGATGAGCAGAACCAAGATATCATTATACACTTCGACAACGATATTGTATGAGGATGTATTCTGATGGAAGTGGATTTCTATGACAAAGAGACCTAACTGAGTTTCAATGGATAAATGATGGACAGAAACAGCTACACCCAAAGAAGGAACACTGGGAAATGAATGTGAACTATTTGCATTTTTGATTTTCTTCCCGAGTTATTTTTACCTTTTGAATCCAATTCTCCCTGTGCAGCGGGAGAACTGTTCAGTTCTGCAAATATGTATTGTATCTAGGATATACTGCAACATATTTAACATATATAGGACTGCTTGCCATCCTGGGGGGGGGGGGAGGAGGGAGGGAGGGGAAAAAACGAAACATAAGCGAGTGCAAGGGATAATGTTGTAAAAAAAATTATCCTGGCATGGATTCTGTCAATACAAAGTTATTATTAAATAAAATAAAATTTAAAATTAAAAAGAAAAAAAAAAGAGAGAATGGAGTAGATAAAATAGCCACTGAGATTTCATCCACCTCTGAATTCTTTGATTTTATAACTCAAACTCTCTTATTTCCATCACCTGACAATGCATTTAGAATATGAATTTTTTAATGTGTTGAATTAATTTCATCTCTGAGTCATTGAGAATTTTGGAGAAGATTCTTGTTAAGATAACAGGATTGATCAAGGTAATCTCTTTGATGCTTGCCAGTTATGAGGCTTGATGATTCTATGATTAGAAGCATGCTGGGAGACCCTCAGTCTAGTAGCATTAGACCTGACTTCTAGAAAAAAATCTCCCTATTGTTTGTGCCATTGGCATGTGGGACAAAAATAAGGAATTTTAGGTGGTTTAACCTAAAATCCAAAACATTCTACAAAGTGAAAATGTTTAAAGAGGAAAACACTGATGTTTTGAAACAGATTTTCTCTATCATACTACTTTCTTAGACATATTCTGACTTCATCAATTAGTGGATGCGGATATTTCTGGAGGAAAGCTGACCTGGCCCTAGGACTCCTGGAGTTCCAAATCAATGATGCTATTACAAACTCCTTGTTGCAATAATGTTCTATTATAGGAATAATAATTAGGTGAAGGATAAATCACTAAGAATCTTAGAAAATCATACCTGTGCTGCTGTGTGACTCAGTTCTGTAGCAATATCACAGCCTGAATTCCCCAAACCAATCACAAGCACTCTCTTCCCCTTAAATCCTTCTGGCCCCTTGTATTCCCGACTGTGGAAGTACTTGCCTTTAAACTCTTTCAGCCCTAAGGGTGAAAATGGAGAATAAACAAATTTGCTAAAAGTAAAAATAAAAAACAGGAAAGATTTTTCGTTTAAATCTTGACTTGTCTTTTACCTCTGTTTGTTATGACAAACTTCAGAAAACATTTTGTAAATGCTCAAAGCAGCAGCTTATTTCTTTCTTTTACCGTCAAGTCCATGGACAATTTTAAAAACAGCTATTCAGAAGACTCAATGACTGGATCAAGTCATGTCTTTATCATTTACTAACTCTGTCACCATGGTGGTGCTCAGATTCTCAGCATTCCCTGGTGACTCTCTAAAAATAAAGCCAAATTATCGATCTGAATCAGCGGAGGGAGTTTCTACACAAGGAGTTTCCCCATACTGATTAACTCATAGGTTTGGTTCAAAGTAGGGTGGGGTGATGTATTGTATTTTTATATTTATGTATTTTATTTGTATTTATTCTAACCATTCTGTGATGAAAAAAACAACAAAAATAATAATCACCAAAAAAATTTTAAATAATGAAAATTTTGCCTTAGCTAGCTTTGTCAAGTCTTCATAGTAAGTCTTCTTTCAACTCACCTGGAAAGTTATCTTTTGGCAGATTGGGGAACACATGATGTCCTGTACATATCATAACACCATCAAACACAGCTGATTCCTGCTTCCCATCCTTTTCAGTCACAACATCCCATTGGCCAGTAACAGAGAAATCAGGACGCTTCTTTATCTTGGAGACCAAGGTCTTAAAAAAGCAAAAAGCAACATTTTTCTCAGTAGTGACATGCATGAATGGATGGAGCAGACAAGTAAGGAATTTACCAGAACTTGGAGGTAATAGTGTGGAATAGGTAGAAGGATCAGCCAATCAGTCAATAAATATTTTTAAGCACCAACTATCTGCTAGGAGCTATGTTAAATACTGAGGATACAAAGAAAGACAAAATGGACTTTCTGACTCCAAAAAATTCACCATCTAAGTGGGGAGACACAAAAAACTATGTACAAACAAGCTATATAAAGGATAAATGGAAAACATCAATAGCAGGAAGGCACCCGAATTAAAACTGTTGTTTCTTTGGGAAGATGGGATTTTATTCACATCTAGGTGACCATTAACTCCAATACTCTTCTAAAACTGAAATCTCCTGAAGAGGATATCTTTATTTTTTTAATAAAGTATTTTATTAAGAATTGAATATCGGAAATAAATTGAACTAAGCTTGCTTTGTAATTATTTATATTTGATTTAATTTCAACCCATAGAACAATCAATTTTGATAGGAAAAAATAAAATAGAAAAATTAGATGACGTCAACATACATGGAGGATAGACTTTGAGTCAGGAATATTGGATTCCACCTATTTTGGACCCTGGGCAAGTTACAACTTCAATTTTCAACTGAGACCTAGAAAGCTTATGTGGTTACCCCTGGTATACATGTTACATTCCAAAAGATATGAATTTTAAGATTATAGGATCACAGATTTTATTTAGAGCTGAAAAAAGTCAATCTGGTCTAACTTTTTCATTTTGTAATCAAGATGCTGAGTCCCAGAGATTTGCTCATTAACTAATCTAACTTAATTAATTAATTAAATCAAATTTGATGAATAGTAGAGCTGAGATTTGAACCCAGGACCTCTTAGGGCCATTTTCACACCTTCACTGTACCACACTGTGTAAACATCAGTAATTTTTCAGTTACTGCCCCTAACTCTCCATTGGAATTCTTTCTTTTCCACATAGGTCAGCTTCAGAAAATGATATTGTTTCAATCTTCCTTATCTCTGTACCCTAAGGACCACTGGTTCTTGCCATCTAAAAACTACTATCTGCATTGCCTCCCATGATTAAAATGTGATTTCCACGAGAGCAGGAGCTGTCATGCTTTTCCATATGTATACTCAGCTGTGCTAGGGCACAGAACTTTATACAAAATAAACAATACATTTTCATTGATCCAGTCATTCATTTTTTTCTTCCAGTGCTTAATCTTATTCCTTTTTTTAATGTGGTCACAGTAAATATGAACTCTATTCTTTGCTTTCACATACCTTATTTCACTCTTTCCTTATTTGTAAGTCTCATACACACCAGTATTAATGGATTTGAGTATTCCATTTCAATAATGAAGCACATTTTATTTAACCATCCCCCTATTCTGGGACACAGTCTTTTTCCAGGTTGTTTTTTTTGTTTGTTTGTTTGTTTCAATTACATAGAATGCTTTTCTGAAATTCTTTCTGGATAGGGTTTCTATTTGTGATGTGGTAATTTGTGCCTTTACTGAATTATTTTTAGAATCATAGTGACCTCTCCTAGAGAATTAAAATTTGGTCTTAGAATAACCCTTATGGATAGAATACACCCCATTTATAAACAGTCTTACTCATAGATATGATTTGATGAATATGAGGAAGTCTCTTTCTTTTTCTCTTATCTACCCAATCCTCTTATATTCTACTGTGGGGACTAAAATTTCATAAAGAGATGTTTAGCCATTTGGTTCAAGAAGTGTTTTGACGTGGGGAGATATATCCCACTGACTTAGCAATCAAATCAGCAAACAAAAACATTAAGCACCTGCTACTAAGGTCAGGTGCCATACTGTTTTCTGGGGATACAAAGACAAAAGCTCCTGATCTTTACAACATTCTATTCTGCTAGAGGATTATATGACCCCAAATTATTAAAAACTGGATATAGCACTATAGCTTTACCAGGCAAAAACACAAATAAATAAGATATATGCAATACCTATACACATTTCAATATATACACAGATACAAGTATACACACATATATGTATATACACACACTTATACATACATGCAAAATGTAGCTATTGATTGAGATTGGTGAAATTTGTATTTGAAGGAACAATTAGAGAGGAAATAAGACAAGCTTCTTGTATGAGTTGACACCTTAATGAAGTGAAAAGTTAAAAAGGACCAAGGGAGACATTAAAGAGTAATAGAAAGAGGTAGAAGTAGTCTTGGATAACTAGAATGGTTAAGTGGGGAATATTCTGGATACGAAATTAAAGGTCAGGTTTTTCAATCTTGGCTCTACCCTTTACCACCTATGTGACTGTGGGCAAACCATCTTATCTTATCTATAAAATGAGGAAGAGGGACAGACTAAATGATGACTCCCAAGAGCTCTGCCAACTTGAAATCTATAATCTGAAGATCCCTGGCCTTTGAGTCCAATTGTGTCCTGACATTCAGGGATTTGCTGGTAAATATCTAATAACTGACTCTGAAGAAAAATTGTATGTACAATATATTTTAAAATTTAATCTTCACAGCATGGGAGGAAGGAATTTATGACCAAAGAAGAACTAGAGATCACTATTGACTACAAAATAGAAAATTTTGATTATATCAAATTGAAAAGTTTTTGTACAAACAAAACTAATGCAGACAAGATTAGAAGGGAAACAATAAACTGGGAAAACATTTTTACAGTCAAAGGTTCTGATAAAGGCCCATTTCCAAAATATATAGAGAATTGACCCTAATTTATAAGAAATCAAGCCATTCTCCAATTGATAAATGGTCAAAGGATATGAATAGACAATTCTCAGACGAAGAAATTAAAACTATTTCTAGCCATATGAAAATATGCTCCAAATCATTATTAATCAGAGAAATGCAAATTAAGATAACTCTGAGATACCACTACACACCTGTCAGAATAGCTAGAATGACAGGGAAAGATGATGCGGTATGTTGAAGGGGATGTGTTGGTGGAATTGTGAATACATCCAGCCATTCTGGAGAGCAATTTGGAACTATGCTCAAAAAGTTATCAAACTGTGCATACCTTTTGATCCAGCAGTGTTTCTACTGGGCTTATATCCCAAAGAGATACTAAAGAAAGGAAAGGGATCTGTATGTGCCAAAATGTTTGTGGCGGTCCTTTTTGTGGTGGCTAAAAACTGGAAAATGAATGGATGCCCATCAATTGGAGAATGGTTGAGTAAATTGTGGTATATGAATGTTATGGAATATTATTGTTCTATAAGAAGTGACCAGCAGGATGAATACAGAGAGGCTTGGAGGGACTGACATGAACTGATGCTAAGTGAAATGAGCAGAACCAGGAGATCATTATATACCTCAACAATGATACTGTTTGAGGATGTATTCTGATGGAAGTGGATCTCTTCGATAAAGAGATCTTAGTCAGTTTCAATTGATCAAGGATGGACAGAAGCAGCTACACCCAAAGAAAGAACACTGGGGAACGAATGTAAACTATTTGCATTTTTGTTTTTCTTCCTAGGTTATGTTTACCTTCTGAATTCAATTCTTCCTGTACAACAAGAGAACTGTTCAGTTCTGCACACATATATTGTATCTAGGATACACTGTGACATATTTAACTTGTATAGGACTGCTTGCCATTTGGGGAAGAGGGTGAAGAGAGGGAGGGGAAAAGTCGGAACAGAAGTGAGTGCAAGGGATAATGTTGTAAAAAAAAAAATTACCCAGGCATGGGCTCTGTCAATAAAAAATTATAAAAAAAAAAAAGAAAAAAATTTAATCTTCACTAGTAGCATTTTCTTCATCACTTTAAGTCTACACAATAAATAAAACACTAAATCACGCCTTAATGTATAGCATTTGCTGATTTCCAAGGGATAAATGCTCACACTGAAATGCTAACGATTGTCTGAAAGCTGATATGAGCTGATTCCATCATACTATTGCTCTTATCCACTGGTTTGTTTTGTAACATCTCTGAATCTTTCTTAATAGCAAAATAGCAAAATGAAGGTGTTTGATCACTAAGTTCCTTCCAACATTAACATGCTCAGATTATAGACAGATACATTTTGAGCATAGAGAGAGAGATTTTTGATCTCATCTGAGAAGGCAGGCTTCATTGGGATATTATAGCATCCAGGGTCCCACTATTGGGAGCTGCCTTTGAGTGAGTAAATAGTGCTGAAAATAAAGGTAGAAGAGAGGAATCACAGGAAAAAGCTTCAATGAAACTGTCTAGGAACAGTATTGTGAGTAATATCTTACCTTAAATCGTATATATCTTAAGAGATTTTTTTCTTTGGCAAATGTGATGATATACTCCTGGAGCTTACTCCTATGCATGAAAATGGGGTAATTATCTGGGTAAGGGAAATCTGGGAAACACATCATTTCTTTTGAGGAGTTGGTGAACACAGATTGGTAAATGCTCCCCCTGCCTTCTTCTGCATGGTCCTAAGAAAAATAAACATGGATATTAAAAAACTAAGTAGAGTATTTATAAGTGAGCAAGCCTCTGAAATTTGAGGCAAATTTCTAATTTAACTCACCAGTCCCAAGTGCACCTTTGCTTCAAGTCAATTTAAAAGACCCTGGGATAGAATGTGCAGGAAAGGAGAGAATGGAAAAGGGAGACTAGTTAAGAGAGTGCTGAAATAATCCAGACAAATAAAGAGAGAGAGTAGAGGCCCAACATGATAGATATCTTCAAATACATTAAAGATTATCATGAAGAAATGGGAAAAGACTTCACTTTTACTTCAGAGGGCAGATCTAGAAGCAATGAGTAAAAATCTAAGAGAGTTCTATATAAAGAAAGAGATGTTTCATAATTATATCAACAATTGAATGATTTTCCCTTTTGAATTCAATTTAATTTAACAAACCTTGCTAAGTACTCCATATGTACAGAAAACTTTTGTAGAAATTAATGGAAGGTACAAATGTTAGATAGCACATATCTCCCTTATTTCCTCCTATCTCATAGAGCTCATGCTCTAATAATAGCATAAGGTGCATAATATAAAATCAAAATATACTCAATATATTGAATTAGATGGTGTCTGTGACCTTTCTTTCCAGTTTTTCACTATTAGTCTGATCTTGAGATCTTTCTCCCTCTATATACTATCTATATCCATAGTTATGCATGAACACATATACACTTGCATCAAAGGTACATGTTGCACACCCAAGACCTGAAGGTCTTTATCCTAGGTTCCATGATCATAGCTTTGGGTTCCAGGGCAAGGCTAAATCTTTTAAGGATCCTAGGAATATCTGTGATAACTGATGGTATTGTTCTACAGGGATGATGAAGTAGGTAGGAGAGGTGTTTCTCTAATGCTATCAGAGTGAAGTCTCACTGCTATGTATCCTTCCAAGTTTATCAGCCAACAAACTTAGTTGGCTAGCCTTAAGTAGTTTTTTGTTATTTAGTTGACTTGTCATGTCTGACTCTTCGTTAGCCCTTTAGAGTTTTCTTGGCAAAGTTACTGGAATCATTTGCCATTTTTCCTTCTTCAACTCATTTTACAGACAAGGAAACTGAGGCAAACAGGGTTAAGTGTCTTGCCAGGGTCACACCACTAATAAGTGATTAATGTCAGATTTGAATTCAGCTCCTTCTGTCTGTAGAATCAGGGCTTCCATCCAGCAGAAATATTTACTAAGGATAATCATCTTCCTCACAATCTATGACATGCTCTTCCATAAGTACATATATAATCTAGGGGGAAGTGGGCTTAAGTTTAGAGAGCACATGTGACTCATGTACTGACAGCTCCTAATTCTTGGAAATCCTTTTTCTGCCATTCATCAGGTGCTCAAGGAGCTCCTCTTAGGCAGGATATAGGTTTATTTTGCTTTTTTGTTTTGTTTTTCTTTTTTGCCTCATAGAGCAGTGAATCTAGGTCTAATATGCTTATTTGACTTCTAATATAGACATTGCTACATGCTGCTACAGAGATGAAACTAGAACAATAATGGGTGAACTAGACGTTACACACTGTCCAGACCCTTCAAGGTTTCCCAGGTTACCCAACAGTCAAATAATCATTGGGAGGAAAAGGAGACCTACACTGAAGACTGACTCTCAAATCCCCTTTCTTCTGTTACCCCTCCCAGATGGATTTTCTTTAGGGATGGAAGCTAGCATGTCTTCCTAATTTGAAAACAAGTCCTGTGATGTGGCCAAGCTTCCTTGGCTCATCTGAAAAAATTCTTGGGCATCACTCCAGTTCAAAGGACTTTTCACACAGTCTAAAGTTTATGATGGATGGATGGATGGATTGATTGGGATATATTTTTACTTAGTTAACATAACCAAGATGAAAATATGATTGTGTGGTTTCAACTCAACCTTACAAAAATACAATTTATATCTGTGTGTATATGTGTGTGTATATATATATATATGTATATATATATATACACACACATATATGTGTGTATGTATGTATGTATATATGTATACATTTATCAAATGAGAAAATAATTATAAAGCTCTTAGTATAATGTCTGGCATTTAGTAAACATTATTTTCTTTTCCACACTATTATTTATGATACAGTGACACTTAGTATTATATAAAAGTAAGTAAGAAATGTAATTTGAAGTAAAGGAAAGCAGGTCAATTAGTAAAAAGCTAGACACAGGTAAGTATTGTAATAATATTAAGAAACTTACTGTTTGCTAGTAGGTTTGGGAGTATGTCACCTGCAATCCTATCTAGTCCCTGGTTAATTAAATATCCTCTCCCTAAGGAGGAAAATCAGAAATTTTTGCATATCTAGTGTAAACAAAGGTGTTTTTTCTGATAATCTGTGGTTTGAAAGGGAACCCTACTCTGAAAAAGAATAAAATATTAAAACACATAATTGATGGTCACATGATAATATTTTATCTTCCTACTTGTCAAATAAAACAATGAAATCTCAGTAGATTATTAAGGAAGGATCAGGAGAAGGATGGTAGCATAAAGGAAGGAGAAGGGAATTTGGAAGAAATTTGGGCCTTTTGGAGAAATTGTCAATAAAGAAAAAAGATCAAAAGACATGGTGATTAATGATGATCATTAAGCTTCCATAAAAGAATCAGGTCAGATTGATGGACCCAAGAAGGGCAGACGGAATAATAAATAATAATAAAGAGAATTCTGTGAGCAGAATACAGAGAAATCACTGAATCAGGATTTCAGTGACTCTGGCAACAATATTGACTTGGGATAATAGAATATAAGCTTCTTGAGAGAAGGATCTGTTTTGTTTTTGTATTTTATTGCTGATATCTTATTGAATGAAGGAATGAAAAAAAGGTAGAGTTACAACATAAACAGAAAGAAAGAAGAAGGGAAATGTGTTACTTCCAAGATGAAAGTTCACATAAGAGGGCTCACTTGAATTAGTTGAGTTTGTTTGTACAATAACTTTGGTCCTAATATATACCCCAGGATCCATGACTGTATTATTTCTGCCATTATACTATGCCATTTCCAATACTCTGAGCCCCTGATGCCACATCAAATATCCAGAAAAAAAATGGAATTATAATTGTTAGTATTTGTTACATGGCTCCAAGCTGAAGAATCTTAATCAGATAGCTACTGAAGCTTTTGAAGCCTCTGGGGATGCAAACCTATTGCTTAAATAAAAACAATTGTGTTAAGTCTTGACTTCACCAAATACTTTCTTTGATCAAACCTCAACATCAAAATCTTAGACCTTAGGGTTCATTGCAATATCCTTAGGGTTCATTCAAGACCTGCAGCAAGACCAAGTAAACTTACAACCATCATATGAATTGGGAATGGTGTTATAGAAAAGACCATGGCAACTTTAGTCAATTAAATGTAAAGTGTCATTCCTCTTGAAATAAGCATGTGAGTGGCCTAATGCAAACTGTTACATACTAAACGGGATGAACAATCTTCTTATTTACTGATGATTAAGCCCAAACTGGCTGATACAGAACATAGAATGCCAGGCCTGAAGTCAGGAAGATATCTTCAGTTTATCTCCCAAGAAAACCTCAAATGGGATTATAAAGACACAGACATGATTGGAAAAAAAAAATTGAACAACAATCCAGGCTAACATCTGTAGACAATCTCAGAGACCTCTGAAATTTCACATGGCTATATTTGTTCCTGACTTGAAAGTCATTTATAGAAGTTAAGAGGAAATCATAAAACAAACATGTTTTAGTGCTGTTCTTTTTTGATATGGCTGTAATTTTCCAGTTTCTCTCCCCCATTCTAGAAACCTTACCTTAAGAATAAACTACTCAAACAAAACAAATACCTTGCCCATGTCTGGCAACATGTACCTCTTTCAGCAAATAGAGTTGACTACCTGTCTACTGAGGCATTTTTGAAAGCCAAAAAATCTGTTCTACCACAAGAACCCATTTTGTCTTTTGTTACATAATAAAAGTTCACTCACCGAGAACTTCCACAGGCCCCCAACACCATCACTCCTCTCAAAGCAGGTGGGCTCAAGCCCTTCTTCCAAACAGGCCCTGACGGAGGCCAGGCCACTTACCCCAGCTCCAATGATTGCCACTCTCTTCCCCATGGTCTCCTGTAAGAACAGAGGCTCTAGCAAAGCTTCTTCAGCCAGCATTATCATTTAACTCAACTTTTTACGTTATTTCTATTTGACTGAAAAATATGTTGATTTTTTTTCCCATCTCCACATTTCTATTTAGGGATCTTCAAGAATGAAATTGTCATTGTCAATAGAGAGATGGTTTTAGAAGCAAGATAACCCAGACTGGACTCCTTACATGGAATAACTTGCCTATGATCATAGGCAAGTCACTTAGTCTCTAGTGTCTCTTCTATTTTTTAAAGATTAAAGAAGAGATGCTGTTCTCCCTCAGTGAAGCAACTTTCCACCCTAGGACCATCCTTAACCTATGAAATCATAGACCTGCTTTCCCATCTGCACCCCATGTCCAAAGACTTCTTTTGATCATTTGACTATGTTTTCCATGCTCTCTTTCAGTTCTTATATCGAATATTTCTTTATTTTCTTTACTTTTACATTGTGAGTAATGTTACATGTGACTAATCACTTTAGTGTAATGATTAAAAGAAGCTTCCAGCCAAATGTAATTATTAAATTTCTTGACCTCAGAAACACTTCTTTCTAATGTCTTGTTTTCCCCTTCATCTTCCTCCCAAAAACATGCTTTTTCACCTGTCTTGTCTGTATGCAAAAACGTATAGAATATTAGAACAGGGAAAAATATCCTCAAAGATTGTTTAATTCAATTTCCTCATTTCAGAGACAAAGAAACAACAATAATTTCCCCCTTGTAAAAAATAAATAACAACTTTGGGAAGTATTGTTTATTCACGCTATTTATTTAATAATTTTAAGCCCAAATTGAGGAATAATGCTCAGAATTATTAGATTAATTTAGAATTTGTTAATTGGATCTGTTCTTACAGCATACTATATTTTGTTCCAATAATGTTGGGAGTAGACATATGGACAGCATTTTTATTACCCATCCTTCCCCTCCACTATTCCCATCCCTCAAGTGTCTACCTTTCTTCTCTTTGCTACCTTCTCTTATTCTTCACGTCTTCTGAGTCTTTGAATGTTCTGTAAAGGACATGAAGATTTATAAAAGGGAATGGCTTTCACAATCTTTCCTCTAGAGGCAATAATTGAAAATAGGAGGAGCTTCTCTTAAAGAGAAAGTACCCCTTTTTACTTAGTGATCCAATGAATCAGCTCATAAAAACAAACTCCTATGGTAATTATGATTTAGGATTCTGGAACTCATTCAGAGTATCCTGGGAGATATAAAAGGAAATAAATGTGAAAACAATCATGATTCTCAAAGATTCATAATCCCTTTAAAAGTTTTATAAAACACCCTTTTCTTATATACCTTTTGGTATAATTTCAAACCATCGCTATCATGTGCTATCCAGGTACTCTGATTTCTATCAGATGTTCTTGTCTCATTCAGGACAAGATGACTTCTTATGATACTAAGTGACTCAGTTTTCAATTCTCAACATCTCCCTTACTTGCCTTTCTACTCTAATAGAAGGGCTGGAAGTCTGAGTATTACATCCAACCCAAAACCTCCCTTTGTAGCAGTTTCTGCTTTCCAGCTACCTCCTTTTGGTCCAATTCCCCTTTGAAATTCCAAGAAGTCTTTTTCTTATTTGTATTTCTATTGCTTAGCAAAGTGTCTGGTACTCAATAGATGCTTAATAAATGTTTATTGAATTGAATTCTAAGAGCATTGTCTTGGTTTCACTGGTAAATCAGAGGAATTAAAGGAGCTCTCTTGACACAAGTAAGCAATGCCCCATAATATATTGTTAAAGAAACACAGTCATATTCTTCAAAAAACACAACAAATACCTCCGTTGATTTCCTCAGTTATTGTTCTCTCCTTCCTGCAATGATCACACAGCTGTTATCTTTTACTTATTTATATGTTGCATGACTCCAGGAAATGTAGCTCATAGGGTCAGAAACAGTTTCAGTTTGTCTTTTTATCCCAAGAAGCTAGCACAGTGTCCTACATACAGTTGGCACTTAAATTATTGCTGTCTTGGATTAGATACAATTTAACACCAACAGGAGATTCAATAAGAAAATAAAATAAAGCAAATAAAAACTATAATTCAAATTAGAATCAGATATATAAAATATTTTTAATAAAAATACTTAGTAAAGTGTTAATAACACATGATCCCTTTTCTCCAGGAATTTGCGATCAAGTATGAAGGACCAGACATATACACAGAAGAGTCCAGTGCACTCTGTGTGTGTGTGAGAGAGAGAGAGAGACAGACAGAGAGAGAAAGAGAGAGAGACAGACAGAGAGAGACAGACAGACAGAGAGAGAGACAGACAGACAGACAGACAGAGACAGACAGAGAGACAAAGAGAGAAAGAGAGATTCTTATTAACTGAAAAGGTCTAATGAATTTCTCCATCAGTGACATTTTCAGGGGTCTTAGTAATGACTAATAGCATTCTCAAAACAAAAATTCTAAATGATAAAGGTGCACTTTAGACAACTTTTAACCTTTATAATGTCATTCCTTAATGTTTTTATTGTCAAGAGATTGCTTTTAAAGGAGGGAAGATAACAAGTATTTATTAAGCATAGAGTCTTAAGGCAGAAGTACCTGGCAGATGAGGCAGAGGCTTGAGAGGAGTGTTCCTGACTTTGTTTCCTTTTCTGGGCAGGAATCTAGAAGCAGAAATTTAACAGTGAAATATCTTTCTTTTTAAATATTTTCCCCCAAGTACTTGTGAAGAAATTTTTTGGATTCAGATGAGGATAGTGTCTTCTCTTTAGAAGGTCAGGCAAGTAAGCTGGCATTGATCCTGACCCTAGAAGGATCTCTGTTCAGATAGGGAGGAGAGGGGAGAGAGGAGGGAGAGAATAAACATAAAGCACTTATTATGTGCTAAGTCCTATGCTAAGCACTTTATAAATATCTCATGTTTATTTAATTAGTTTATTAAATTTATTTATTTATATTTATTATTAATGCTTATTAATAAATAAATGTTAAGATATGATGAAATTAGTATTGCTAATATTAATATTGACTGGTAGTTATAAATACATATATTTATATTTAAATGCTTAATTTATTTATTTAATTCAAGAGACAGCCCTTTTTTGTCTGATATATAATTGTTGTCAGTCTCAGGGACAGAGGGCTTTTTAAGACTTGTAAATAGTTGTAGTAAGCCTAGAGATTCAACAATTTGAAGACTGGGAGCCTAAACCAATAAGCCTAAGAATGGCTATAATCAACCCATGTCACTCACAAGCTCAGGACATCACAGAAAAAGTGCTAAAACTATTGACTAATGACCAAGTTAATATGATGTTTCTTGAATAAAGATATCAATGGGTCCCAGATGTGAAACCACACATTGCTGGAGTGCAAATAATACTTAACTATATATGTAACAATAACATGCACACAATGGTACCTTGGTACTTGTCATTAATTGGTTCCAGAAGCCATGATGGATAGTGAAAACAAGTATGGAACAAATTTTTCACATGAAGTGTATACCTCTAATCCTCAGCCTAACCATCCCTCCCCACCCAGTTCCCCAAAGGGGCAAATGGTGCATCCATTTATGAAGAAACAAGCCAGTCTAGATCAGTTAGGCTCCTTCTTTCTTGACTCAGCTTACTTTCTGAGAAGAATCATGACCTTTATACCCTTCCCCCAGCCCAAGCCATCCAAATTTCCTGCAGGAAGGGGCTGGATGTGAAGATGAAAGTGATGGTTCTATGGCCTCTGCAGCCCAGGGCTCTGTCCTGGGTCTTCCACAGCAGCTGCTGGTAACTCTCCCTGGGTTTCCACTGAAGCTGGAACAGCTACTAACAGATTTACCATCATTGGAGGTCCTTCTAACCTTTTCCATTAAAACCTTCATCAGTCTAGTGAAGATGATGAAATCCTGAATGTTGAGTGTGGTGGGTGAAGTAGTGATAAAAATTCTTCCCTGGGGCAGGCAGGAAGAAAGCTCTAATTGGAGATAATCCAGTCAGAAATCTAAATTATGTCAAGTCCCTGAGGCTAAATTTTCCCCATAAATCAGCTTATGCCATGACCACTGCTTTCCTTTGGGTCAGACACTCTGCCTTATGGTATCTTTCTCCTTACCCATCTCTCATGCTCCATGGTGCTTCCCCTGACCCCACTATGCTTCTCAACCCTACCTCTCCTTAAAGCTAACACTTTTAGGGTGCCAAATTCCTTTTAGGATTTAGCCTAGCAGAAAAAGGCATGTTCCAACATATAGATATAGATATAAATGTAGATATAGATATAGATATAGATATAGATACTCTCCCATCTAGTTCATATTTACTATTCCTGATATCCATTTTATCTGTAACCTCTTTTCCTAAATAAGCCTATCTTTTGCCAAAGAAAATGGCCATTGTGAATTCTTTACCCTAACATCTGGTGCTTCCCCTAAAGCACATCACCTGGTGCCATATCATTTGCTACATCAGATAGAGATGTGATGGACTCAAGAGTATTGATTGAAACATTTTTGAAGGGAACACAGCCAATGTGAGAATGTTTTACTAGACTAAGCCTGCTTATAACAAGGTGTTTTTTTTTTCCCCACTAAGAGTTTGGAGAGAAAGCAAATTTTAATGGATTGGAAAAAAATAAAATGTAATAAATAAATTTCAACTGATTTAAAACTCTACTAAAGTCAACACATTTAAGTAGGTATCCTTGGAAACTAAAGAAACTACCCTCTTCTTTCTTTTTGTAACCCTCTTTTATCTTCTGTAAAATCAGTTACAGTTTCAGGAGATCCAAAAGTGTTTCCTTCAAGCAACTCCCTTGGAGTTGTCCCACATTTACTTCTCAAGATGTCAGTTGTGTTTATAGAGGTCTTAGTAGATTGTGGTTTCAGTGAAAGAACCATGGGAAAATTTAAACTCCGATAAATTCCTATCTGATAAAACCCTTGGACTGGAAAAGCTTTGTCTGTAATTGTGAAGCATATTCTCTTCCATCCATTCAATTCAGGAATAGCTGGGCTGCACAAGGCACTGGGTTGGAATACAAAGATGAAAAAGGCATCGGCCTTGCTCTTAATAAGCTAGCACAGTTTGGCAAAGAGGATAAGGCAATGACACAAATAACAATTCCAGAGCAAGGCAAAATGCTATAACTTTTATAGAAGAGATAAAAAATGTGCGGCAGTGATATAGCTGGAAAGCAATGGCTAATGGCATCCAATTACAGTGCTACTCCCTGGGCAGTCATTTAATTGTTTGCCTCAGTTCTTCCTTTGTAAAATGAATTGGAGAAGGAAATGGTAAACCACTCTAGTATCTTTGCCAAGAAAATCCCAAATGGGATCTGACATGACTGAAATGACTGAACAACAAAACCTAAACATGTATAATTATAGAATAATAGAGCAATTGAGTAGAAGGGACCTCGAGAAAATTTTTGGTCCAGCCTCCTAGCATTTTTATGACTAAACTTTTTAGGGCAGATGAATGCCCACACCCTTTAAATCCCAGTATATGACACTGGGATTATGCAGTTTCATCAGCCCAAAACTTATTTTGTTAGTTTCTCATGCCATATATTACTGGTCTGGAGGTCAGACATTCTCTCCAAAAACACGAACTTGATTCAAATGCATAACTATTTGGATTCAGCATAACATGGCCATATCATGTCTTTGGACACTTACTAACGGCATCACCTTAGTTAAATCACTTCACTTAGTTTTCCTCAGTTTCCTCATGTTTAAATTTAAATTTTAAATTTCAGATATCTAATTTTATAATCTGAAATTTCAAAGTATTTTTTAATTTAAATTTTATTTTTAAAGAAAATTTTTAAATTAGATTTTAATTTTAAATTTTTGAAAAAAATGATTTTTAATTTTGAAATGCTGATTTTTTTTAAATTTGATTTTTAATTGAACCTGGAAATAGTTATGTATGAAAATAATGTTAATGATTTCTTAGTAATAAGATTTTTTTTAAAAATGTAGTTATGTTTCTAGTAATGTTTATATATTTTAATTCAATAAATATTCCTGAAGCACTTACCATGTACAAGACTTTATGTTATTGTTTATTGTTAGATAGTTCTGAATTTTAAGAAGAGGAAGAAAATTCAATCATTGAATCATCTTCAATACCGTTCAACCCAAACAATATGGTTGTTTACTTTCAGAGATGAATATAAGCAATTCATCCATTCCTGTACATCTATAAGATTCTTGCCTTTGCACTGTAGTAAGTTCACCCATCCAAATGCTGGGAGCATTGTTCACTTCCTCTTGACATGGTAATGGAGTACACAATCTATTCTAGAGCTACTCATTCTTGCCACATGATTAGTCCATTATGGCTTGGAGGTGATCCTGATTTCTCAAAGGCTTAACCAGCAGCACACAAAAAGTGGTCGAATCTATCATGTCAGACAGACTTTGAATTTAGTTCCACTAATAGAATGAATTGGCTTTCCCAGCACCAAACTAAGTATTGACTGGCTCATCATCAGCTAAGCAGGTCACTTGGTAATGGATTCTTTGTCCATGGAAACTCATGAAACAAAGAAAAAGATAAAAAAACAGCCTTCAGTCCTATGTAGTCATGGTAGCAGTGTAGTAGAAAAACGTAATTGTATTTGTTAGAAGTCCTCTTTCCATTCTGTTAATGAGACAGAAACAAGTGTTATACAAAGAGACTGTAAACTCAGGTCAGTTTCACAGAATTTGTGAAGAGGTTCGTGTGTATGCAAATTATAATACAATAAGCCATACGCCAACTAGGAGGTGACATGATAAAAGCAATTATTTAGAAAAAATTAATCTGGAAGATTCCTGAGACTCATGGTCTTAGCATCAGGAGAAGGATATTTGAGGAAAGATACAAAATTTAACAAATTTTAAAAGCATCAACTTAATTGTCCTCATCAAAGCCATCATTGAACACAATTTCTAACAATTATTGTCTGCTATTCTACACTTATTATTTCATTTATTCTTTTGATTACATATATGCATATATTAGACAAAAGAAAGATGATCGATAGAGAGATAGACTGATTATATCTTTTAATATAATCATTTCATTCTGTGGACTTTAGCCTAAAAAATCATAAAAGGGAAAAAACCCAATCTATACATTAATAGGTATTCTAGATATAATAGTAAAAAAAATTTAAATATCTCATATGTCCAATATTTGGAGAGTAAGCAATAACAGGAAGAAAGGAAAGAAGGAAGGGAGAGAGGGAGGAAGAAAGGAAAAGGAAAAGGAAAGGAAAGGAAAGGAAAGGAAAGGAAAGGAAAGGAAAGGAAAGGAAAGGAAAGGAAAGGAAAGGAAAGGAAAAGGAAGGAAAAGGAAAGGAAAGGAAAGGAAAGGAAAGGAAAGGAAAGGAAAGGAAAGGAAAGGAAAGGAAAGGAAAAGGAAAGGAAAGGAAAGAAAGGAAAGGAAAGGAAAAGGAAAGGAAAGGAAAAAGGAAAGGAAAGGAAAGGAAAGGAAAGGAAAGGAAAGGAAAGGAAAGGAAAGAAAGGAAAAAGGAAAGGAAAGGAAAGGAAAAAAGGAAAGGAAAGAAAGGAAAGGAAAGGAAAGGAAAGGAAAGGAAAGGAAAGGAAAGGAAAGGAAAGGAAAGGAAAGGAAAGGAAAGGAAAGGAAAGGAAAGGAAAGGAAAGGAAAGGAAAGAAAGGAAAGGAAAGGAAAGGAAAGGAAAGGAAAGGAAAGGAAAGGAAAGGAAAGGAAAGGAAAGGAAAGGAAAAAGGAAAGGAAAGGAAAAAGGAAAGGAAAGGAAAAAGGAAAGGAAAGGAAAGGAAAAAGGAAAGGAAAGGAAAGGAAAGGAAAAAGGAAAGGAAAGGAAAGGAAAAAGGAAAGGAAAGGAAAGGAAAAAGGAAAGGAAAGGAAAGGAAAAAGGAAAGGAAAGGAAAGGAAAAAGGAAAGGAAAGGAAAGGAAAAAAAAAAAAGGAAAGGAAAGGAAAAAGGAAAAGGAAAAAGGAAAAGGAAAAAGGAAAGGAAAGGAAAGGAAAAAGGAAAGGAAAGGAAAGGAAAAAGGAAAGGAAAGGAAAGGAAAGAAAAAAGGAAAGGAAAGGAAAGGAAAAGGAAAGGAAAGGAAAAGGAAAAGGAAAAAGGAAAGGAAAGGAAAGGAAAAAGGAAAGGAAAGGAAAGGAAAAAGGAAAGGAAAGGAAAGGAAAAAGGAAAGGAAAGGAAAAAGGAAAGGAAAGGAAAGGAAAAAGGAAAGGAAAGGAAAGGAAAAAGGAAAGGAAGGAAAAGGAAAAAGGAAGGAAAAGGAAAGGAAAAAGGAAAGGAAAGGAAAGGAAAAAGGAAAGGAAAGGAAAGGAAAAAAGGAAAGGAAGGAAGGAAAAGGAAAAAGGAAAGGAAAGGAAAGGAAAAAGGAAAGGAAAGGAAAGGAAAAAGGAAAGGAAAGGAAAGGAAAGGAAAGGAAAGGAAAGGAAAGGAAAAAGGAAAGGAAAGGAAAGGAAAAAGGAAAGGAAAGGAAAGGAAAAAGGAAAGGAAAGGAAAGGAAAGGAAGAAAAATTACATAAGAGAGGAAAGAATTTCAAATAGACCTCCAATCTTATTTTTATTTGTTTGTTGTTTAATTCCTTGAACTCTACCTCAGCTTACTTTCAAGCTCAGCTCAAGTTCTATTTCCTTCAACATGCTTTTTCTGATTTCCCCATTTGTTAGTTCCTTTCTCTCACACACACACAAAAAAATCACAATATAAGATATATATACAAGATAATATCCAAAAGCATACATTTTTTACATATTTATCTGTAAAAATGCCTCATCCCCTTAATAAAAAAGTAAATTCCTTGAGGGCAGGAACACACTCACTTTTGTATTTTTATCTTCAGGGCTTAGCACAGTGCCTGGCAAATGGTAGACACTTAATAAGTGCTTATTGATTAATTAACTGATTGGATGCTGAGGGTTTGATATAGGACTTAGCATGATATCATGCCTGTAGCAGTAGATGCTTAATAAATATAAGTTTATATAAATAAGTTAAATACTTTCTGTCTAGGGGAGAGGGTGGGGAAAAGGGAGAGAGGGGGAAAAATTGGAACACAAGGTTTTGCAAGAATGAATGTTGGAAACTATATATGCATATATTTTAAAAAGAAAAAGCTTTATTAAAAATTAAAAATCAGTTAACAATGCACTTCTTATTAATAAGAGTTCCTTTCCCCTAAAAATAATGATAGTCAGTCTACTCCATTTATACATGCTAAGTCCTAGGTATTCATCATTTATATAGCATTTTCAGATTTACAAAGCATTTTGTATGCATTTTTTCATTTTATCTTCATAACAATTCTATGAGATCTTGGTATATGAACAGTATGGAATATTGTTGTTCTATAAGAAATGATCAGGAGGATAATTTTAGAAAGGCCTGGAGAGACTTACATGGACTGATGCTGAGTGAAATGAGCAGAACCAGGAAATCATTGTACACAACATCAATATTATACAATTAACTATTATGATGGATGTGACTCTTTCCAACAATAAGATGAGTGATGCCAGTTCTAATGATCTTGTGATGAAGAGAGCCATTTATACCTAGAGAGAGGATTGTAGGCACTGAATGTGGATCATAACATAATATTCTCATTCTTTTTGTTGTTATTCACTTACATTTTGTTTTCTTACTCATTTTCTTTCCTTTTTGATCTGATTTTTCTTGGGCAACATGAGAATTGTATAAATATTTTTATACATATTGGATTTAACATATTTTAACATGTATAACATATATTGGATACTTACCATCTAAGGGAGAGGATGGGGGGGAAGGAGGGGAAAATCTGAAACACAAGTCTATGCAAGGATCAATATTGAAAAATTATCTGTGCATATGTTTTGAAAATAAAAAGCCTAAAAAAAACCCAGTTCTATGAGATCTGTGATGTGTATTTAAGATCAAAAATAGTCCAGTAATGACACAAAATACAAAGCTAATGCTAGCTTGGAGTTTACTTAACTAGCTTCCAAAAATGGGGGAGAGGAGGAAAGGAAAATAATAACCTCCTGTTATCTGTTCTTCTCAGATCTCAGCAGGACTGCAATAGTTCTCAAAGTGTGATCTAGAGATTCCTGGAGATCTCTGAAACTCTTTCAGAGAGTTTTCAAATTTAAAGTTAGTTTTTATTTCTAAATGGTAAATATCTATAAATATTACCCATGTTGGAAAAAAAAAAACTCTCTGAACAGATCCTCAATAATTTTTAATAGTATAAAGACTATGAGAACTTAAGTTTGAGAACCACTGAGTCGGAGTAGCACAAAGAAAATTATTCCATTTTCTACCATTAGCCTTCAAAGCTAGTTGTCTTCTACAACTCTTCATCACTATTCTCAGTCAAGCACACATAGATAAGCTAGACATCAGCAGTCTGGACATCAGAGAAGCCCAGTGGGAAACATAGCCTTGCCTTCTAGTGAACATCCCAAAAATCTGCAGAACTTCCTGCAAAAAAGTGGAGCAAGCACCAGCCCACACACATTGACCCTCCAAAGCAAGGGAGAATTCCCAGCAAAGACAAGGTTCAAGGTGATACTACTGGAAGCAGAGTGACTATTAACCAATTTTTCTGGAAAAAGACAGACCATAAAAAAAAAAAAAAAAAAGTTGTACTAAGGCTTGAATGTGTTGAACCCAACTACAAGTCTAAGAGGATGCTTGCCATTGAGAAGTATGAGCATTTTGAACTGGAAGGAGATAAGAGAAAAGGTCAAGTGATCTACTTCTGTTTCATTGTTTTTGGCTTTATAGGAAAGAAAATATTCCATAACATTCCTTAGTTTGTATTTTCTGTCTTGGAAAGGAAAAGGCTTGGATGAAACCAAGTTTCATACTATGTGAAGCATTTTCCAATGTAGGAAAAGTTCTTGAAGATGCGGCTGTGTTCTATCTTTAATCATCTACTTAATTATAATTATGTGCTATGGAGAGAAATCCCAGCTGGACATTTCTGAGGAGCCTTGGTTATTAGTGCTATGGCTAAAATAGTTACTGACAGTCTGGATTCCTGAGCAAATTGAGAGAAGTGAAATTAAGGGTATAAAAAGTTATAAAGTTAGGGATAGCTAGCCCCTGTTTTATAGGCTTTCAGCAAAACAAAATTAATTAATTCATCACCCTCAGGGTGTGCTCTGTTTTCAAAATATTAATGAAGTGATTTTCCATATCTTTTGGGGTAAAGTTCTTTGTGGAGAACTAATTAATAATGATTGAATTGCCTGGTCATTAAAAGGATGGCCTATTAATTGAAAACTCATTTTACTCTGTTTTCAAAGTATCAATGAAGTGACTTCACAAATCCATTTAGCTTGAGTTAATCCCTTATGGAGAACTAAGTAATTGTGATTGAAATTCCTAATCATTAAAAGGATGGCTTGTTAATTTTTTAAAAATGTTATTTATTGTGTTTAGGGATAGGTAAGAATAACAGTTAGTCATGATCTGGAACATTAAAGAATGGAGGTATTTTTCCTTTATTTTACATCTTTTTTTTTTATTACATAAACCACATTAGTCTTTAAGAGACAGAGAGAGACAGAGACATAGAGAGAAAGAGAGAGAGTGAAAGAAGGAAAGAGAGAAAGAAACAAAGGTGGAAAAGAAAGGAAGGAATAAAAAGGAAAGAAAGAAGAAAGAAGGAAAGAGAGCAAGAGGGAGAAAGAAAGAAAGAAAGAAAGAAAGAAAGAAAGAAAGAAAGAAAGAAAGAAAGAAAGAAAGAAAGAAAAGAAAGAAAGAAAGGAAGGAAGGAAGGAAGGAAGGAAGGAAGGAAGGAAGGAAGGAAGGAAGAAGGAAGGAAGGAAGGAAGGAAGGAAGGAAGGAAGGAAGGAAGGAAAAAAGGAAGGAAGAAAGGAAGGAAAAAAGGAAGGAAGGAAGGAAAAAAGGAAAGAAGGGAGGGAAGAAGGAAGGAAGGAAGGGAGGGAAAGAAGGAAGGAAGGGAGGGAGGGAGGGAGAGAAAGAAGGGAGGAAAGGAGAGAAGAAAGGAGAGAGGGAAGAAGGGAGGGAGGGAGAGAGAGAAGGAAGGAAAGAGGGAGAAAGAGAGGGAAGGAGGGAGAGAAGGAAGGAGGGAGGAGGAAGGGAGGGAGGGAGAGAAGGAGGGAGGGAGGAAGGGAGGAAGGGAGGGAGGGAGGGAGGAAGGAAGGAGGGAGGGAGGAAGGGAGGGAAGAAGGAAGAGAGGAAGGAAGGAGGGAGGAAGGGAGGGAAGAAGGGAGGGAGGAAAGAAGAGAGGAAGGGAGGGAGGGAGGAAGGGAGGGAGGAAGGAAGAGAGGAAGGGAGGGAGGAAGGGAGGGAGGGAGGAAGAAAGGAAGGGAGGGAGGGAGGAAGGGAGGGAGGAAGGAAGAGAGAAAGGGAGGGAGGGAGGAAGGGAGGGAGGAAGGAAGAGAGGAAGGGAGGGAGGGAGGAAGGGAGGGAGAGAGGAAGGGAGGGAGGAAGAGAGGAAGGGAGGGAGGGAGGAAGAGAGGAAGGGAGGAAGAGAGGAAGGAAGGAAGGGAGGGAGGGAGGGAAGGAGGGAAGAAGGGAAAGAGGGAGGGAAGAAGGGAAAGAGGGAGGGAGGAAGGGAGAGAGGGAGGGAGGAAGGGAGGGAGGGAGGAAGAAAGGAAGGAGGGAAGGGGAAAAATGCCTGATAAACTAGGTATTATTCAAAGAATAGCAATCATGATAATATAGAGTTTTGAATTCATGAGAATTGGCTGAAGAACTGAACATATTTATTTTGGGAAAAAAAAAAACTTTAAGGGGAAGAGTGGGACATGATAGCTGGGTTCAAGTTGAAGGACTTGCATTTGGAACAGGGATCACATTTTTCTATTTGGCCTCTGAGGCCAGAATTAGGAACCACGAGTGGGAGCTAAAAAGAAATAAATTTAAACTAGATGTCAGGAAAAATTTCCTAACAAAACTGTCTAAAAATGAAACGGATTGTCTAGAGAAATGGGCAGGGAGGTTCCCCCTTCTTGGTGATCTTCAACAAAAGACTGGATGATGACTTACTGGGTTTGTAATAATGGAGATATTTTCAGGATATTGGGGAGGATCAAATGAATTGATGTATTTTTTGAAAGTTAGAACTATACAAGAGGGCAGAGCCATGATGGTGGAGTAAAAGCAGGGACTTACCTGAGCACTCCAAAATTCCCCTCCTAACAATGTCTTTCATAGAATTCTGGAATTGTGGAGGTCAAATTAAACACTTTCCCAACCCAAGACAGCTCAGGAAGTCAGCAAGAAAGGTCTGTCTCACAATGTGGTAGTCAAGCCTGGAGTACAATGCATTGTGGGCTGCAACTGGCAAACCAGCAGCAGACCCTGGGGGAGCCACACTGGAGGTGGCTTCTGGAGCTCTCAGACCACAGATGGTAAGGGAGTCAAACAAGTGGTCAGAAAGAGATTACAGGAGATTTTTAGCTTGTAGTAAGTAGAGGATTCTGTTGCATAGTCCATATACAGTTCTAGGTATCGGGCCCAGGGCAAAGAGGAACACTAGCATACTAATATTGTAATTCCAGGGGAATAGAGACCTTTGCACAATTTCAAGAAAGAAAAGGATGCTTGTGATCACTCACAGGGCAGACTCTCTAATTTTAGGTCTAAGACAGAAAAGAAGCACTGATGCTTACAACTTTAAGAAGGTAGGAACTCAAATCACAATCCCAGGGTCATATGGAATAAAAGCACTTGCAGCCATGGGGAGGAGGGGCCATAGTTCCAGAACAGAAAAGAGAACTTATGGTTGCTCAAACCATAGCCAAGACCACAGGCCAGGAGAGTAGTGACCACACCTCTTTTTAAATACTTAGAAGAATCAAAAAGTTACAGATACCCCCCAGAGATAGCCCTGAAAATAACAGCATAAAAAACCTGAAGCTTGGGAGCATAGTTCCAAATTGCTCTCCAGAATGGCTGGATGTGTTCACAATTCCACCAACAATGTATATTGATTGAAACTTTTAAAATATAAAGCTGGGGACAACTAGATGACTGCATAGAGCACTGGCTTTGGTATCAGGAGGATACCTGAGTTTAAATGCTGCCTCAGATACTGTGTGACCCTGAGCTCAATTAACTAATAATAATAATAATAAATAAAACTTAAGAAGCTATATTTAGCACTTGGTTTCTGATTAGTTGGGATTATATTAATGAAACTCTACTATATTTTCTTTTGTTTTCTTTGTTTCTTTTGAAAATTTTATTTAGTGTTTTATTTTTCCCAGTTACATGTCAAAACAATTTTTAACATTCATTTTTAAAATTTTGAGTTTCAGATTCTCTACCTTTTTCCCTTCCCATCCCTCTCATTGAGAAAGTAAGCAATTTGATGTATTATTCATGTGTAGTCTAGTGTATTTTCAAAAATTCTTTTGATAATATTGTCTATTCTCATAATAATTTTCTGTAGTTGGGTTCTTTCTCCTTTGTTGCTCTTTTTAAAAATTTGTAGCATATCCAATCACCTCTAGTCTTGTGGTATGGGGTATAATGTCTCTGGCCTCAGGTCCTAGAATTCCAAACCAAGAATTTCTCCCTTCTGTAAGTGCCCAGAGTGAGCAATGTCCCTGCCCCACTGTTTCTGCATTTATCAAGAAGTATTGGTTCCTTATTGCCTTGGGCTGAGCAGAAGAGCTCAGGGAGCCTCCCATATCAGCAAAGGTTCCCTCAATCTTCTCCAATTCAGACACTGGACTCCACACATTGTTTAAAAAGTGAAAATTCCTGTGGCTGAGGCTGAGGCTACCTCCCAACCTAGCCATCCCCCATAGCTCACCACTTGCTATTTCAGCAGAACAAGCTTAAAATTTTTTACATGTTACAAGCACCAAATCTCTGTCTTGGTATTTTTCTTTGACTCTTCTTATGTTGCCCCAACAGAACCACTGTTCTGCCCCAACTCTTTTTATTTTAGCACTGCTCTACATTTTGTCTTGATGCATTATTTTGTCTTATTTGTGTGGGAAATTTGGAGTCCTTGAAATTTTCTGACCTCTTCCCAGAATCCTCTCTTCAGATATTTTTGAATGTTTGAATGACCAATGATTTCACAAAACACATCCTTAGTGGATGCTTTTAACCTCATTCCCATATATAATTTCCTATAGTCCCCCAGTTCTCTAACTTTGATTTTCATAGTTTATTAAAACATCCTTATTAAATATATGCTCTTTTCCATATCAGTATTCCCTTATGAATATAGACCTCATATCTTTACAATATTTTCCCACAATGCAAATATTTGCCCAACCACCAAAGAGCAATATGAAAATTGACCAAATCATTTGACCACTTCCAACAATGCATATCAAATTAGAAACAGAGATGACAGCAACAGATGTCACCAGGTTATGGAAATTAAAAACCAATGTTGTTCTTTGAGTCATAGATGAGATGATGATTTTTCTAATTAAAAATGCTTAAATGAAATAATATTTAAATTTTTATCCTTTTAATAATAATGGGCACCATCCTACTCAAAGGAAGCCAAGTGAAAAAAAAATCTTTAAAACTGTAGTATGGGATTTAATTTAAACTCCTAAATGGGGTGTGGAGGAAGGAAAAAAAATGAAAAAATTAATCTGAAATGGGATTCCCAATTTGTAACACCCACCTAGAGTGTCAGAAGTATCAATCAAAGTCTAGATGACTGATTGCCAGGAATAATGTAAATGGGATTTCATTTTCAGGTGCAAGTTGAATCAAAAAGTACATTTTCAACTCTGAGGGTCTGTGATTCTGTAATATGGGGCTCAGGAGGGAAAGAGTCCCTGTCTCTGGTTTCACACAATAACATTAAGGTACATTTTCAAAGCCATTTTCATTTCTGTCTACATTATTTAGTTATTGAATTTCTGTTGATCTCTTTTGAGTGGCACCTCTATATTGTGTTTGTCTTGGCAAATCTTTTAGATTCTTTGCGTAAAGGTTGTGTTGGAGGCAACTTTAACTGAATTTTGAGAACTGTATGCTAAATTTCCTATGGGAGCATTTGAACCTCAGAAATCACCAATTACTACTAATAGAGGTTTGAATTAATATTTTATTAATTATACAGACTTAAGAAAGTAATGATAATAGAAATTTAAATTTAAAAGTATGTGTGCATTTTTTTTTTCTTCTGGAGACCATGGCTATTAAACATTTGTCAACACACTCATGTATTCCTCTAAAAACATTACTTTAGCTCATCATGAATAAATCAGACTTGTTTATTGTCTTTCTGTTGTTTTCAGTCTTGTCCAAATCTTTGAGATCCCATTAGTGGTTTGGGGGTTTGTTTGTTTGTTTTTTGCAAAAATACTGCTTTGCCATTACCTTTTTCAGCTCATTTGATAGATGAGGAAACTGAGGCAAATAGGGTGAAGTGACTTACCCAGAATCACCCAGAAATTAAATGTCTGAGGCCAGATTTAAACTCAGAAACTGATCTTCCTGACTCCAGGCCACTAATTACATCAATTAGTGTGGGGAGCTGAAAAATTAGAAATCACAAAGAAGATGAAGAAGGTTCAGTGTTGTAGATCAGAGGAAGAGATGGAATGATGACAGTGATCAGAGTTCAATAGTTTTTTTTTTTTTACTTTTGTTCAAATAACATGTAAAATTAGTTTTTAACCTTCATCTCTGTAAGATTTTTCTCTCTCCTTCCCTTTCTTCTCTCCCTCCCCAAGATAGCAAGCAATTTGATATAGGTTATATCTATATACTCAGAGTTTGGTAGAATTAATCTTAAGTTTTGTTGTCCTGATGTCTGTGTTTATTCCTCTCTGGTGCATTTTTGCCTTCTATTTTGTCCAATCTTGCCATGTTTTTATGCTTGTTTAGCACATTAAAAGTAGTTTGCTCTGTCATGTGATCCAATCAACTCCACAAAAGCTATGATTCTCTTCTGGGATAATACAATGAAAATATGTTATGTAACTCCCAGGAGTCAGTCATCCATAAAAGGCTCATAGTAATATGAGGCTCTAAACTAACAAACCAGTTTAGCTATAAAGGAGAGCAAGGAAAATAAATTAAACTTGAGCCTGGACTCTTCATGCCAGACTTGATCAGCACGCATTACATAAAGAACACTGGACCTGAAATCAAAGGATCTGTGTTCTTGGACTTAAAAGTATTGGATCATAGTTCTCACTTTGCCTCTTATGATACATGCATCCATTAGCAAGTCATTTAACTTTAATAAAGTAGGCAAGTTCCTCTGAGCCTCAACATTCTCATCCACAACTTGGGAAGCCAATCTTGTGAGGGAAATATTTTGTCAACTATGAAGTTTTGTATAAATGAATGACCATAAATAGTTGTCATTGGACTCTTTTCATCTGAGGTTCACTGATCTTAGAAACTCATTATATTCTTCCGTGGCTATATTATTTCTCATTTTAACTCAGTTTTGTAATTAGAACCTTTAGAATTTAAGGAGATAAGAATTAGAGTACAGTTGAGTTATATTTCTTGTGGGTTTCATAGCTCAAAAAAATCCAGGAAAACATTACATGCTTTAGATTTTTTAATTGTAAATTAATTTCCATATCTATTATTTCAGATATGACTCTTCTGTAATGTTGCCCCCCTTAAGAATGCTGTTTTATGAATTAGAGAAGGTCTGCAACCCCATCATAACTAAACTGTACTAGAATGCAGGAAGCATACCAAGAAAAATGTTTAGTGAGTTCCCACGTGGTGAAGCAACCCCAACTGAAGGTGCTTCTTCTGGACCCATCACTGAAAAGGTCAAGTAAACACACTAGAAGAAAGAGCATTCCACAAAGCTTTGCAAAAATCAAAGGGCTCAAATTTGTTGCCAAGGCAGTAACAGTTTAAAAGTAATATGTATTCTATGTATAAATCTGAGCATTCTAACTTGCTCTTCTCAAAGGTCAATTCCAATAAACTCAGGATGGAAAATGCCAATCACATCCAGAGAGAGAACCATGGAAACTGAATGTGGATCAAAGCATAGTGTTTTCACTTTTTTGTTTGTTTGTTTGTTTGTTTCTTACTTATGTATTTTTTTTTTCTTTTGGCCTGATATTTCTCACACAACATGACAAATATGAAAATATGTTTAAAAGAATTGCACATGTTTAACTTAGATTGCTTACTGTGTTGGGGAGGAGGAAAATAAAGCAGGAAGAGAGAAAAATTTACACAAACTTTTACAGAAATGAATGTTGAAAATTATCTTTACATACATTTAGAAAAATAAAATAATATTGAAAAAAAATCTGGCCATTATGAATATTTGAATATGCTCAGTGGGAGAGCAGTGACCAACATTGCACTTTATCAGGATTGCAAATAAGTAGAAATACAATTGTTATGTAGAAAATAAATCTCTTTGAAATTGGCACCATAAACAAATAATGTTGCTAAATCATAACTAAACCCAACCATCATAACTAAACCAAAACTAAACACAGAATTCAATTTTATGGTCATTGAGCAAATTGCCCAAGAAATAATGGTTTTATTTATTTATTTAACCAATTTAAATGGTTGGTGACAGTGTTCAAATTACTATTTTCCAGCCCCCACCTTTTTCTTTAACTTTATTCCTACATACTGAAAGACATCTCAAATGCATGTTGTCCAAACTAAATCATCATCCCCTTAAATCTTCCTTTCTTCCAACTCAATTCAATTGAATCAATGTTTATTCTGTATTTACTATGTGCAAAGTATTGTGCTAGTCAGTATTTAAAGATAAAAATAAATGGGTTCTCTCTTCAAGAAATGTGCTATAGAGGTAGAAAACAAACACACAAATGAGTATTGTATAAAGAAAATTGAGGTGAGATGCATCATTCTATTGTAGGGACTCCCCATTTCCTGAATTGGATGTATAACCTAGAAGACATTCTAGAGTTTTCCAGAAACACTTCCTCATGCTCTGAATCCAACCATGATTGCCAAGTCTTGTTCATTTAATTTTCAATTATGTTTTGGATCCACAATTTTCTTTCCACCAGCCTGACAATAACTTCACATCAGACTCTCATATATTACTGCAATAAGCAGTCTTTAATTAATCTAATTAGTCTCCTTGTTTCCAGTTTCTTCCATTATCAAGCCATCCTTCACACATCTGCCCAAATAATCTTCCTGTGGAATAGATCTGAACACCACTTCCCTGCCTCAAATAACTGCAGCAGCAGCAGCAACAACAACAACAACTATAGTAGTTTTCTATTGTTTCTAGCATAAACTTCTCATTCTGGTAATCAGAAACTCTCCCTTAACTGGCTCTCTAATGTTGATTTATTTTTTTCTCTTCCATATATTCTCTGTTTCTGCTAAATTGGACTACTAGCTATTCTTTGAACTTGGCATTGGAACTCCACAGAAACTGCCCATTCCATTTGGATTGTATTCCTTCCTCCACTTCTTCCTTACTTACTGTCAGGATTTCATTCAATTACTTCCTCCTAGCAGCTGATCTAATACTCTGAAACTTCTTAAAGTAATTTGTGTTCTTGTATTTACTTCTCTGAGGACCTTTTCTAAGCCCTATCACCACCACTTACAGTGGAGCAAATCCTTTAGGGTTGGGGACTATTTAACTTCAAAATTTTATCAGTGTACGCTATCATAGAAATATACATAGGTGGTACTTATAAATATTTGTTGAATTGAATTAAGTTGCCATAATTTATAACAGTCTTTTACTGGAATCCAGTAGTGACATTACCTCGGGGTATACTTGTACTCATGGTGGCTTGTGAAAAAAACTAACTGGTCTTCAAACAGCTAAATTCAGAGCAAACCCAGTCAGAAACCTAGCATTAATTTTTCCAATTTATTGAGTTATGAGGATCAATTTTTCCTATATTCAGAAAATGGGTTTATCAAAAATCAATCTGTAAAAACACTCAGAGGTGGGTTGGACAGCGCCATTCTCTAGTTTATCAAAACACTGACAAATATTCTTAGAAAGCTGAAGACTTCAGTACTGTGCTTCCTATCATTCAACACTTCTCTTTCTTCTGAGAAAGTGTACAGGATTTGTAATTAGGAGACTTGAGTTTGAATCTGACCTACACTTTTCTTCTTCTGTAAAATAAGTGAGTTGAACTAGGTGGTCTTTAAGGGTCTTAATTATAAGCCGTTGATTCTGTGATCCTGATCACACTGGACCATGCCATCAGGCAGCATACCAAGCCTGCAAAACAAAGTCATATCTTGGGGCAGATATACTTATGATTCTTTCCAAACACAAGCTCCCATCAAACCAAATAAAGAAGAAGTAAAGAAAACATTTAGGGGAAAATAAATTTCTTAGACATTTTTTCCTAGTCATTACTTGATTTCATTCTTCATATAGTAAAGAAATTAATTTTTTTATCTGCTAAATCTATAAGAAAGGAATCAAAAGAAAGAAGGTTGGGAAAAGCCACTTGTTACATGTTGATTAATGAATTGATTGAACTAAGAGTGATACCTGTGACTGCTATCTCATCAGGAGTACTAGTGCATTACAAAATATTTGGATTATTCTTTGCAGGAGTGGGGATATTAACCTTTGAAAATGTTTTATAAGCCCTGGAAGTGATTGGCTTTTACTAATACATCAGCAGAAAAGCTAGAAAGAGTACACACAGAGAGAGTATTTTAAGCAAATGAAAAAAGGGTTGTGGTCTCTGAGCACCACAGACAATCCTTGTTCTGGTTGGCTTCACTGTCCGGTCCCACTGGGTCAAAATGGCATTTCTGGCTCCATCCCACTTCCCTGGTCCAGTCAGACGAAACTGGTAAGGGCTGCAGGGGCCAAAGTAAACTTCCATCGCCAGTTTGGGGTCTGTTAGAAAAAGCCACAATATATTGGGCTTTGTTCCTATAAAGGAAGCAATTTCGTCCATATATGTGATGTAATCAGTCTGTAAAGTCTGACTCTGGCCAAACCTAGAAAAAGAAAAGATCATTAGACTAGACTTTGAGATGGTATCCAAAAGCACAACTTAACCATCTGTCAAATAAAGTAAAGCAGCTAGATGGGACACTGAACTAAGAAGCACTGGGCCTGAAATCAGGAAGATCTGAATTCAAATCCATCCTTAGATACTAGTTGTGTGACCCTGACAAATCATTTAATATCCATAATATTAGATATGTAGATAATATTTGTAAAGTGTTTAGCCATATTCCTGGCATATAGTAGGCACTGTGTAAAATTGGTTTTTATTTATATTAATAAGCCTTTAAAAACCCTTAATTGGACTTGGAAGGCTAAGATTCTAATTCCAGCTGTTACTTACAAACAATGGGAATATGGGTAAGTCATATAATAACCTGAACCTAGTTTTTCCTCACCTATAAAACAGCCATAATTATACTGGTCCTTCCTCAGAAAATTGGGATTTAGAAGGAACCTCAGAGGTCAACTACTTCAGACCCTCATTTTGGAGATGAGGCAACTGGAACCCTGAAAAACTGTGACTTGTCCAAGTTTACTTAGCAAGTACATTCCTAAATTGGGAAAACTCCAAGTCCAGTGTAGTGTTTTCTGTTCTATCTCTATCTTGTGAAGGAAATGCCTTGTAAACCACGAAGCGCACTTGTAAAATGATTGACTTGGATCATATGATATCTAAGATTATTCTCAAAACTCTTCAATTCTGTGATTCTTTTACTTCCTCCAGGATAAAGTCCTGGAATTAAAAATTCTTCAAAATCAATCTCACTTTCTCAGCTAATTTCTCCCTTTGTGGACTCAGGATTCCTTTGGTGAAAAATTTAGTCAACAGAATGAGCTGTGTGCACCAGAAAGATGAAAGAAGAAAATATAGTCGGTAGTGTCTGGCTCCAGTTTTGATGACTTCTAGTATCTAGAATCTTGCCCCTTACATCTGAGATTGTTAGGTGGCACTGTGGATTCAAGAAACCTAAGTTTAAATCTTGCCTCACTAGCCATTTCCTCATTGGCTATAGGACCTTTCTCAAGTGACTTAATTGCTACCAGCCTCAGTTTCTTTTTTTTTAAAAAAGGGGGAATTTCATTTTTAACTCATCTTTTTTTTTTAATTTCCCTACTTGATAGTATTTTAATGTTTTCAAATTACATGTAATTTTAATTTCCACATTTCTTCCCCAAAAAGGACAAGCAATATGATGTAAGTTTTACATATACAATCATATTGCACATATTTCCACCTTAATCATGTTGTGATAGAAGAATCAGAGCAAAAGAGAAAAACCTTGGGTCTAAGTTGCTTCATCTACAAAATACTAATAATAATAGTCTCTATCTTATGGGTGGTTATAAGGCCCAAAAAGATGATGTATAAAGTGCTTTGCAAAACTTAAAGCACTATATAAATGCTAGCAATTAAAAACATGACCATGAATAGGGCTTGTTTTTAAAAATATTCTTCAGAAGAAGAGTTCATTTTTTAAGGTCATCATTTGTTGTTGTTTGCTTTTTTAAGTTAACCAGGGACTTCCCCACCCTGGTGCCAGCTCTCAGATAATTTTATTTTCATTTTCTTACTAGCTCAGCATAGCTTTTGCTGTTTTGCTGTTGACAAATTCAAGAAGTGTATCTTGATAATCAGTAAGCAAATAATATTTTAAGAGAATGAGTAAATGACTGATCCTAATTTGTTCCAACCACTGCTGAGTAAGTAGTTTGGAAGAGTACTAGCTTTGGAGTCAAAAATTCTATTCAAATGCCAACTTCTTAACTTGCCAATTGTGTGACTAAGGGCAAGGCCCTCCCTTCCCTTCTAAGCCAGGTGTGATCTCTTACTATATATTCATCTAGATATGATCTATTAATTATTCTTTTAAAACCTTTCTAAAACATCACACTGAAAGGTCACTCCTTTTCCAGGAGCATTAACATGAAAAAAAAAAAAATCCTTTAAATGTGAAGTGTCAAGTCACAAAGCTAGTTCCTGGTGATCCCCGTGTAAACCTTACTCATGGACATCAATATGTAGATCTGCAGGGCTAGGTGGAGCAAGGCAGGGTGGTTAAAAGCATTCTGGGATTGATCCCAGATGACCTAGTTTGAATTCTGGCTCTACTATTTTATTAGCCAAGGAACAGCAAAATTTACTCAATATCTCTGGTTCTCAGTTTTTGTCATCTGTAAAATGAGGGCGTTCTTTTAATTCTTTATCTCTGATTTTATGATCTTGGACATAGAATCTTCTTATAAGTAATCTGTGGAAATAAATTGTCACTCTCCTTAATGCCTGGGTGCCTTTTATTCTGTTCTTGTGTGTAGACAAAGGTTAACTTCAAGAATTATTTACTTAATATATGCATTCACCTACCGCTTGAGTTTTTTCCCCATTTTCTCATCAATGTCATCCATCATGGCATTGAAAGAAGGCAGAACGCAAGAACCTAGATGGTAATGGAGGAAAAAATGTCCATAAATGATGCCCCCTAAATGAGAACCCTAAATAAGGGTCTCTGGTTAAATTATGGTTTTCCTTTTACTGTACTTCGACTATGGCATATGGATAAGATCTGCTCTATTCAATCCTACCCTGGTGGCAAAAGCAAATGGTAACCTACAGCAATCTGCGTCTGAAACAATGCCTGAAAATCACTCTATTTGTATGTATACATTCACTATTGCTAGCTGTAACCCCAGGATGTGCCATAATTAGACTTCTTCACACAATAGCCTGTGTTTCACAAGCTATATGTAGTTAAAGACTGGGTCTCATCCCCCCTCTTCCATTGGTTTTCTGTGTCCCCAGACCCTTAGGACTTCTCTGGTTCTATTTGGAGAATGACAAAGGATCCTTCATATTCCCAAACTATTAATTACAGAATTTTTTCAAATAGTGATTTTTGATGCATTTAATAATTTATCTGATTTTCATACAGTTTTCTGGAACATAATTCAATTCTATGATTATTATATACATATATATGTGTATATATATACATATATCTATATCTATGTCTCTATCTATTTATATATGTATATATATATATATATATATATACACATTTTTAAATGTACATTTTTTATGTACACATGTTAAAAATTTCATCTGGAAGTAATTTCCTTGTGAAGGAACCTCCTCCCATGCAGAAATTTATTTTGTTATTGAAGTTCAGCAACTTGATTCTAACTTCTGAAATCTTAGCAATTTGACTGAAACACCAAGAAAGTGACTTGTCCATAGTTACATAGCATATACAAAAATGTATTTGGATATGTGTATATATTTATATGCATACATGTACTCCATGATACTATATATATATATATATATATATATATATATATATATATATATACATTTGTGTGTAAATACATATATAATTTATATATTTATATGTATATATTAAACTGTAAAAAGAATATACCCGTGACACTCTTTTCAAGTTTAATCTTCATTATTAACATTTTCTTCATCAATATTTAAAATCTAGAAATCATATCTAAAACTCTATCTACCTATTTGCTATCTAATCTATCTCAGAAGCAGGATCTGAATCTCACCATTTCTCAACTCTGGTCATCTTTCTCTTCCTTCTCATCCCTTTTCCATTAGAATTTGCACTATGCCCCTAATATCCTGAACGCTGATAGGTGAGCCTTTGCTTTATCTTCTTTAGACCTAGATCTCTATTTCACTTCCCAGTCATTTCTGAACCCTGCTGTAGAACATGTGCACCCCATACTTCTTTTTTAGTTTTCCTTTATGTGCTACCTTTCCCCTTTAGAATTACAAGTTTCTTGATTACAGGACTGACTTGCTAGTTGTATTTGTATTTGTATCCCAGCTCCTATCAAAGTGCCTGGCTCCTAATAAACAATAAATGTTTTATCATTCATTCATCATTTATTCCTGAATATAATGTCAACCCTCTCTTTAAATGTATCTTTTCTTATGCTAAATTCTTATGGACTCTACAGAGTTAAAATAAAAGTTAAATAAAGAAATGAACACAAAGCAAGTCACTCTGAGGTCTTAGTTTTTTCTTGATAATGAAGGTGTCTTCCATAGATGATATCTGAGAGCAAGAGCATGGAGGAGCAGGTTTGTACCAGCTCTTCAGAACTAGTTCAAAATTTTCAGTGTAAGCCCTTATAATATCTTCCCCACCCTACCGACCTATATTCTTAACACTTAACTTCTCAAACGTTCCTAAATTTAAATCCCTCATTAATTAAATTAATTCAGAAATTAAACTTCAGAAATATTATAAATAGGGTTTTGTTTGTTTTGTTGATTGTCGAGATTTAAATGACAAAGAAAGTGTTAATAATGAAGTTTTAATTTAAAGGTGTGTCACAGGCTTATTTTTTGGGTGAGAAGATAGTTAAATGTTTAAATGTTAAATGCTTAAACCAGCATACTTCTGGCTTAAGGTCTTTTCAGCTGAAACATTTTATGATTCTGTTGCCCGAAGTGAGGTATATCAAGATAATCCAAGTCTTTTGAATTCTCAGATAAAATAGGCTTGATTATTAAGATTATATCTGATATAATATTAATATTAATCATATGATATTAACTATATTATATAATTATATAATAATTATTCTATATTCTGTAGAATATATTCTATAATGTTTCATGTAGCATTATAGAATATAGAATTATATTATCATTATTAATTATAGGACATTACAGATTATAGAATATTTTAATATTCTTAGAATGACAGCAGTCAATTTATTTAAGACATTGCTTTCATTCATTCATATCTCATTTTCTTTATTTACTCTCATAGAGCCAACCATGTAGCTCCTGAAGGAACACGGAAACAGCTTACTAATAGAGGTAGGGTGAAATTGAAAATTAAGATAGATTAAACTAGTGTTTTAAGAGCAATCTTCTTCTGACACTAAGTGATTTTTCCTTCAGGATTCATACACACACATATGTGTATATACATAGACACACTTATATATATGGATATACATATGTGATTTTGTATATATGTACGCTTGCTCTTGTGGTCTACCTCCAACTTTTTTTGTGAGTCCTTGACATGGAAGCTATGGTGTAGCCTACCTGCAATGACCTTTGCAGCCCAGCGGGCTTGTAGGTCAGTTGTGGGGATGGCAGCACCGAGGGACTGGACAAGTCCAATCACAGCCATGGTGGGCTTCTCGAGGGGAGGAGGGAAGATGCCTTTATACAGTGTCACTTCGTTGTTTCTGCTTTTGATGATTGAGTCATCAAGGAAAGGATAAGCATAGCCATAGCCAGTTGCAAAGATGACCAAGTCAATGGGTCCAAACTCTGTCCCATCCTGAAACACCACGGATGTCTCTGTAAATTCCCTGATATCAGGCTTGATGGATACTGCCCCACAGATGATGCGGGCTGGAAGCTCATCATTGAACACAGGCTCTTTTCTCAAGATTCTGCATAGAAAGGATAAACAAGTGTCCCAGAAATGATAATCTTCCTTTACTTAGGCACCTTATAAAAGTCTTTCAACAATGCAGCTGAATTTTAGAGGGCAAAAATGAACATTTGGGCTTATAATGATAATAATAATGTTGATAAACATTAATATGGTACTTCCTATGTGCCAAGCACCGTACTAAGAACTTACTTTTTATCTCATTTGATCCTCATTTGATTCTGCTTTTATTACTCATAAAAATCCACAATTCTATTCTCTGTGCTGCTTATATAGGGCATTTGTCCAGCTATTCACCAAATAAATGAGAATAAATAGGGATTGCTGTTATGTAAGTTCCTTGAAACCTAAAATAATGCAACTGTACTGATTTGAAGAGAGGAGATTAGTATATGGTGACAAGATTTATTTTCTACATTTTAATTATAAAACTTGTAATTTTAAATAATATTTTATTTTTCCCCAATTACATGTAAAAATCATTTTTGATATTCATTTTGAAAATTTGTTGAGTTCTAAATTCTCTCATTTCATTCTCTCACTCTCACCCCTAAGACAGTAAAGCAATCTGATATAGGTTCTATATGTGCAATCAGCTATCATTTTTTTTGATGCTGCAATTTCACATGCTAAAATCTTCATGACTAACAACAATAACAAAAATAATATCTAGTATTTATATGATTATTTAAGGTTTGCAAAACACTTCCCAAATATTATCTCATTTTATCCTAACAACAACCTTGTCTGACATGCCCAAGGATAATAACAATAAAAACAACAATGATGCTTACCATGTGTCAAGACACTGGTATTAAGTGCTTTATAATTATTATCTCATTTGATCCTCACAACAACCCTGAAAGGCAGGTGCTATTTTTATCTCCATTTTACAGAGATTAAATGACTTGCCAAAGGCCTTCAGCTAGTAAATGTCTAAGACTAGATTTGAACTCATGTTTTCCTGGTTCCAAGTCCAGAATTCTAACCACTTAGCCAGGATAGGAAGGAACATGAAACTGGAGTCAGATGAACCTGGAAGCCAGGATATCACTTAGCTTCCTCAATACTCCAATTTAGCTTGTTTTTTTTTGTTTGTTTGTTTGTTTGTTTGTTTGGTTGGTTTTTTTTTTTAGGGAATTCTAATGTTTTCCTTCTTCCTGCTTCCATGGTTTGAAAAGCTATGGAATTTCTCTTTGTATCTCAGTGGCTGGGTGTGACATGGTAGATAAGAGTTCTGATTTAGAGCTCAGGAAGATCTGAGATAAAATTCAACCTCACATACTTCCTAGCTGTGTGATCGTGGGTAAATCAATTAACTGCTGTTTGCCACAGTTTCTGCAATTGTAAAAATGGGGATAATAAAAGCATTTGCCTTCCATTGTGGTTATAAGGATTGAATGAGATAATGTTTGTAAAACAAAACAAAACAGTATCTGGCACACATAGTAGGTGCTTAATAAAAACTTGTTCCCTTTTTCTTCATCCCTACTTTCATAATTTCAAAATATAAATTTCTTTCACCTTTACAAAGCATGTAATCCATTTCTTACACCTTAGAAGATAGCAAACAGTAGCTTGCAATATCTTTTTGCTTTTTTATGGTGGAGGTAGGATAATATGAAAAGACAGTAAAAAGTAATTTGTGAAAATTTTGATAGTATGATGTAGAGATGGTGAGCTGGCTGCTGTATCACCTACTGACTATGTGACTCTGGGTATGTCTCCTGAAATTTCAATATTCTAGACACTTTCTATCATTATAATTTTAACCATTTCTATCATTCTAATTCTAACAGTATAGAGAATACACTGATCCACGTTCATAGGGGGAACTCTCTAAACTAATGAAATATCTGCTAAAATTCCTGTTTCAATGAGAAAGGAAATGTAGGAATTTTTAATGCTGAATTTTCAGAACCAGAATTGACTGCCCACAAGCCTGTTCAAAGAGGCAATTTGTTTGTTGCAATTATTCTTGGGTATATAAATTACACAAGGTCTTCAGAACTTAACCATATGAGAAAAACCCAGGCTGTTTAAGCTCTGTTTGGAGAAAAATAAAATGAAATGGTAAATGATCTGCGATTATATTTACTTGATGTACTCCTTTAGCAGAATGCCCTCTCTGAGTTTGTATATGACTTAAGAAGATAAATCAAATTAATAAGAATTTTAATAGTATTTTTTATATTCCAGACACTGTGTTATAAGTCCTGAGGAATTGCTTAATCAGAGAGAGGTTAAAAGATTTTCTTAGATCACATAGTTAATAATGTCAAAAGCAATATTTTTGAACCTAGGTCAACAAAAAATGAAAAAGCATTGACATGCACCAGCCACTATTCTAAATGCTGGGACTACAAAGAAAGAAAGAAAAACCATGGTCCCTACTATCAAATTATGCATACCCTTTGATCTAGCAATAGTACTACTAGGTCTATATCCCAAAGAGATCATAAAAAGGGAAAAGCACTCACTTGTACAAAAATATTTAGAGTAGCTCTCTTTGTGGTGGAAAAGATTTGGAAATTAAAGGGATGCCCATCCTTTGGCAAATGGCTCAACAAGTTGTGTTATATGAGTGTAATGAAACACTATTGTGCTATAAGAAATAATGAATAAGTAGATTTCAGAGAAACCTGCAAAGAAATGAACTGACTCTGAGTGAAGTGAGCAGAACTACTAGCAAATAATATAACTTTGATATCATCTTTAATGATCAACTTTGATAGAGTTAGTTCTTCTCAGCAATGCAATGATAAAAGACAATTGCAAAAGACCTGTGATAAAAAATGATATCCACAACCAGAGAAGGAAGAATAAAATCTGAATACAGATAAAAGCATACTATTTTCACTTTTTTATTTTTTTCTTTCTCGTGGTTTTTCCCTTGTGTTCTCAATCTTCTTTCACAACATGACTAATGTGGAAATATGTTTGATATGATTGTACAAGTATAATCTATATCAGATTTCTTGCCATCTTGGGAAAGAGAGAGTAAAGAGAGGGAGGGGAAAAATATGGAACTCAAAATCTTATAAAAGTGAATACTGAAAACTATCTTTATATATAATTGCTTTAAGGAGCTTATATTCTAATGAGAGAGATAAAAGGTAAGCAACTACATAAAAATAATATCTATCTATCTATCTGACAAAATAAAAGTAATCTCAGAGGGAAGTGCTAAGATTAAGGCAAACTGAAAAAAAGGTTTCTTGTAGAAAGTGGGGCATTAAGATGAAGAAAGCCAGGGAAGTCAGAGCAAAGAGATGAGGAAAGAGAAAATTTCAGGTATGGGAATAGCCAGTGAAAATCCCCAGAATACTTCCCTTTTAAAACCTAACATTCTATGCAACTACTTTTTCATGAAATAAAAAACAAAATGATAAAAGAAAAGAAAATAGTTATTGGCTCTAAAAATAGAATAATTGCTAAAGCGGGGGAAAGCATTGTTTAAGAGTGTCATACTTTCTTATTTTAAATAAGGAATAAAATGATTTTTTCTCTGAAAAGTTAAATGGTTTTTTCTCAATAGATATATAGTCAAAAATGTAAACAATTTTCAAAATAACTACAAAGAGTAAATGGCCATTTAAAAATATGTTCCAAATCACTAATAATAAGAGAATACATATTAAAACAATCTTGAGTTTTTACATTGTATTCTGAAAATTGTCAAAGAGGATTTCCCTCTCAACTCCTGCAAAATAGGAAAACTCAAGTCTGAAGGAAAATGAAAACATCTTCAATGAAACTATGAATTGCTCAAGAAAGTCAGACAAAAACAAATGTCCAATATATATTATAATACAGATAGCAACATTCTTTGTGGTAGCAAACAAATTTGGTGTCTACAGATTGAATGGTATGTATGGGTTATTTATGACCCTGGATTTGTATGATACTGTGCTAAATTACCAATCTAATACTCAAATTAATTAATTAATGATCTCATTAGCTTGAATCAGTTATAGGAGTAAATAGAGAATTGTAATCATAAATCATCCCCTCATTTTAAAAATTATATATCATACCCATTGGAAGGTATCAGGCCATAGTTCTCATGTTTAAATCGTGAGTTCATCCTCTTAACATATAACCAATCTGAGACAAAGTTAGGGAGAGAATTCCAGAGAAAATTTCTGAAACGTGTTATATACACCATATCCCAAGGGTAGCCATCTTCCCAAACACGACTCATTATCCAAGAACCACTTCGGGTGCTAATAAAGACCTGGAGCAGGAGGCAAGTAGGGAAAAAAACAAAAAGTGATATGTTTTAATGATTAATCTGTGAAGAACAGAAAGAGAACATTACAACTATATCCTGCACAATCTCCATGCATCCCATTCCAGAAACTTGGGTAGAAGTCTTGGAAACTCTTGGAATTAGCAGGAGAAAGCAATTGCTAAAACCAAGTAAGAGAACATCTAACTTCTTCCAATCATGAAAGTTCACTAGCTAGTATTGGGGACTCAATAAATACTTAGTGAACTAGATTTATTAATGGATTTTTAAACAATCAATAGAATTGGGTTAGACTAAAATATGAGGGGTATGATATACAATATACAAAATTTTAGATTTGCTGAGTTTTGAGGGATAGTATTATGTTCCCCTAGAGAGAAATTTGCCTGGATTTGAAAAAAGAGCAGTAGTATAAAATGGGACAACTACTAAATGGATAGAAAGTAAGATAGAAAAGGGAGACAATGGATGGAGACCTGAGTTCTAGTATGAGATTCTCTGGGACATCTTGAGTGATTGTAGGCAAGTCAGTTTGTAAAATGAAGGGACAGGACTAATATCAATAGCATGTAACGCTTTTGGAGACATCCTCACAACCATTCTAAACATTTCATATATTATGATTTGGTTTGATTTTTTAGTAGACTTATGATTTAATTGGTAAATTCCCCCTACTGGTGCAGACTAATATCCATTTTGCCTTTCATAGTCTTAGTTGCCAAATAGAGTGTTTGTGTGACTATCCAAGGAGAAAAGGTTAGAAAGTAACAGAAGTGAGTCAGTTAATAGCAATATATTTTTATATGTAGATAATTGCTTTAATATTTACATGTTTTATACATAATCTCATTCAAATCCCACAACTCCATGAAATATGGGATAAAGTAGTTATTACAACCATTTACAGATTAGAAAACTAAGTACAAATTAGTACGATTTAAATATGAAGAGTTATATAATAAAGACATTAGAGAGACACAGGAGAAATTACCTGCCAAATCTATGAATTAGGGAAGAATTAATGCACAAACAAGTAATAGGTTCACAGAAAGTAAAATGGACATAAAGTCATTTTTGCATAACAAAATCAATTCAACCTCAAATTAGGTGATTTTACAGCATTTTTTGTTGCTTTTGTTGGGTCATTTTAGTCATGTCTGATTTTCTATGATCCCATTTGGGACTTTCTGAGCAGAGATACAGGAGTAGTTTGCCATTTCTTTCTCCAGCTCATTTCACAGGGCCAAGTGATTTGGACAGGATCACACAACTAGTAAGTATCTGCGATTAGATTTGAATTCAGGTCTTCCTCATTCCCAGACTGATGCTCCAGCTTATTAGTATCCTTACAATAAAGGGCCCAGAGAAACCTAACTTGAGATGCCATATGTCCCCCAAAGTTAAGCCCCTTATTTTCACCTAATGTGCTAATCTTGTTTTCATGATGAACCTTCTTTTCTCCTATCCATTCCTCTATGTCATTAGAAATTCCTTGAGGATATGAACCATGATTTAGATGTCTTTATTTGTAATTTTTTAACCAGACTTATTTTCTGCCTTGTATGTAATCACTGTCAGGAAATATGTGTTAAATGGCTAAGGGTTTGTAAATTTCCATAAAGCATTGTGGTGTAGTAGAGAATGTGCTGGACATAAAGCCAGGAGAAAACTGTGTTTTCCTGTGAAACTTATTTCCCTAAAGATAGGAGTAATAATGTCCATAATATTTGTTTATCTCAGAATTGTTGTAAAGATCAAATGAAAAAATCTATGCACAATGCTTTACAATCTGAAAGTACTGCTTAAATGATAAATATCTAGGACTTAGCTTGGTACTTTGCATGTAGCAGTAGATACTTAATAAAATATAAGTTAAATAATACTTTTTGATTCTTATTACTAATTCTATTTTACTAAATGTTCTTATTACTAAATGTTCCTTTCTTTTAAAAAATGATGATCAGTCTGCCCCACTTAAATATGGATTCTTTCAGGCATTTTTTGATTATGCATTTTAGGGGAGACACAAAGATAAATAGGCTGTAATACACTTAATCAGAGTGATATCCAGAAATTTAGAAATAAGTGGTCATGATAATTTATAAAAAGTTGAGATCTGGAGAAAATTGAGATTGGGCTAGAAAAAGTAAGCAGCTAGGTGGTGCAGTGGATAGAGTGCTGGACTTGGAATCAGGAAATCTCATCTTCATGAGTTCAAATTCAGCATCAGACATTTAATAGCTGTATTATTCTGTTTGCCTTGTTTCTCATCTGTAAAATGAGCTGGAGAGGAAAAGGACAAACTACTCCAATACTTCTACCAAGAAAACCGCAAATGGGGGTCACAGAAAGTTGGACATAATTGAAAAACCACTGAATAGTGAAGGGAACCTCATGGAAAAGGTATCATTTGACTTAGACCTTCAATTTCAACAGCATATGAGGCTTTCAAATATGTGAATCTTCAGGGAAATCCTCTGCAGAATCCATTTGCTTATTAATGTGTATCACTTGACCTAACTTTCCCATAAAAAATGTATTAGGTGGTAAAAGATCAAAAAAGTAGATGGAATTCTTTCTGGTGACAGGGGATACTTCTGTCATTAATGTCTAGTAATGCAATGGTTAGATTAGAAAGAGTTTAAATTCTTTTCTCAAAGCTTTTTTGTTTCTATACCTGTGATGCCGTGTGACTGAGCTCAACAGCAATATCTGATCCAGAATTTCCTAGGCCAATCACAAGAACTTTCTTCCCCTTGAAACCTTCTGGACCCTTATACTCCCGACTGTGGATATAGGTGCCTTGAAACTTTGCTAGTCCTGTGAAGAGAATGTGAAGTAAATTGAATTCCTAGACATTTTCAAAACAGGTTCCTAGTTGTCTCCACAACCTCCTGGAACCATTAGTTCCAGCCTCATTTCCTGCTTTCAAATTTTTCATATATCCTTTTTTTCCTCCTTTACTTGCTCATCTTTGATGAGTTGTCTTGTAAAATTTTTGAGGGCATGACTTGGCTTCTGTTGCTTGTATTTTTTCTCTCTAATGCTTAGCCCAACATCTGACTTATAGTAAGTCTTAATTACTGCTTTTTTCATTCATTTACTTGCCAAAGGCATTATGGAGAAATTAAACTATTTTTGGTTGTATATTTGCCTTTAACTTCTAGTTGTCCCCCCAAAAAAATTAATCACATCAGTTTTTCCACTTTTTGTTTGATTTTTCTTGCACAACATGACAAATATAGAATGTGATTAAATTATATTTATTTAAAATATATCATATTGCTTACTATCTTGGGAAAGATGGAGGTAAGGAAAGGAGGGAGAAAAATTTGTAACATAAAGTCTTACAAAAATGAATGTTGGAAAACATATATATTTGGAAAAATAAAATACATTTTTTTAAAAATCACACCAAGATGTTTTTGCAGCTTGTGGTTTTTGAAAAAGAAGTCAAAAAGATGTTTGTTAAATAGTCACTAGAAACTAGGTGCTTTCATGATTTCAAATTCTAAATCAAATTTGAAAATAATATTTTAATCTTTTTGTTTGGTCATGTGTGTTATTTAAGGCATGAGGGGGAAGAAATCTTTACTTACTACCTACCAATTAATCAGCCAACTAACCAATCAATAAGCATTTCTCAATGTACATTATTACTGGGTTCTATGCACTTCATTAGGAGATACAAAGACAAAATAATAACATTCTCACCCCTAAAGGAGCTTGAATTCTAACTTGCCCTAGAGTAATAGAACAGAGGGAAAAGTAGAAATAGAAAAAAATCCACCAATCATCACCTCATAGAGATCCTTTGTGGAAAATATACAGGAATATTATTGCCAATTTCGAAAACCCCAGATAAAAAAAAGAAAATTTTGCAAGAAACAAGAAAAAAAGTAATTCAAATAAACAGAGCTACAATTAGAATTGTACAGGACTTATCAGAAGCTACAATAAAAGACCATCAGTCTTGGAATCATATCTACCAACAATCAAAAGAATTAGGCCTATGGCCAAAAATATCATACCCAGCAGAATTATCCATAATATTCAATGAGAAAAAAATGGACATTCAATGAATTTGCAGATTTTCAGGATTTTCTATCAACTAAACCTGAACTTAATAGAACATTTAACATATAAGTGCCAATATCAAAAATCAATTTCAAGGAACTCAACATGGGCAAATGGTTTATGTTTTGTTTGTTTGTTTTTTACATGGGAAATGCATAGTATATGTTTAAGATTCATATCAACAATATGGTAGCTCAAAAGAAAGAATGGCAGAGCTCACATCAGGAATGAGTTTAATAGGCAACACTACATATATACCATGAAGGGTATTAGAGGACAGTAGATATGCATGTAAACGTTACAGAGTAATCAAACAAGCCAAGAATCCTTTATAGATTCTGAAGCTTTAAATGGATCTTGGTACTTGTATTTCTGAGGGACAGCATTTCCTCCTAATTCTAAAAGAGACTGTGATTTGCATTTAAAGACAGGAAATCTCCCACCTGGAAGTTGTGGACTAGTCTGGACAAAGTTGAAGGGACAGAAGGAACAGCAGCAGCAGCGATGGACATCAGGTCTCCCTGTAAAAGTCTTGCAATATGTGTTTTGGGAATTAGGATTGAGAATGGCAGGTTGAATTCAGCTAATCCTTGGCTTTATGGAACACAGAACTCCAACGGAGCTAACTGTCCCTTTAGGAACTAAGGCAACTATCTAAAGGAAAGTTTCACTCTTTAATTCTTCCCCTCCTCATGTTTGTTGCTCATACGATTCCCTCACAATTCCTTTAAGTTGTTCTTTAATCCAGTATTTTTCCTTTATATAAAACTGTGTTCTGTGCTATCTACCTGCCTCTACTATTACTGGTCATACATGGGCACTGCAGATACAAACATGAATTAGGGTATAAGTCACAAGGATCAGTTCGCTTCATTGTTAGGGATTAATTTTCATATGACTAGTAAAATCATGATGACTCAGAGTGACTACAAAGACTGATGATGACAGAGTGTTTTGATTAAGTTGACTAAGTTAACTTTGTCCAGGTTTTTATTTTGTGGATAATATGGAGATTTGGTTCATATCTAAGAGACTAGAAGCCTTCTGTGAACTTCTGGACTGACTCTTCCCCCTACATTACATACTATGAAAAATTGATAACCAGTCAATAAGCAATTATTAAGCACCTACTTTGTACTAAGTACTGTGCTGGGTACTAGGGATCCAAAGACAAAAATGAAGCTGTAGCTTTGGGTAGCTTGTATTTTATCAGGGAAGACAATATGCAAACATAGGAATATACAAAATAAAAAGTCATATTTTTTTCACTAAATCAAACCCAATATGGATGGGCACCAGCAGTTGGAAGAATTAGAATACAAAAGGAGATTTATTGGGGTATGGTTCCTATAGTCATACTAAAGACTCTGGTTGAACCCAAACTGAGGCACAAGGTGTAAATTGTACTGGGTATTCTGGATCCCCCTCTCTCTTATGCCCATTTTAAAATAAGCCAACTCTACACAATATCCATCCCTTTGTTATTATTCAGTAACATTAAAATAATATAGTCAGTTGCTCCATAATATTGTTAAAGCCTGTTATAATGTATATCACCGATGATCACATAGTGTATAGATTACAAGAGAGACTGGCTAGATTGTTAAACAATATAATTTTGCAAACAGTCAAGAAACAGAAAGAAGGAGACTGAAATCTTAGCACACCTTCTTTGGGAATGCTCCAAAGAATATGTGGCCACTTTATCACCCTGTAACATGAAAGAAGACTAGCTCTGGGAATGCCTTTTATTCTGCTTATGCACTTGAGCTATATTCTCTGGTAATATTGCTGACCCAATGTAAACATTCCTTCTGGATTATTTTTTCTATAGAATTTTGGCTGATCTATCCATATATATTTTCTTATCTATGAACCAAGTGACTCCAATACATGTATTCACACTGGCTGGATGAGGTTGGGGCACAATCTTGAGCCAAACTAACTGTTTAGAATGGACATTAAATTTGTAACCTTAACTTCTTATTCTCTAACTCCTGAATGAATAAATCCAAAGGCATAGTGCAAAAACACAGGAGAGAACAGATGGTTTTTTCTCTCTCTTCCTTATCTCACTTCACCAAGTTGTTTTCCCAGATCATTTCTGTCTTCACCCCTTTCTTACATGACAAGGTGGTCCTTCTCACCAAGGCAAAGCCGGCTAAATGCCAAAGTAATCCCATTCCACCCCATCCTTTCTAACAGGTCACAACCTTATCATTCCCATTTTCACTAATATTCAATCTTTTCTTGTTTATTGCCTGCTTCCTTACTCTCTATAAAAAAATGTCCTGTCTTCCCTCCTCCTCAAAAAAACCCACTCACTTGATCTATCCATCTCCAGTAGCTAAAATCCTATAATTCTTCTCAATTTTGTGGCTAATATACTTGAGAAGGCTGTCTAGAATACCTGCCTCCAGTTCTTTTCCTATCACTTTTGTCTCAGTTCTCTAAAATCTGTCTTCTAATTCAACATTTAATTGAGAATTCCATTTCCAAGATGACCAGTGATATCTGTAACCAAATCTGATGGCCTTTTCACAATTCTCACACATCTCTTGATCTTCCCAATCTTTGACACCATCAATCAATTTCTCTTTGACATTCTCTTTTCCTTAGATTTTCAAGACACTTTTCTCTCTTGACTTCTTCTCCAGCCTTTCTGATCCTCTCTTTGTTGACTTAACTTTTCAAATTCTCCATTGCACAGAGTCATTTGGTAAGGGGGATTTAGAGGATCTGCCTTAGGGCAAAATTAGCTTTTTCCTTCTTGGCCCAGGGATTTTCCTTCTCCCTTGACCACAGTAAAATATATTGCCTTCAAAATGTACCACCTCCCTCCCCAAATTTGTAGCAATGTTTCAATCCCAGGGTCCCCATTCCTTCCTATCTACACAAAGGAGAATGTTTGTCCACTATGGCACCCACCTAACCTGTTCATATCTGGGTCATTGTGAAGATTATAATTACTACACATTAAAAGGCAGTGTGAAGTCCTATAATAGGTAGAGAGATGGCTTTGGAGGCAGGGAGATCTGAATTCAAATCCAACCTTTGATGTACAATGGCTATGTGACCCTGGGCAAGAGACAACTTTTTGATGATCTAGATAACTTGTTAAGATTATAAAATACTACTTATTGATCTGCACTGCTACAGGGAATTTCATCATCTTGATATTAATGAAATAATAATCTGGTTTAAAAAAATAATAATGTTCAAATGTGCTAACTTCTGTGATACTCTATATTCCATGCTTAGCAATGAACTTTTCTTCTATTCATAGATCTGATAGGTAATTTTTTTTTCAGGTTTTTCTAATCTGTTTATAATATGTCGTTTTATATCTAAGTCACATACATATTTGGGTATTATTTTTGTTTAAGGTATGAGTAATTGTTCTAAATCTATTTCCTTCCTTCCTGCTGTCTAGTATTCTCAGAAGTTTTTGTCAAATAGTCAGACCTTATCCTAAGATCTAGGGTCTTTATGTCAGAGACTATGGCATTAGAAACATTCGCTTCTGTGCACTGTATATCTAATTTGTTTTACTGGTTCATCTCTTATTTTAATTTATTTTTTAAACCAATATTTTATTGTTTATCAAAAGCTTTGTAGTATAGTTTAAGATTTGGCACTGCTAGATCCCCTTCATTCCCATTTCTTGGAATGGGAATTGTTCCCATTTCATTGTTTCTCTTTTTCTTCTTGACCTTTTTTTCCTCAATATGAAATTTCTTATTTTCTCTAGTTCTGTCAAATAATCCTTTGGTTGGTTGGTTTGTATGGTGTTGAATAAGTAAATTAATTTAGGGAGTTTTGCCCTTTTTATTACGTGGGTTCATCCTATCTATCAGTAATCAATTTTTTTCTAATTCTTTAGGTCTGTTTTTCTCTAAACATTTGTTTGTAGTTATACTTAATATTGTTCTTATGTGTATCTTGTGAAGTAGATTCCCAAGAAGTATACATTCTGTAGTCTTTCTACCTCTTCCTCCTGGATTTCACTAACACTAGATTGAAATTTTGATGATTTTTCTGGAATCATTCTATCTCCTAGAAGTTTTACTGAAGCAATTAATTGTTCCAATTAATTTTAAAGTGGTTTCTTTAGGGTTCTTTAACACCATCATAACATCCACACACAAAAAAGTGATTTTCGTTTCTCCTTTACCTATGCTAATTCCTTCAATTTCTTTTTCTTGTCTTATTGCTATATCCAGAATTTCTAGAACTATGTGATAATGAGCACCCTCATTTCAACACTTAATTTATTGGAAAAGATTCCAATTTATCTCTATTATACACAATGGCAGCATATATATATCATATATATAAAAGGATTGTATGTGTGTGTATGTATGTGTGCATATGTGTATGTATATATGTTTATCTCCTATGTATATATGTAATACATGTGTGTATCTATGTATATCCACAGACACACATATAAGGTACATGGCAGAGCAGATAGAAATCCAAGTCTGAGTTCAAATTTACTCTCAAGCACTTATGAGTTGTGTGACTCTAGGCAAGTCACTTAACTTTGTTTGTCTCAATTTCCTCATTTGTAAAATGAAATGGAAAAGGAAATGGCAACCATTGCAGTATCTTTGCCAAGAAAACTTCAAATAGAGTCACAAAGAATTCGACAGATTGAAATGACTGAGCAACAACTGACCCCAAAATAGTGATGTCATAGTCCTGTTTAAGAATTAAGGACAGCTACAAAAGTGATATATACACACATACATATACATATAGATACATAACACACACACACATATATGTATGTATAAACAAAGGGAAAAGTCCATTTGTTCCTATGTTTTCTAGTTTTTTTGACAGAAATGTAAATTCTTGAATTATATAGAAAATATCAATAAAACAATTTTTTAAAAGCATGTTATCATTATCCTTTAAAAAAAAAAAAGTAATTTGTTCTGTTACCCAGAAATTGCTGGGGTTTATGGAAGTTGCATGGAAAACTACGTATATTTTATACTTACCAGGAAAGGAATCAAGTGGTAGGTTAGGGTACACATGGTGTCCTGAGCAAATCAGCACAGCATCAAATACAGATGACTCCTGATTTCCATTCTTTTCAGTAACAATATCCCACTGACCAGTGACTGAGAAATTGGCATGTTTCTTTATGCTAGTGACCACTGTCTTAAAGGAACCCAGAGAAAAAAGTTCTCATTTGAATAGATACATCTGTGTGTGTGAGTGCACATACACATAGGTACACATTGTAATACTATGTATGATCTTTGGAATATTTCTGCAAGTAAATGACATAATCTTTGTGCTTTGTCCTGACTACTGGAAGAAGAATTATGTGATTAAATATCCATTGAACAATCTGTATATTTAAAATAGAAATCATTGTCACTAAAATACCTTAAAATCTGCTGAAAATAAATCCCTTATGGAAAGAGATCTTATTTCTTCCTTTCTCTAATCTCTTACCTTTTCTCCCTTTTTCCTTTGCTCTCATCATGACTTCTAATCTTTTCACCTCTCAATATTTTATCAGACCATCACACCTGATATGACTTCATTCTTCTCCCTTCCCAATCTACATCCTATAGTTAACCCATTCCATTCCACTCTTAAATCCTTAAACCTTTTACCCTATAGCCATTCATCCCTCACCAAATTTTAACTGGATTATTCCTACCTTCTTTATTCCTACTGCTAGATGAACTTAGAAGAAATTATATACTCTGGTTTGCTGGTACTCTACTCCAACACCAAGGTGATCCTTTTGTTCCTTCCTAATTGACTCCCCTCTCTTATTAAACACCAAAGCTATTCCAAAATTTTGCTTCTCTTCTCAAGTCATCACACTTCCCTTTGCTCATCTTCTCAGTTGAGGATCTCCACCTTATTCTACTGTGAATATTGAAAAAATTCTTCCTAAGCTCTCTTCTCAAATTCTCCTAATTTTGCTTGATGCCATCGTCTCTCAATCCTTCTTTCTCCCTAATCAAAATTCACCTTTCTACATGCCTTTCTTCATGATTTTTGTTTACTTCAGCAGATTGTCTTCTAAATCATCTCTTCTCTCTATAATCTACAATTTCTCCTATGCTACTGGGTCCTTTTCCCCTGTATTCAAACATTTCCAAGTCTTTCCCTTTAAAAAGAAAAACAAAAAAACAAGAAAAAAAAAACCTTTTAAATCTGTTCACACCTTGGACCCATCCTAGTTTTCCAGTCTAATTATACATTATTCCCCTTCCAGGACTCTGCAATCCATCCAAATTTTTCAAATCCTTCACTACATATACATCTTTCTACAAATTCTTGCAAGAGTCCACCAATCAACAAGCATCTTTTAGAATCTATAATGTGTCAAGCATTGTGTGGGAATAAAAAGGAAAAAGTTCTCCTTAAAGAGCTTCCATTCTAATGGGAGATATAATGTGCAACTACATATACATAATTGATTCAAAATTAACTTGAATAGATCAGTAGAGGCAAAGTTGACATGACTTGACTCCTGAGTAGATATAATGAATAAGAGAGAAGAAAGAGCAAATAATGACTCTGAGGTTGTGAACAGAGGTCACTAGAAAGTTAGTAGTACCCTCAATTGGGTACTATTTTGGAAGAGTTGTGGGTTTGGATGAAGAGAGGATAAGATGGGGGAGAGGCAAGATGATGGCTTCTGTTTTGGACATATTGATTTTGAGATACATCATGACTTGGAAATATGTGGTTAGAATTTAGGGATAGAGTCTGAGTCTTGATATATGGATATAGGAGTGATCAGCATAGAAATGATAGATGAAATTATAAGGATATGATTACAAAAAGAGGAATAGGGAGAAGAGGACCTATGATAGAATTCTAGGAACACCTGTGCTTGGGGAATGGGGTCCAGAATGAGAATTCTTCAATAAACACTACTAATTAATGGCCAGACAGAGAGGAGGAAAATCTGGAGAGAGTAGTGTAACAAAAATCCAGAAGAGGAGTAGTCAAACAACGCCAAATCCTTCATAGAAATCAAGAAGAGTTAGTACTGAGAAAATAAACACTGGATTTTGTCATTATTAGATTATTAGTGACTCTGGAGAGAATAATTTCAGCTAAATAAGGGTATTGCAATCCAGATTATAAGAGAAAAAGAAATGAATGCTCAAGGAGAGTATGGAAGTGAACAAATTTCTATGAATTCAAATATGAAAAGAAATGTGTTCTCCTCTTCAAAAACATTTTAATATTAAGGAAAAAGGTATATATGGAGACCTTACCTCAAATTGTATATATTTTAAAAGATTCTTCTTTTGAGCAAACATATTTATGTATTTCTGGAGCTCAGTGTTATGCATATAGTTAGGATAGTCATCAGGATAAGGAAAATCTGGAAAACACATCATTTCTTTGCAAGAATTGGTAAATACAGATTGGTAAATGCTGGCCCGTCCTTCTTCTGCATGATCCTAGGAAGAAAAAGAAAATTCAAATAATGAACCAGCAGAAAACTTTGCGGAGCCATTGTATATTAAATCTAGAAAGAATTTTATATAATATCTATTGTATAGAGATATTATATGATCATATAATATATAATATCTTTTATCAGAAATAACTGAGGTGCAGAGAAAATAAATCAATTGCTTAAGGTTACCTAGATAGGAATCTGGAGTTCAAATCCAGCTCTTCTGACTTTAATTCCAATGATTTTTCATTGGTTTCATCCAAAAAGGAACTGTGCTCATATCTACTATCTTTCCATTGCCTTCTCTGTTTTGTTATTGTTGTTCAGTTGTTTTCAGCCATTTCTGACTCTTTGTTACCTTATTTGGAGTTTTCTTGGAAAAGATACTGAAGTAGTTTGCCATTTCCTTCTCCAACTCATTTTCACAGATATGGAATCTCTGGCAAAAAGGGTTAAGCGCCTTGGTCAAGACCACCCAGTTAGGATGTGTCTGAGATGAGACTTGGACTCAGAAAGATGACTCTTTCTGACTTCACACCTGGCACTCCATCCATTGTGCCATCTAGCACATATAGCCCTCTCTATAATGTGTACTTTTACGTCTCCATAAGCGATAATGTCCATGTGTTGTTTCCGAATAGAAATATAAATAAAATGTTTGTTTCTAAAACATGGTCTTTGTTTTTGTGAGAAACCTGAGGCTGGCAAAAAGTGTTTTACAAATTACAAATTTCTAGAAAATAATCTGGGTTTTTATCCTCCTCCTATTCTATTCTGAATGTTTAGCTAGTGGCACAGTGGATAGAATGCTAACCTGCAGCCAGAAAGGACACATCTTCCTAAACTGCAATCTAACCTTAGATTCTTCAACTTTGTGACCCCTGGGTAAGTATTTTACTGTTTGCTTTAGTTTTATCATCTGTCAAATGATCTGAAGAAGGAAATGGCAAACCACTCAATAGCTCTTCCTAAAAGATCGTTATGCCATGGAGGAAACTGATGTGAATTCAGATGGGATTCAAGTATTTTTTCCCACTTACATTCAAATTCTTAGAGACAAAAGCACCGAGAATACAGAGGACTGAATCTGTTAATTATCACTAGTTGATTAGATAGAGATATGTAAAAAATTTATATAGATATAGAGAGATTACATCTATCTCTCATATACATATATTCATATTGTGTATATATGTGTGTGTGTGTGTGTGTATATATATATATATATATATATATATATATATATATATATCTTTCTTGTCCACTATTTTTTCCATGCTATTTCCCTTATTAGACTGTGAGCTTAAGCAGGAACTGTCTTTTATCTTTCTTAACATCATCAGTGCTTAATACCATTCCTGGCATACATTAGGTGCTTAATAGTTGCTTGATTACTGAATTTATAAGTAATATAAAGTGTCTTTGATATTAATATCTTACCTAGAATTGAATCTCTTCAGAAGAATCTCTTCAGTTCTTGCTATGTGTTATGGAAGAAATACGTCTCTAAAGCTGTGGCCATCCTACCTATCTTTGATTGCAGCAGAGGTCACAACAGGGGAAGACTTTGGCCCAGGGAAGTCTTAGTTGCCATTTTTCCTTCACCCCTCTCATCTAGTGTCTTGTGGAACTGGGAGTGTGGGGAAAATGATCAAGGCAAATGCTTTCCAATAAACTTTTTTTCATAGACTCAGGCATATGGACTAGAAGGTCTAGAGTAATTTTTGCATTACAGATCAGAAGTCTAATCACTCTAGTCAATCATTGATGATTTTCTCAGATTTTTCTATCAAAACAATGCTTCTTCAGATAAAAAGTAAACTATGATCATCATCTGCATCATTACCTCGTGGATTTTTATCAGAAAGGAATTTCAGAGACCAATCAGTTCAATGCTCTTATTTGACAGATATGAATCTAAAATTAATAGGGTTAAACAAATGGCTGAGGTCACATAAATATTTGGTGTCAGAAATAAGATTGAAACCAGTTTCTTTGTTTCTAGAACCACCACTAACATTTATATTGCATCTTAATATTTATAAAGTTCTTTCCTCAAACCAATCCTATATAAATATTTCCATCTTCATTTTTTGGATTACAAAACTGGATGTTAGACAAGTTAAGTAATTTGCCCATATTAACACACCTCAGAAATATCAGAATCCAGAATCTTCTGATTCTAAATCCCATTAATCTCCCATATGATGCGACTGTCAATAAGTAATGAATTTGTCAAAAGACAAATATTTGTCTTTTTAACTTATCAGGATGATTTTTCTAAGGTCACAAGTGAAATCAATATCATTAAGACTCATAAATTGTCAATTATTCTTTTCTAAACCCAAGAAGGCTCAATTTTAGGATAAATCTAAGCAACCCAGATTTTGTCAAACATCATCATTGACTGAGGATTAAGTGATTTCTCAGAGTCACACAACTAGTAAATGTCTAAAGTCCCATTTGAATTCAGGAAGAGGAGTCTTCCTGACTCCAGGCTTGCTACCCTCTCCACTGAACCATCTAGTAACCCTTCAACATTTAGCTCCCTTTCATGTCTCTTTGGTTTTCATTGTACTTAACTTTGCTAAAGAGTCAGTAGGAACATCTCTGACCTTTTCTGCAAAGGCAGCTGTGCACATCTTCATTATTGTGGGAGTTCAAAATGGCAATTGAGAGCTCCCAGCATAGACCTGATCGTCTGGCCTTTTCCAAAGCCCCTTTGTGCTCATGATTCTGGGGTTAACTTTTTTCCCTCAGTAAAGTAGTTTAGATTTGAGTTTGGCAGAAATGAATGATTTGTCAGTCTCAAAGGATCCCCAGTAGTAAATTCATTTTATTGGCATTAGCCCAAATATGCTGCAACCCTTCCCCCAAGTTACTGAAAATAGGTTTCTCCTGACTTGGGCACCCCTGATTTTCAGTTGCCTGCTGAAATAAATTGGTCTTTTTCTTGGGCAAGAATAGCAGAAAATCAATTTTGTCTTCCCCAAAGTTGTCTTTCCCAAAAGCCCCCTAAAGCTTCTGGTTCTTAATTTAATCTATTTTGGGTCAATCCTTCAACCTTGCAAGATCCTTGCTTTAGAGGTCCATCTTGCCAGATCTCTATTCATCACTCTCACATTCTCTCTGTCTCTTCTCTTTACAACAAGTTTAAACTGCCAGACAGTGGGTATCTGATCTGAGGCTGAGCCTAATTAAGTTTGTAAGTGATCATTACCCAAAGGTTGGCCAAGAGGAAATGATTTTTTTTTTCATTGACAGCAAGTAACAGACTATTTACTAAAGAGCTGAAGATTTCAATCAGTGTCCATGTACAATTAAAGAGACAGTCCAGGAAATGGAAAAAGTGGAAAAAAGGACTATCCAGTAGTCAGAAGACCTGAGTTCACATTTTACTTCTGATGATTACTGCCTATATAAAATAGACAATTCATTGATCTTCCCTGAACCTCCAAAATGAAGCAATTGAGCTTGATGGCTTTTGAAATCCTTTCACTTAAAATCCATAATCCTCTGTCTTTCTGAATAGATTTAGGTAATTTCCCCAAAACTCTATCTCACTAGTAGCTATAATAATATCTAGCATTTATATGGTGCTTTAAGGTTAATAAAGCACGTTATATATATATCATCTCATTTAATACTCACAACAACTCTGTAAAATAGATACTATTTCAGTGAGGAAACTGACAATCAATCATTTGCTTAGACTAGCCTCACAGCTAGCAAGTGTTTGAAGCAGGATATGATCCGGGGTTTTCCTAACTCCAAATCCAGTGCTCTAAAAAATTAAGCTGCCTGATAATTGTGGAAATATATGTATAGAAAAATTACACGTTTAACATATATTAGATTACTTGCTATCTAGGGGAAAGAGGAAAGGAGGAACAAAAAATCTGGCACACAAGGTTTTGCAAGGGTGAATGTTGAAAACTATTTTGAAAATATATATTTTGAAAATAATTTACAAAATAAAATAAAATAAAAATTATGCTGTCCAGATGCTTAAAATACCAACTACTCCTTGTAGACGGGCATCCTATATTTTGAATTCTCACAAAAACACTAAGTACGTCTTAGGTGCTATTTCAGATAGGAAATGGGATATCACTGAGTTGGATTGATATAATTCAAATCCAGTGAGAGAGAACAACTTTTGCTTTGCCTTTTTGAAGTTTTTGCCACCTCTCAAACACAAAATTTACATAGTTCATTTTGCAATAGAAACCCTCCTCCAAGACCTTAATGTGGTGTAATAAAATTCAACTCACTGAATATTTCCACAGGCCCCCGACACTATCACTCCTCTCAAAGCAGGTAGGCTGAAGCCCTTCTTCCAAACAGGCTCTGATGGAAGCCAAGCCACTCACTCCAGCTCCAACGATTGCCACTCTCTTCCCCATGGTCTCCTGTAGAAACAAAGATCCCAGCAGAGTTTCTTCAGTAGCATTACCACTTAAGGTTTAGTATTTTTTTAATAATTTAAATACAAGATTAAAAAAATACATTATTGTGGAAAGGACAGTATTGTTTTATACTCTAAGACCTGCCTCATCTACATCCACTCACATACTTGCATGTATATAGGTACCTATAAACAGGTCCAATTCTATTCGTTCTTACCTCTCCTGGGTTAATTAAAGAGATAGAGATAGAAGTAGATTGAACTGAACCCGGAACTCAGAATCAAAAGTCCAAGAACTAATGAGGAGTTCAGAAATCATTTCCTCAAGCTTTCTCATCTTATTGATGATGAAACTTATTTAAGGGACAGGCAGAGTAAATAATACGCTAGGATTTTTAACCCTATCCTCTTATTCTGAATACAGGGTTTTGAGGTTTTTATTAGTTTTTTTTTTAATATTTCATCACAAATCTAATTCTGGTTTTATTTAGGGCATCATTTAGGATCTAACTATATGACTTTGAGCAAAGTACTTTTCTCTGGCTCTAGGTATTCGGCTAAAAGGTTAAGAAATCTGACCAATTGTCTTTTCTATAAAGTGAAGATAATTCCTTATCCCTCTAAAGGCAGGATTATGAATCAGATAATCTATAAAAGTCTTTAAGATCTATTATTCTCTGATTTCTTTTTTTAATTTAATTTAGTTAATTTATTTTAATTATTTTTAATTTAATTTAATTCAAGCACAAAATAGGAAAATAAAAATACACTGCCATGTGTACAGCAGAACATGAGAGGATTCAAAATATATGCAACAAATTTTTACTTCAAGAAATCCAATGTAATCAATACTACATATTGGGATCAAAGCTGTCCATCTTTCTTTGATTCTTTTTTGATTTTCTTTTGTTTTTTCTTGTGTACTTTGTACCTTTCCCCCCTCTTCTTCCTCCCCTTCTCCAAGAAAATTACAATTAAAAGTAGAGATTGTGTATGTGCATGTATGCATATGTATGAATTTATAGTTTATGTATATATATGTGTGTGTGTATGTGTGTTGTACACATATATAATACACACACATATAAATACATGTACATATACATACACACAAACATTTGTACATATATACATAGATATCTATAATCACACACATATATACACATATACATCTATGTAAGACTGTATTACGCTTGTTTGTCCTCTTTCTCTGAATGTGGATATCTTCCTTCATAAATATGTCTTTCCATATTTTTCTAACTCCACCAAACTCCATCAACGTCACAGCAAAATTCCAATCTTATACTGTCTAGTTATTTTAAATAGTCTAAAGCAATATTGATTTAGTTAGCTGACATAGAGTGGAGTTTTCCTATTTTTCTCTTTTGATTAAATCTATTTTAGTTTATACTTTGAAAATCGTGTAAAATCATGATTACTGATTTTTTTTGTAACAAATTCTACTCCTGATCTTTATCTTATTTTTGTCTTTATTTTATTTCTTATCCTTTCTGACTCTTCTGCTTTACTTCTACCTTGCTTTGCTATCACTTAATGTACTCCCTCTCCAAGGATTCTCTCTCCCTATCCTTTCTCCTTCACCTATTGTTTCTCTCTGAATTTTGAAGATTTTTATATCCTTTTGGATATATATGTTGTTCCCTCTTTATCCCATTCCCATTAATCTAAATATCCTTCCATACCCAGCCCCCTTATCTTATTCTCTCCTCCTCATTTCTTTATAGATTCAGAAGACTTTTATTCCCTTCTAAAATGCAATCTCTCTTTATCTCTGATGTGATGTGAGTGGAGTTCCCTCTAAAAATTCTTCCCTTATACTGTCTTCCCTTCCTATCTCCTTTTCCCTCTATTCTTTCTGAATTTAAAAGATGTTTATATTCTTCTAAATATACATATATATGTGTACATATATATCATATTTTCTTGATTCTCTGATTTTTTATAATACTATATGATTTGAGAAGATCTTTTTGGTTTGAATATGCCAAGATTCTAAACACTGACCAGAACTGTATGTTCTGGTAATTTGTCAGTTGACTTTCTTGGATTCTACTCTGTTTAAAATGGGTGTGTTCCTGGCTTTTCCAAGAGACACATTCTTTTCCCATTGGACATCTATGTTCTTACCTTTGGACCAGTCCGTCTTCTTTCTAACAGATCATAAGCAGATCTAGAAAAGCAAGAAGGAAAAAAATATGTGATTTTAATGAACCTTGGTGTAAAAATTGGGAAATGGGAAGGAATTACTCTTACAAAGGACTTTTCCTTTCACCTCGTGTTTTATATAAAACAAGTCCTAGCAAAACCTGTGGGAGAAGAATAGGACTCTGGGTATAATAGCGGGTTTACTAAGTACCCATTCATTATAATTGGAGAGAATACATGTAGTCACTTCCCAGCAACATCAGAATTGTAAACTGAGATATGTGGGAGATTAAGGGAAGGGCCTTTCTTTTGTTGATTGATCCTTTGGAACAAAGAAGTATACAAATCCAAGTACTGCACCTGGATTCTAAAGAGAGATCTCATTGTACTCTAGAATAAAAAGAAGTCTTGTTTTCTTTGTATCCTATGTTAGCGATAGCTTGGTAAAAATAATAATAATAATAATAATAATAATAATAATAACCACCAAAAAGGCATGACCAAGGCCAGTTCTAGGCAAAAATTGCAAAACTAAGTCAAATTTATCTTGAGGCAGCCTTCTATTAGTACTTTTCTCCCTTAGCTCAGGACCTCTGCTCCAATCATTTTACCCATCAGATGCCTCCCTAATCTTTCTAGCAAAAGTATTTATGAACAACAATATCTTTTAAAATATACATTTTATTGACATTTAAATTTTTAAATCACTTACATTTTCCATTATATTTTCCCTCCCACCTTCTCAGGAAGTATCTATTGTACTAGAAATTTTTTCAGGCATTTTTAAATTCTCCAAAATTAATTTTAAATGTTTTTATCTCTTAAATGGCTCATCCCTTCCCCCTTATTTATTTATGGATTTTGGAGAGTACTATACTCTTTATGGTATAGATGTAGTATTGCCTATTTAACCCATTCCCAATGTAAGTAGGTTTTCAGAACTATGAGCCTTCCTTCCCACTCTAATGCCTCTTTGTCTATTCTTCCTTGGCACCTCATTTGTATAACATAATTATTATTTTTCCCTTAACTCTGCCCCAATGAGAACTAATTTTTAAAAAGTCTGATACATAATGTAATGTTTTATACCCACCTTTGCAAAGAAATAGGTAAAAGTGTGGACAAATAGGTAGTACAGCAGATAGAATACCCTGGATCTGGAATCAGGAAAACTCATCTTCCTGAATTCAAATCTGGCCTAAGATACTTACTAGCAGTGTAAACTTGAACAAGTCACTTAATTCTGTTTCCCTCAATTTCCTCATCTGTAAAATGGACAATAAAATAGCAACCAAGTATGTCTGCCTGAAAAAAGCCCAAATGGGATCAGAAAAAGTCAACTACAATCAAAAAATCAAACAACAAGAGGTGTGTTTTCATATCTCTTCTTTGTGATTGTTGTGATTGGTTGTTATAATTTTGCAGCATTCAGTTTTGACTATTTCATTTGCTGTTTACATAGTTAAAGTCATTGTATACATTTTCCTACTTTCTCTGTTTATTTCACTTTGCATCATTTTATATGTCTTCCTATGCTTCCCTATATCTGCCATGTTCAACTTCTTATAGTACAATAATATTATGTTTACATATCATACTCTATTTAGACATTTACCAATCTACTTTGTTTCTATTTCTTCACTACCACAAAGAGTGTAGATACACATATTTGAAAAATAAAATCTTAACTTTCTTGAACTTTTAAATAATAATGTCAAACCAGGATAATTAATAGGAAATGATAGAATTTCAGACATCAATAAATCAGATTAGCAGAGAAAAATTCCATTTGATTGTATTTGATGAATAGAGAACATCACTAGTATATTCCTTTGGGGAATGGGATTTGGGGATGAGGTCACAGAGAGTCAATTCGACAAGAAAAATGTAAATAGGAGGCACATATTTTATTTAATTTTAATAGTAACATATTTTTTTCCAATTACATGTAAAGGCAATTTTTAATATCTCTTTTTAAAAAATTATTGAGTTCCAAATTTTCCCTCCCTCGCTAATATGTTAAGCAATTTTAATATAAATTATATGTAGGTAATCCTCAACAAAAAAAATTTAAGGCATTACTATAAGGAAAGCACTATGCTAGTTCCCAGGAATTTAAAGATGAACAATTGTAGTCCCTGATATCAAGGGGACTTAAAATGTATATATATAACTATAGCACAAGTTAGAAAATTATTAAGTGTATTCCTTGAAATGTGTTCCTCCCAAGAAATGCTGAGCCCAAAAATTGTAATAGGAATGACAGATTTTGTTAGAATCTGTTACATGAGACAGTAGTCAGATGGAAAGTGATAGAAAAAAATGATGCTTGTATGCTGTCCAGGTTTCCCAGGCACAATAATGAGGTCAGTACAATGATTCTATAGACCCTCAGTTTATTAGTCAGTCTAGTACTTTTCCTCTCCTACACTTGGAGCCTTCCAAACACTGACCTAGCTCTGTCAATGCACAGGTCAACCTCATTATCAATATGTACATCAATGAAAAATGTACTGTAAACTTTTTCACAGTATTCATCACTTCTTCATTTGCTATATAATTGATGGTTCCACACATGGATAATGTGGTACTGGCTGATAGAAGATCTGCATTTTCTTGGTGTTCAATGTTAGGCCAAAATTACCACAAGTAGCAGATAATCAATCCATACTTTAGTGTATCTCAGTTTCAGAGGCTGCATTGAGTGCACAGTGGTCTGCAAATAAAAAATTATGCACTGATACTCCATTCACTTTATTCTTGGTTTGTAGTCGAAGAATTTATTTACAGTTGGTAGTTGATCTCAATGCCAAGGTCATCCTCATTGAAGGTTTTTGACAAAGTGGCTGAAAACATCCTGCTAAAAAGCATGGGGAAAGGCTCATAACCTTCTTTCACTCCACTGGTGACTAAAAAGCATGAGAGTATTGTCCATTATTCAGAACCTATGCAAGCATGCTATCATGAAAATGACAATACTATACTGATGAACTTTTCCAGGAAAGCAAATTTTGACACAATTCTCCAAAAATCCTTAATACTGACAGTATCAAAGACTGTTTGTTGTCTACAGACCCCTTTTCTGCTCTTGCCATTTCTTGTAGAATTGTTGGACTTCATTTGTACTTTTCTTTTGATGGAATTATATGTTCCTTTCTCAGAGACAAATGAACTATTCTGCTGAAAAACCCTCTGGAGTTCTCATTTAGCATTTAGCAGTTTCAGAATTTTCATATCATTTTCATCAAACCCATCTTTATGTTCATGAGTGTTCTGACTCTCAATGAGCAAATACAGTGCTGTACACCAAATATCTAAAAGCTGCCCATTCCTTTTCTATTTCCTTGTTATCAACTGTATGTTGGCTCAACTTAACCTCCAAGTGAGAAACAAACTGTTCCTGCTAAGAGAATTAATTTTAGCTGTTGACATTAAGTCTTCTGGTAGTTTAAAAAAAACTGTTTTTGAATGCTTTGTGGAATGCAAATATTTAGCTTGGAGAAGATAAGTCTATGATCAGTCCAGCACTCCACACATATTGCCTTCATCACTGTCACATTCTCTCTGTCTCTTCTCTTTACAATCACATTGTCTGTTAAATGCTGATTTTCACTGCGAGGATGCATCCAGGAAATTTTATTGTGTTTAGTTAAACAGAAGACAGTGTCATTGATGAGAAGATAATGAGATGCACAAGTCTTCAGTAGTAAATAACTATTGCTGTTGCTGTTTCCAACTCCATTCCTCTCAAGGACTCCCTGCTATGTCTGGTTATCTGAGCCCACTCTAGCATTAAAGTCCCCCAGAATTAGAAGCTTTTCCTTTTTGGCACACTGGTGATAAGGGTCTCCAGATCTTCATAAATTTTTTCTTTGATCTCATGAAGATTCATCAGGATGGGAGCATAAGCACTGATGATGGTGTCATGGCATTTTCCTGCAAGTTATAATCACATCGTCATGAGCCTTTCATTTACTTCTTTTGATGAGCATTTGAGCTTGTTGAGTAGATTAGTTTTGATTGCAAAACCTACACCAGCTTCACAGTACTCTCCATCACTGTGTCCCACTCCAGAAAAATGTATATCCGGCTCCAACTTCAGCAAACTGGCCTTCATTTGTCAGCTTTGTTTCACTCAAGGCTGCTATTTGGGTGTGAGAGTTCTCTCATAATAACACCTATTTGTCTTTCAGATCTACTGGCTTTTGTGTTGTATATAAGTGTGTGCATATTCTATGTACCAGTGGAGAGTGGAATCATTTTGCATATACATGTATATGATTTTAATACAATATGAATTTGTTGATGTATAGTAAGGTTTGAGTTGGAGTTTTACATTCATTACATTTATAAAGTTTCTTTCCAATATGAATTTTTTTACATCAACTAAGGTATGCATTCTGATTTAAGACTTGGACACTTTCATTACTATTTACTATAATATCCACACATACTATTCACTGTAAAAGATCATAAGTCTTTTCTTTGATGAAATATAATCATACTGCTTTGGAGTAGAATCATTACTTTTATTCCTATTCTTCTGACAAAGTGATCTGGAAAGGACTTTTTTGGAACTTTTTTCTCAAGCATCCGTTGTGAGCCTCCTCTTTCTAACTTACAGCTCACCTTTGATTGAGATGAGGTTATTATCGTTTTCCAGTATTATGTCTCTGTAGAGATCTCTCAGCAGAATCCAGATGCTTCCATTTTGCCCTGGTGAAGTTCACAATCACATCTTTGAAGATCATTGACAGCTGGCAGACTGGTACTAATCAAGCCCTCTCAGGAAATCTCCTCACATCCACCTTGTCCTAAGCTGCCCATGCCTAAGCTTCCTGAAACCCTTCAATGCCTATAGCCCTGGAGGACCATCAGCCCCAAGTTCCCATTCCCCTACATGCTCTGGGCTTTCAACAAGACAGTTCAAAGGACAGCTGAGCAGGACTAAGAGAGAGCAAGCTCAGAGTAGGAACTGGGGGAGCCCTAGAGAAAATGCTTAAAACATAATTCTTAATTGTTCATGTTTCCCCATCATTTTGTAAACTTTTTGACTTAAGTTTTGATTCCTGTGATTCTTCCATAGTATCTTATATATGGTCAGATACATAACAGTCTTTCCATACTTGGGGATGAACTGACCAACTGAATTAGCATTTAAATATTATGATTTTTATAAATACCATAGATCATAAATGCCATTAATCATTAATTCATCCAGAAAATGTATATTAAATTCCTACACTTTGTTGGGCAAATGAAGCTGATTCAGAATGACAAAATCAAATTCATTGTTAGGAGACACCTCAGCAGCTATCTAATCTTATACCCTAAAAAGTATTTCCACTACAATACAAACACACACATACATACACACATACAAACACACACACACACATACATGCATTAGTCATTCTAGGCTGGATTTAAGAATAAGAATAAAAAGCTTTTCTTCCTACTAGGACAAGATAGAGAAAACAACATTTAAAAACACTTGAATTTTCCTTTTTAAATTATATTTGTTTTTATATTAATAAAAGTCAGTTTTCTCTCTCTTCCCCTCCCATTTTTTTCTTAGACAACCTGACCCATATTTTTGAAAACCCATGATAAAAACCTAAATCTAAGCATAGCATCATAGGGTTTAAAGCTGGAAAGGGTCTCAGAGATAATGTATCTATTGTGCTACCTAGATGCCCTAAAAGTCCTGAGGAGTATGCATTAAAAGGCAAAATCTGAACCCAAGTCTGCTGACAGAAAGAGCTAATAGTCTTTCTCCACTGTATTACAGTACCTCTTATCATACCAAATAATTATAATTAATTTCCTAGTTGATAATTATTCCTCAGTTCAAGTATTCTCATTTGACAAAAAAAAAAATGGCTGTTCCTGCAGTGGGGCAGTCTAACCTTATTTTGTAGAGAACAGGGCACCAAATATGTTCTTGAGAACTGATGATTGCTAAGTCATTCACAATTGGTCATGGTACAATATTGTTGTTACTGTGATTCTGTTCAGTTCATGTTGCACTGATTTGTTTTTCTAGGTTTTTTTTTTCTGAAATCAGTTTTCTAATCATCTTTTCCAGCACAATAGTACACACACACACACACACACACACACACACACACCTGCAGACAGAGAGAGAGAGAGAGAGAGAGAGAGAGAGAGAGAGAGAGAGAGAGAGAGAAACCACAGCCATTCCCCAATTGATGGGCATCCCTTCAATTTCCAATTCTTTGCCTCAACAGAATTTTTAGAGCTGCTTTATATCTTTTTATACAAATAGGTCCTTCTCCCCATGTTGACTTCTTTTTGAATCCCTTTGGGATATAGAGTAATGATATTGCTGGATCAAAGGATCTGTTTTATAACCTTTAGGCATATTATTAAATTTCTTTCCAGAATGGTTCAATCAGATCACAACTCCACAAAGAGTACATTAGTGTCCCAATTTTTTTCACATCCCACATCCACATTTCTAATGAGGAAGGAATAGAAAAAGGAACTTGAGGACCCCCAAAACTCAGTTCAGTATTACACTGAATAAGTCAGGGAATAGCCTTAAACTTTCTAGAGGCTAGTTATCTGATCTCAAAACAGTCAGAATGCAAGTCTGTATAGTCCTCAGAAACTACAGTACAATTGGACAATAAAAGTATTTTTATGCACTTTCACGTGGGGTATCGAGTGATAACTTAATCTTCTTGGTAATTGAGATATCCAGTTATATTGTCCAGCTTAGTTGTTCTCCTTAAGCCCTTCATTGTCAAGATACCAGTCACCATTAAACCAGTTAAATGATCCTTTGAAAGGCTTACACATATGGTTGAGGCAAAGACCAAATAAGAATAAAGGGGGCATCTAAGTATCTTTTCAATTTGCATTTCACTGACCTACAGTAGGAACAGTTCCAATTCCAATTCAAGGAACTAATTCCAATTATTTGGAATACGGAGAGTAGTGTAGTACTGGGGGAAAAGACAATTGGCTCTTAATTCAGCAGATTTGGGTTCCAATTCTGCCTTTTTATGCATACTATTCATGACTTTGCAGGACAACTGGGTGGTACCATGGATAGAGCACCAGGTCTAGAGTGAGGAAGACCTGAGTTCAAATGCAACCTCAGAGACTTAGTCTTGTGTGATCCTGGGCACGTTACTTAATCCTGTTTAAGTCAGTTTCCTCATCTGTGGAAATGGGAAACCACTCTAGTATCTCTGCCAATAAAACCTCAAGTGGCATCATGAACAGTCAGACTTAAGCTACTTGGACTTCAGTTTTCTTTTATACAAAATGGGGGAAGGGTTGGGCTATTTAGCTTGAGATCCTTTCCAATCTTGCACTATCATTTAATGAGCTATATTAGTCATCATAACATTAATTCTAACATATAGCATGACTACAAAATTGCTCCTACTTTTTTCCCACTTAATATATTTTATTTTTTCCAATTACATGTAAAGATAGTTTTCAACATTTACTTTTATTAAGATTTTGATTTCCATTTTTTTCTTACTCTGTTTCTCATTTCCAAGATGTCAAACAATCCAATATAAATAATACATGTACCATCATATTAAATATATTTCCACATTAGTCATTTTGTGAAAGTAGAATCAGAACTAAAGGAAAAAACATGAGAAAAAAAGTGAAAATAATATGCTTTGATTTGCATACAAACTTCATAATTCTTTCTCCGAATGTGGATAGCATTTTCCATTATGAATCTTTTGGAATTGTCTTAGATCAAGATTTCTGAGAAGAAAAAAAGCCTATGAAATTAGATAATTTGCATAATATTTCTGTTACTATATAAAATGTTCTCCTGGTTCTTTTTGCTTCATTCAGCTTCAATTCATATAAGTCTTTCAGTGTTTTTTTGAACTCTGCCTAATCATCATTTCTTATAGAGCAATAATATTCCACTACATTCATATACCATAATTTGTTCCACCAATCCTCACTTAATGGGCACCCTTTCAATTTCCAATTTTTTGTTACCACAAAGAGAACTGCTATAAACATTTTTGTACATGTGGGTCCTTTTCTTTTTTAAAAAATAATCTCTTTGGTCTACAAACCAATTAGTGGTTTTGCTGGATCAAAGCACGTGCACAGCTTTATAACTTTTTGGGCACAGTTCCCAAAGTTGCAAATTGTTCTCCAGAAAGGTCGGATCAGTACACAAAGCCACTAAGGAATTAGTGTTCCAATTTTCTCATATCCTCTACAATATTTATCATTTTTGTTTTCTGTCATATTAGCCAATATGTTAAATTTTTATTTCTCTAATTAATAGTGATTTAGAGCTTTTTTTATATGACTATAGATACTTTTAATTTCTTCATCTAACAATTGCTTGTTCATGTCCTTTGACTGTTAATCAAATGGGAATGACTTGTAGTCTTATAAATTTGATTCAGTTCTCTGTATATTTTAGAAATGAGTGCTTTATTAGAAACACTGGCTGTAAAAATTGTTTCCCAGCTTTTTGCTTCCCTTCTAATCTTGACATTGCCTTTGTTTGTGCAAAAACTTGTAACTTGAATGAAATCAAAATTATTCATTTTGCATTTCATAACTTTCTCTGTCTCCTGTTTAGTCACACATATTTCACTTCTCCATAGGTCTGACAAGTAAGCTATTCCATGTGCCCCTAATTTGCTTATGTTATCACCATTTTTTTAACTGTATCTTGCTATAGTTAGTCAGTGCCATACTATTTTCTAGTTTTCCAGTAATTTTTGTCACATAGTGAGTTCTTATACCAGATGCTGGAGTCTTGGGGTTTATGAAGTACTAGATTACTATAATCATTGAAAATTGTGTCTTGTGTATTTAACCTGTCTCAGTGATCTAATTTTGGTGAGTGACATTTTATAATATACTTTTAGATCTGATACAGCTAGGCTGCCTTCTTTAACATTTTTTTTTATACTTTCCTAGATATTCTTGGCCTTTTGCTCTTCCCAGATAAAGCTTGTTGTTATTTTTTCTAGCTCTATAAAATAATTTCTAATCTTTTGATTGGTATGGCATTGAATCAATAAGTTAATTCAGGTATATGAAAAATGTTTTATAATTGTGTTTATATTTCCCAAGTTTGTCTTAGCAAGTAGAGTCCCAGATATTTTACATTGTCTACAGCAATTTTAATGGAATTTCTCTATCTCTTGCTGCTGGGCTTTGATAGTAATCTATATAAATTCTGGTGATTTATATAGGTTTATTTTACATTACTCTGCTAAAGTTGTTAAATATTTCAAGTAGTTTTTTAGTTGATTCTCTAAGTATACAATATTAACATCTGTAAAGGGTTATCATTTTGTTTCCTCGTTGCCTAATCTAGTTCTTCCAATTTCTTTGTTTTCTCTTATTGCTAAAGCTAACATTTCTAGTACTATATTAAATAATAGTGGTGATAATGGGCATTGTTACTTCACCCCTAGTTTATCCCCATTTCATGTAATGTTTCTGATGATTTTAAATAGATACTTGTCATTTATAGAAAACGCCATTTATTCCTGAGCATTGTAATGTTTTTAATAGGAATAGATAGTGTATTTTGTTGCAGATTTTTTCTGCCTCCATTGAGATAATCAATGATTTCTGTTGGCTTTGTTATTGATATAGTTCTATATGTTGATATTTTTCCTAATATTTAACCATCCCTACATCCTTGGTATAAAGCTCACTTGGTCATAGTGTACTATCTGGTGATAAAGCATTGTAATTTCTTTGATAATGTTTTATTTAAAATTTTTACAACAACATTTATTAGGGAGATTAGTCTATAACTTTCTTTCTTTGTTTTGGTTCTTCCCAGTTTAGGCATCAGCACCATATTTGTGTCATAAAAAGAATTTGATAGAATTCCTTCTTCACCTATTTTTTAAATAGTTTATATAGTATTAGAATTAATTGTTCCCTAAATGTTTGGTAGAATTTACTTATAAATGTATATGTCTCTGAAGATTTTTTTCCTAGGGAGTTTGTTGATGCCTTCTTCAATTTCTTTTTTCTAAAATGGGATTATTTAAATATTTTATTTCCTTTTCTGTTAATCTGAGCAATATATATTTTGTATATATTCATCCATTTCACTTATTGGAATATAATTAAGCGAAATAACTCAATTTTCTTTTCATTGATGGTGAATTCACCCTTCTGATGTTTGATACCGGTAAGTTTTGTTTTCTTCTTTCTTTCTTAAAAAAATAAAATTAATAAAAGATTTATCTATTTTATTTTCCTCTCATAAAACCAGCTCTTAGTTTTATTTTTTTGTTCAATAGTTTTCTTATTTTCAATTTTATTAATCTCTGGTTTAAAATTTTTCTAATTTGGTATTTAATTGGAGATTTTTAATTTGTTTCTTTTTCTAGATGCATTCCAATTCATTGATCTCTTCTTTTTTTATTTTATTTAGTAACACTATAGAGATATGAAATTTCCCTTAAGAATTGCCTTGGCTGCATACCATAAGTTTTAATTTGCTGTCTTATTATTGTTATTTTCTTAGAGAAAATTATTGATTGTTTCTGTGATATGTTATTAGACCCAACATTCTTTAGGATTAGATTGTTTAATTTCCAAATAATTTTTGTCTATCTTTCATTACCCCCCCCTTTTTTTTTTTTGCAAGTAATTTTCATTGCATCATTATCTGGAAAAGATACATTTAATATTGTATTTTTGCATCCTTCTTTGACTTTTTGCATTTGATTGTGAAGTTTTTATGCCCTAATATATGGCCACTTTTTGTATAGTGCCTATAGTCCTGAGAAAAGGGGTATATTCCTTTTTATCCCCATTCAATTTTTTCAGAGATCTATCATATATAACTTTTCTAAAATTCTACTCATCTCCTTAACTTCTTTGTTTATTTTGTAGTTAAACTTAATTAGTTCTTAGAGAGGGAGGTTGAGATCTTCCCCCAGGCAGTTTTGCTCTCTACTTCTTCCTCTAACTCACTTAATTTCTTTAAGAATCTGCACATTATACCACTTGGTGCAAAGATTTTTAGTATTGATATGACTTCATTATCTATGGCTGGATTTCTTAAAACTTTTCCATTCACAACCCCTATATATAATAAGTATACAAATAAATACTCATAATAAATCAAAATTTCACAACCTCCACAGCTTAAGAAGTTAGGGCCTATGATACCTTTTTGGAACATATCATTTCCTTCCTTATCTCTTTTAATTAGATCTATTTTCTCTTTTTGCTTTGTCTGAAATCAGGATAACTGCCCTTGACTACAGTAGGGTAGGTGGACAAATGAGAGAGAGACAGACAGAGAGAGAGAGAGAGAGAGAGAGAAATATACACAGTACAATTGAAGATTATTTGAAATATGATAATAAAAAGCTTGTTGCCTTGAAAGCTTTAAGAAACTTAAAAGAAAGTTATCATGAAATATTTAAAATGCAGCCAGCCAAAAAAACTTCTAAGGGTTGTAATTGGAGAGAACACTGTGAAATATTTATTAACTTTATTAACTCCCACCTTAGCTTTCCATAGGAGAGGATAAGAAAAGAGGAAAAGTCTCTAAAACACTTTTCCCTATGTTCTTAACAATGGCAAGTTGGGGTTATAGAAATAAAATTAGATAAAGTTTGTAGAACTGCTAAAAACATCTTAGCAGATTCTGGAGTTTTGAGATTAATCATTAAGGAATTTAACAATTAGTCATTTTAGGATTAGATGAAGAACTCCTGAATCTTTGAGGTAATTCCAGGAATTCATTCCCTTCTGAAATATCTTTGTAAGTTTTGAGGGCCACTCTATAGAATTTATTTTAAGGAAAAATAAGGATTGACTCATATAAAAGGTTTTTTTTAGGGTTTTAAAAGTAATTGGCAAAACTAACAACTTCATTATTTTAGGGCAGTAAAGTTAATTGGCAGAAAGTCCAGAAATGAAAAGTGAAGGAAAAAATAGGTAAATAGCAACTTTTTGTTAACTCTTCCTTAACTTTTTATTTTATCCCTGAGTTCCCAGCATTCCCTGAGCATTACAGCTTGTAGTCAGTGTAGTTAGTGTAATGAATAAAATTCATTAATCATGAATCTCACTAAAACAATGAGCAGGATAGAATATTTTATAATACCATCACAGAGTTACCATGTGACAGTTACCACAAAACATAATGCAGAAATCATCCAATAAGAAAGGATGTAGGACAGTGGATTAGATCACAAACCTCAATAAATCCCCTGATATGATACTTGTGCAATTCCCCTTCTTTGTTGTCCTTTGATAAACCTATGCTAGTTTTAACATCATTACCATACAATTAATACTTTCTTAAATGATCTTTTCTGCATGTATTCTGGATAACCACATGCGCAGTTCCACCAAGATTTTAGGATCTTCCCCTGTTAGCAAAGTCTTCCTATACCCTCAAAATGTACATATTCTGTTATGTAATTGGCATCATTTTTTCTATTAAAAATTATTGTCTTTCTTTTGCTGGGCTCCTGATTCCTTCAAGGAGCTCAGCCCACTTACTGGGTGTATAAATCTTTTTAAATGCCTTTACTTGGGTTGGGGACTGAGTCTGAATCCTTTCAGAGGCAACACCACAATACATAACTGAAACCTCAACACTTTCAAGCTGTCTTAAACTGGAAAATCACTCCATCTCTTTATTGGTTCTGTCACTCCAAAATCTGTTCAGAAGTTTGATTCAATGTTACTTCCAAGGGAAACTAGGGAGAATGCAAGCAACTTCGTGGCTTCTCTCTGCCATCTTGATTCCCTTTGGAAAGTGCTTTTAATCTACAATATGCTTTATAAAAATATGGGAGCAGATATTTCTGGAATTACTGTTTAATTGACAGTACTCGTTTATTTCCAAAAAAAAAAAAAAAAATCTGGGACATCCAACATTTTAATAATGAAAAACATCTCTTGTTAAGAAAAATGTCTCAAACTCAACTTGAGAAATCTCATCAGAGAGTCTCTGGCGCCCCACCTACCCTGCAGCCCAGTGAATGTTGATAGCCTCTGCATGTCAGGGAGCAGAGTTTCTGCTGCCAGGTGAAAGCATAGTACAGTACTTATTATTTACATTCCCTTCCTTCCCCTCATGCTAATTCACCAATTTGTTACTAGTACCCAGGACTCTTTCTTGGGAGTCTTTCCTCTTGGCTATGCAGAACTTCACCAATAGATAAACAAGTGGCAGAACCATTTATAGGATTTCACTCTGGGAAGGACTTTAAGGAACATGGAATCCAAGATTTCCATTTTACAGTCGAGGAAATGGAATCTCAGAGAAGCACAAATCATACAGATAAGTTGCAGGTTAGCATACATACTCATATCTTCTGATTCCAAATTGAGAGTTCTTGGTCATTGTACTGAATTGTCCCCTTTTTTGTGGCCTCCAACCTGATTAAGTTTGGTTTTCATTTTTAAGATTCAGACAATGGATATAAGGGTTACTAGAATTTATAAAATTCATATTTTTTAGTCTTAGAAACAGAAAATACCTTAGACACTAACTAGTCCAACTTCTAACTGTAACATGGATCCTATCTACAACATTTCCTGCTAATTTAAACTATTGCTTGAGCACCTCTGGGGACAGGGAAATCAGCATATAATGAAGCAGCCCGTGTCATTTGGAAAGAAAGCTAGATTTGGAGTTAGAGGAAGAGGAAGTCAATTCAAATCTTTGCTCCACCCTTTCTCATATTATCTGTGTGATCCTGAGTAAGTCATTATATTTTCTAGCCCTCGATCTTCTCATCTGTAAAATGAAGGGCATGGATTAGATTTCATCCAGCTCTAAATCCATGAGCCTATAATAACAGCCTTAATTGTTATTCAATATATAACTTGCATCTAATGATCCATGCCTTTTACATGCTTTTGTTGTTGTTAATTAATTTTCCGTCGTATCCAACCCCTTTAGGATCCCATTGGGGGTTTTCTTGGCAGAAATAATAGAGTAGTTTGCCATTTCATGTTCCACCTCATGTGACAGAGACAAACAAGATTAAGTGACTTGCCCAGCATCACACAGTTGTCACATGTCTGAGACCATATATGAACTTTAGGTTTTCCCAAATCCAGTCCCAGCACTCTATCCAATGCACCAATTAGCTACCCTCCTAGAATACTTTAGGTGCTTAATAAATGGTTGCAGGGTAATTAGTCTTAATAAATGTAATTAGTCTGTTTTCCCCCACTAAGATCACAGAATTAATCTAATTATTCTTCCACATAGCAGTCCTCTAAATATTTCAGAACAGTTTTCATGTTCCCCTTAAATGTTTACTTCTCCATCCTAAATATTCCCAGTTCTTTCAAATGACCTACATATGACATTTTAGTCACTCTCTTCATAACAATGTCAATCCTGTGGAATGTCACAAAACTAAACTCAATAGTATCCTATATTTAAACTATAGCCTTCAGTGCTTTAATGGAGGCTGTCCACAATGAGGGGGGAGTGACACCTCTGTAATTTTTTGCTTGGATCAGATCACAGCTGCACTATTGAGTACAGAAATTTGACCACCAGACAATAAATTGTTTTATCCACAACAACTCACAAAGCCTTCTCCTAAGAAGAAAATGGTTATAATATCCACTAGCCAAAGAGATTTGTTTGCTATGGTAAAATCAGAGAGTTATCATTTTTGATCACATTTAATTTTTTTAATATTGTGTCACTGAAAGTCTAGGCTATTAGTATGTTGCCTTGTAATAAATTGTGCTCATAAAATTTCTTCACCTTACCCATTAAGTTAGATAATCTGACATTCTCTGATGTGGAAACAGAGCTGGATTTAAATATATGTGTGTGTACATATATGCACACACATATGTATATGTTTGTATGTGTATATTTTTCTATCATGGCCAATGACCAAGGGTATAAATGTACTTTGTGAACTAATGCTCATAACGTCAGCTACATGGTACAGTAGATATAGCACTGAGCCTGAGATTAGGAAGATCTGACTTCAAATATAGTTGTGTGACTCTGAGCAAATCATTTAGTCTCAATTTGGACTCAGATTCCGCAACTAAAATAGGAATAGGAAAGCATCTCCCTCACAGGATTATTGAAGACCTGAATCTCCATGTAAGACATTAACTCTCTCTCTCAACTTCAGGTCATCTTCAGATTTCATAAGTATACAATTAATCATCTTGTACCAAATTTTGGCATACTTTACCCCAATTCCGGCTTTTATTAAACCTGAGTGCAATCTATAAAAGGTGTTATTTTTTCGGGATACTCATGTGTATTTTTTTTCCTTTCAAAGAAATCTGTCCAAAAATGTAACGTGTTACTTCAAGAGTGGTAATTTCCCTACCACTGAAGACTATCGAGCAGAGATTGAACAACCATTTATTGCTAATGTTGTTTTGAGCATGGATTGGATTAGGTGGATTTTAAGGTCCATTCTACATCTTAGAGTCTAAGATCTCATCATATGGCTCAGATATATTTGGACCAATATTGTAGAGCTACACATGTGTGTATGTATATACACATATGTATATATACATATATATTTATATGCATGTATATATTTGTATATAATATATTATATGTATGTTATATATATACATATATATATATATATATTATCTATCATATGTAGAAATCCAAAGCAAGATGATGCTTTGAGTACCCACAATACAACTTTGTTCTACCTATTTCACATCTGTTGCCTCAAATTTCTATCTAGTTTTCAAAGTTCCTTCAAGTTCTAGAGTTATAATTTTATGAACAATACATATTTATCTTTATCTTACAGGGCAAATAGCCCACTAGCTTTTACTTTAGAACAATGCTGTCTCCTCACTGAAAATAAAAACATTAAACAGAACTAACTTGAAACAAACTACCATTTCCTTTTGAGAAAAATGAACACCACACCCTTGTTGGCTCACCAGAAGTTTCCTTTTCTTGGATCAGAATACATCCTGCCTGACTTAATCAACTTATAAATTAATAATTATCATATTTTGGTCCATCAGGCAGAGATGAAGTCATTTTATTTAGCTTATTTAAGTTGTAATATTCCAAATTACTCATTAGCAAATATGTAGGGTAAAAGGTAGCAAAGGGTAGGGAGAGTTAATCCCAAGTCATTTAAGAAAAGTTTCAGCTAAAAATTTTCCATAATACAGTATAATGACTATTACTATAGAATAGGGACCAGATCTGAGATTTTCTTGGTATAGGTAACTCCAAGGTGAGAGAATTCCCTCTACCAATCCACTTTGGCATTTAACCAGAAAACTTAAAGATCAAGTTACTTGCATGTTTATACATTCAGTGTGGATCAGAAACAATATTTGAAATGTCTTTCTGAAACTGAGACTGGCTCTCTATACACTATGCCAAGCTGCCTTTCAAATATATCAATATTTTTTTAAATGCCAAAACCATCTATGACACTTCCTCAAATTTTCCATATTTTATAAAAAGAATAAGCTTTTTTTTCTTTTGAAACAACTTTCACTAAGTTTAAAGATTCACCATGGTGAAAAGGCATGATAATGACCTTGAAAGTTATGTCAGCAGAGCACCTACCTTCCTGGAATAGGTTTTGAATACAAGTCAAGCTACAGATTTCTGCCTAGGACAGATAAGCTTTAATGAAAAAAGGGTCATCATCAGATTGGGAACAGGAAAATGAATTTTAAAACTATAGCCACTCACAAAGACAATCTAAAAAAAGCATGAAGGAGTCTTGATTTACATTGGCTAAGGAATATCCACAATAATAAATTCATGGACCTTGTAGTACTGAAAAAGTATCTTTAAAAAAAAGTAATTCTGTACCTGAACACAGAAATCTTTAAGCCATTATATCCTCCTCAGTTAATTTTCCTACAACAATTAACCTTATACAGTACTGAGAAATCAAACAAAAATTTTAAGTAATTTTACTCTCAAAGAAAATTTCACAATATTCTCATATAGAAGTTTATTGTAAACCTAACATTCTCCCTGTAGGTCAAAATTCTCTGAGATTTTGGATTACATCCAAGAGGAGATATAAACCTGAATGATAAGTTATCTGAACCCCCAAAATGTTTTGTCCAATTATTTGTAAATAGCTCCCTTATGAAGATCCAGTTTCACCATTAAAAATGTAATGAACTCTAATTATCCAATATAATTGAATGAGCATAGAAAAGGAATAATTCAAATCCTTACCTTTGGAATTAACTATATGATTGATTTTTTTTTAATCTCTCCTTTCCTAATATTGCTATTCTTATACACACCACATCAAGAGATAATTTACAAGCATTTATTAAATTACCTACTTTGTACCAGGCACTGTGTTAGGCACTAGGAATACAAATGCAAGAACTAAAATCCTACTTTCAAGAAATTTACATTCCATTGGAGGAGAATGTACAAGATATATAGGAATAAATAGGAATAGAACTAGACCTGTGAATTCACTGACACAGAAAACAGTCTCTACCAATTCAGATAATCACCTCCTGCTAATTGTAGTCTTAAAAAGAATTGTTTAAGGCACTTAAGATAAAATTCAAATCAATGATTCTGGAGATTCATTTAATGGGATTTAGGACTCCACCAAAATAATAGACTTCTTTGGTCATATTTCCACATCCTCTTCAAGATCTTTTGATAAATACTAGCATTGTCCCCAAGAGTTCATAGACTATTCACTTATCAAAGACAAACAAATTAAAAATAATAAAGAGAGCAAGTAAGAACAGAACTTGAGATCAGTTGATTTAAAATGTCAAATATTTTTGTCCTTGGAGGATTTCAAGAAGTGTTTGCTTTCAGAAACTTACAATTGAAAACATAAATGTTTCTAGCTCTCTTTTGATTGGCTGAATTAAGGGGCTGTACTCCACATAGACCCTTATTACACTAAAAGTTGCATAAGATTTTATGGCAAGGGTTCAAACAAGAATATTTTAGTTCAGTATTTTCTTAAAGGGAACAGAATTCTCCAAATTGAATGTTGAAAAAAAAGCACTCTTGGTCAGATCACTGTGGAAATTAACTTTATCTTTTAGGTAATAAAGAGCAGAAAATAAGCTATGATAAATGGCTTTTGTGTCTTCTTGGCAGACAAGGAATAAATAAAAACAATTTTTTTTTAATTTCACATACATACAACACTATACTTTTCAATTCCATTTGCATCTATTATCTTATTCAATACAGAAATTATGTGAACTTAGTAAAGTAAATATTATTTATTGTCATTTATTATTCTATAAATGTCATATTTTATGACATTTACTGTCAATGTTCTTATTAAATCTGTCATTTCAAAGAGGAAGAAACCAAGGAACAGAAAGCCTAAGTGGTTTTTCTACAGTTAGACAATCAAGGCAGAGATCCACAAGATATGATCCAGTATTACAAATATATGCTGTATTTATAAAGACAATTTTTAAACTTCAGGGTAGAGCTTTATATATTCATCCCTACTAAACACTACATAATTAAAGTTTACTCAATGTTCTGACCAATTGAGAATATTCTGTATTGAAAATCTGTACCAGCATCTTTACTAAACCTCCTACTCTGTGTCACCTGCAAATTCAGTATTTTCCATCCAAGTCACTGGAAAATTTGAAATAAAAATAAAATTAATAGAATATGAGAGTATGAGCATAGATAATCTGGGGGGACCCCACCTGGGCTTCTTTGAATTTCACACTGTCCTATCACAGAGTTACTATTTCACAATTGGGAGGGTCCTCAGTACAAAAGCTATGACCATCCAACCCCTACTTAAAGACCTCTGATGACCTCTCAAAGCAACCTCCATTTGTAGATAATTGCAATTGTTAGGCCATTTTCTTCTGACATCAAGCCTAACTTTGCCTTTTTAAAAAATTCCTAGTCTTGTCTGGAGCCAAATTAAACAAAACTAATTACTCTCTTTTCATAACAGTTTTTCCATTACTAAGAGACAGCTATTATGTCCTTTCTGCACTTTTCTTCTCCATTTAAAAATCTCTTTTTCCTTTTTAGAATAAATGTAATGGATAGATAGTGTCATGGAAACAATGAGTATGAATTTGGACAAACTTTGGGAGATAGTGGAGGGCACTAGTTTTCTATGGTCCATGGGGTCAGAAAGATTCAGACATAACAACAACTGCAAGATTCATATTAAGGCTAACAGTGATTACAAATATCCAATCTACTTTTCTTGATTCTAATAGTTTCACTTATCCAATTGGATTTGGAAAGCACTCATCTAGAAGACATCCAAGGCAGCATACCACAGTTTATCAAGTGTGGGACTTGTATTCAGGAAGACCTGATTTGACTTATTCTTCATAATACTCTCAAAAGAAAAGTTAGATATGCAAATTTAGAGATTTGTCACTCCAAGTATTCATATGGACTCTGTGCCCAATCAGTACCAGAATCTTCCAATCTCATACTGGTCTGATCAGCTATAGTCAGACACACTATTCCTTTATTGAAACCTAATTATGTCATTTTGGTCCTCTTTGAGAACTAAGGTCAATAACCAGATAATTACTAGCTATGTGACCCTAATTGGGAGTCCTTCTTAGCTCTCTGAGGCTTTGCAGTCATCTGTAAAATGGGGATGATTATATCTATAATCATTTACCTTATTAGTCATTTTGAGGCTCAGATGAACTAACCATTACTACTACTGCTGCTGCTGCTGCTATTTCCTACAATGGAAAGAATGGGTATTAGAAAACAAGTTCCTAATCTGCTAGTTCTGCTGCTAAATTCTCATGTGTCTTAAGACAATTCATATAACTTCAAAGTCTCATTTGTAAAATGAAGGGATTCACTGGAATCCCTTATTTTTCACTTATAACATACTATGATTCTAGCTTCTTTCCTTTTATAAGCCAAAAGAAAAAAGTAGAGGAAAGGGAGAGAAGGTCTCTTTCCCTTTTAAACTATGATTCTTCTGCTTTATTTAAAAAAAAAAAGTTGGTGAGGGGTTACCGCCATTTACTGTGGGAGCTTGCTCCTACCTCCACCATCCTATTTAAATCTAATTTAAAATATAATGAGAATCATAAACCATTGTATCTCAGTAAAAAATTATCTGGACTTGAAGAGACAAGAATTTTTGCTTTTAAATTTTTTTTTCCATTTTGGGAAGATAGGTTATGTAAGGAACTCCCACCTCAAACTTGCCAAGGGCATAGTGATTCTTGATCAGTAGAAAAGATTTTGTTTATAAATAACATTTTAGCTTTGATGTTGTCCAGAATACAAGTTTTAAAATATCACATTTGATTCATTCAGAGCCCAACAGCTTGTTTTTATCCAAATATGGTTGTCACATTCCTTCAAACTTAATACCTGAACATTCCTCACAAAAAGCCTAGACTCCCCCAACTCTAGGGGGAAAAAATTACATCATTTTATCTGTCTCTCCGATTCCGTTCCCAAGCCGTAGGCTTTACAGACCACTGTCTTACAGAGCTTTTGCTCCTCCTCGGCCCTGGTTCCCTTCGATGACCCACTGTTGATGTCCTGCCGGACAGGACAACTGGCGCCCAACGTGGGCCTCTAAGTGGACCTCGGCCCGACATCGCCCCCGAGCATTCCGGGAGAGAATTCACGGTCTCTACGGAACCCCCGTAAGGGTAGAGGTAAGTTTTCGCGATTGTCGATACTATGGGATCGTATTTATCTAAAGAACAAATATTCCTTAAAGATCTTAAAGGAAATCTTAAGGAAAGAGGCATAAAAGTAAAAAAGAAGGACCTTATAAAATTCTTTATATACATAGATAAGGTCCATCCTTGGTTTATTATAAATGGCCCTGAAATACACCCCGGGAAATGGCAGAAGGTTGGCCGAGACCTAAAACGAGAAGGGCCAAACGTTGTAAATGTTTTCCCCCTCTGGGCATTAATTAATGAAGTCATTGAAGGAGCCTCTAACAACCGCAAGGTTCGGCAATTACCCCCGGGTCCTCAGATAATTTGGGAAGACGCTGAGGGAAATACGGGCACTGTCCGCCCTTACATAGTTCCTAATCTACCTATTAACCTATGGGGAAGAGATATTCTCTCACAAATGGGTACTATTATGTGCAGCCCCAATTCTGTAGTCACAAAACAAATGCTAAGCCAGGGTTTTCTCCCTCAACAAGGATTAGGGAAAAATAACCAAGGTATCAATCAGCCTTTACAAGTACAGCCGTACCCTGGCCGTGCTGGCCTTGGTTTTCAGAACCATTTTTTATAAGGGCCACTGGTCCGCCCAGCCTGCAGGCGGACAAGATCAAAACACTCCAGTCTGGTTTGACCAGTGGCCCCTTTCCAAAGAAAATATGTTGCGCAGTCCATAGATCTTTTTCGCTTGAAATACCCCAAACCTGCCACTAGACCTTAACCCTAATTTCGTTTAGGTACCCCAAAGCTAGACCTCAACATTTGGGGCACACTCAGAACCAATCTGGGTTTTGAGCTGTTCAAGCAGTATTCTTCCGGGAAGAATCTGTGTTCTTTCTTTGGTCTCACTCTATCTCTAAAGGTGGTGGGGAGAATATCTGTGTTCCATCTCACCCTACTTCCATTTCAGGTGAAAAGGCTTCTCTAAAGTCTTTTCATGGAGCAGATGCTTTGCTTGAAGAAACTCCCACTGACCAAATCCTTTAGAAAGCGAAAGGCCCTTCCTTTGCATCTCAATGCATTTCTAATCTTTTTTTCCTGTCACCAGATAGTCCTGCTCTCCAGCAGGAACTGTTGAGACACGAGAGGAAGTGTCTCTTTAACACCACCCCAGACCAAAGAGTGGTCATGTGGCCGTTCTGGGGACCTTACCCTTCTCGGGGGTCCCAGGCCAGCGCTCTCTTTGCTCTGTTCTGGGGAGATAGCCGGAGAAACGTAAGAGGAGCTGTGTTTGAGCCCTTCTCCCACACCACTGTTAAGTGCAATGGAGTCTCTAATGGTCAGGCTGTAGCCACGAGGAGAAAGGGGGTAAATTGGGGTGAGTTTAGAGAATGTCTCTGCCCACGGCAGCTACTCCCTGGACAGGGGTAAGCAGTCTTCCCTTCAGGTTTTGCTCTCCCAGTAAGATTTGGGGACTTAGATGAGCTGCCCTGCCTTCAAGTTCCAGCGTGGAATCGCCAGAGGAGCCCTCGCCATTCAAGACGCACTGCGCTGGGTAAGATGGCATCTCTTCCTCCCCCACCCTCGTTCTGGCCTTTTCTCCCCCTTCTTCCATGGCGTGGGGAGTGTAGAACTCGAGGCCTGGTTCGGACCTCTCCCATGTGGCTTGGCAACCTGCCGTTTAAATGCTTCTATCCTGCCCCCTCCTTGGGGTTACTGTACAGTGGGGAGATTGGGGACTCAATCTAAATCTTCTCTAATCTCCGGAAAGGTTGTCACCAACTTTTAAAATAGAAATTTGCTAGCAATTTGGACAAGTGGGCCGCGCCCCTTCCAGACATTTACCTGGCTCTTAAAGCCGCAGCTTCCAGCCCTCAGGAAGTGTCCTCGTCCCATATATTTTAAACGGGACTCAGTTTCCCTGATTTGGTCATCTTGTGTTAATTGTAGAAGCCTCAGAATTACGCTTTCGCATGCTCACAAGGCTGTCTACAAAGATGGGATTTTAAACTGCTCTCCGGTTTTTTCTTAGCCTCAGGGCAAAACTTAAAACTTTTTTAGCTGCTTATGGAGAGATAATCTAGGTAAGCCAGGCTAGGTCTGTCTGTCTCACACTTTCCTACCTTACCCTACAGGTGGGAACTCTTTTGCTCCTAATTTTCTTAGTCCTAAAACCTTTTGCTCTTAGCACACTCGGTTCTATTCTTTTCTGGATTGGCATTCTATGTCCCTGCCAACAAAGGATTTTTTCCTGGGCTCCAACCCTGGCCAGGTTGCAGCTTCAAGAAAGACCTTTGGAATGATGGCTGGGGAATAAAATTTTAGGTCAAGGCAAATTAAATTCTTTAGAAGATGGCTTTTTATTTCCTTTCTCCCCTCATTCCTTGACTGCAGCAAGAAATGAGTAAATGAGAGAAACTGAAGCCATTTAAGAATTCGGTGAATACCCTTAGGAAAGAAGTCTGCCTTTCCTGTGTGCTTTTCTATGTTCTCTAGACTTGTTCCCTGTTTTCCCTCCTCCATTCTTTGAGAAGTTACTGAGGGACTAAGATGGGATAGTTTACCTTCCTACTTAGATGGTGTGTTTTCTAGAGGTATTGGGTAATTTGTAACTGAGTTATGCCTTAAAATTTGTCATCTCTGTTGGGCAATAAGTTATATGAAGTTTGGTTCAGTTATTTGTGAACTTCAAGATCTGTGTAATGTTAAATTTAAAACTGTCTACTTAGATAAGAAAGATAGTTGTATAAGCTGTAAACCCTTTACTGTGATTCTTGAACTAGATTTTATCTGAAGTCCTAGATTAATGATAACTGATGTAGAAGATAAAATCCTTTGGGACTGCAGCTAATATTTGCTGGGAGTTTTGAGTTCAGGTGTGATTGCATAGACCAGAAGTAGAACTGCCTTAAATAACTATTTTAATTTGTGGCCACACTATGATTGTTGCTAAGCTTTTTCCTGGGGCTAGAGTTTCTTTATCTAAAGGTTTACTTCGCCCAAGTACTTGGGGCCGCTCCCACCTTGCCTTTTGAGAAAGATGACCGGCCTTTTACACTGTATGTTGATGGAAGGCAGGGCTAGGCCCCTGACTTGCGGCTCAAATGCCCGGGCTAATTTGAGCTCGCTGGGAAACTCTTGCAGTCTTGGGGGGATTTGTCGCTCATAGGACACTGTGAGGCCCTGAGTCTTAAACTCTAGGTCTCTGGACAGGTAGGCTTGGCTAGGCCTTCTAGGGTGACTGGAGTCAATTGGCGACAATTGGCGTGTTTGGGTGTTTTTGGAATTTAGATTCTGTCCAAATCCAATGGGTGTGGCCCAGTCCCAGCCAGCCCTCGCGGAGAGAAATGAGAAAAATGATCAGAGAATACGGTAGATAGTCCCTTGGGAAACAAATTAAGTAATTGGAACAAACTGCCAAAATATAAAGGAAAAAGCAAGAAAAAGATGATAAGGTATTGCTACTTTGTCTGGGGTGACAAAGACATTGGTGGAGGCACTATTTGGCCTAAATTTGGCTGCCTTGAAGATTGGGTGTGCCAAATACTGAATTTGTGTGTTAATAATAAAGAACCTGTTAATCCAGAGGAGGTTCTATATGCAGGACTATGGCTTTCCGGGGCTTCTATAATGTTGAGTAAGAGTCCAAGTGTAAAGGACACGAAGGAGGAAACTTTAAAGACCCAGCAATGGGACCCATTGTTATCTCTCCCTCCTCCATACTTATCCCCACCCCCAGAAGAAGCCATGGTTTTTGGAAAGGGAAGGTGAGTACTTAATCCCATCAGCTCCTCCGGGGCCCCTCAAGGCATGGGAGGATTTAATTCGATTGACCCCACCTGGACTCCAAAAAAGAGTCATTCTCCTCTTTAAGGAAGGAATTAGATCAAATTCAGAGATATCCGAAATTATCCTTTGCCGGGAACTAAAACCCCAAGTCCTAAATTCTTTCCCTTAAGAGAGGTTCCTTCGGCCCAAGGAGGTATAGGATTTGTGAACGCTCCCCTGAGCACCACAGAAGTCAGGGCCTTTTAGAAGGAAATGAGGTCCTTGATAGAAGACCCCACTGGGCTAACAGAACAGTTTGATCAATTCATTGGAATTTGTCTCCTAGGACCTAACATGCTTCCTCCCAAACAGCTTGAAGGCAACATGCTTCCTCCCAAACAGTTTGAAGGCGTTTGCAACCACACCATACCTGTCAACCTGACGTGGCAATATGTGGCCGCTCCTGACGGCTCTTATTTTGCCTGCTCTGCTGGCCTTACTACATTTCTGGATGCCCGATCTTTTATCAAAAAACGCGATTACTGCGTTTCTGTCTTTCTCTTCCCTCATATTAATATACACCAGGCCGATGATTTCCTTGATATCTGGGAAAGAAAAAGTACTGGCAATTTCAGGACCAGGAGGGAACCCCTTACTGCATTAACCCTGACCGTCCTCCTTGGCCTAGGAGCGGTAGGAACGGGGACGGGTATAGCCTCCCTCATACAAAATGATAAACAATATTCCCAATTGAGCGCTGCTATAGATAAGGATTTACAGGAATTGCAAGCAGGACCTAAACACCTTAAAGACTCAGTAGCATCCTTAGCTGAAGTCGTCCTGCAAAACAGAAGAGGCTTAGACCTTCTCTTCTTACAACAAGGAGGTCTTTGTGCAGCCCTCAAGGAGGAATGCTGCTTTTATTCAGATAAACTTGGCCTTGTTGAAAACAGTCTACCAAAAGTTAGAGACAGTCTGGAAAAAAGAAAACAGGAAAGAGTAAAAAATGAATCCTGGCATAAGAACTGGTTCTCCACTTCCCCCTTGCTATCCACTTTTCTCCCTAGTATTCTCGGCCCTCTTGTGGGACTCCTTCTCCTCCTTTCTTTTGGCCCTTGGGCCTTTAATAAACTAACCACTTTCGTTAAATCTCAAGTAGATTCTGCGATCACAAAAAGACACATCTTTTATCATCAGTTACGAGACCAAGACACCTTGGAACCTGAAGAGAAGATCGAACCACTCAAATTCACTGAACAGCTCCTGAAACAGACAGGGTGTCAACGATTGAGAAAATTGTTGTTCTCATGTCTTAAAAAAAAAAAAAAAAAAAAAATCTTGAATGTCATGGAATCTGTATAACTGTGTAGTCTGTCATATATGTTCCATGTTCTGTGTGGTTTGTCTGTTATGTTGTTGTTTGGAAAACAACGTTGCAACTGTACATAGTAAATTGGAGCTCCATGTTTGTTTGTGTGTGTCTGTGTTAAAAGTTAAAATAAGCTTGTAAGAGATAAGGATTCAGCCTCTGTGTTGCAGACTTAGAAAATATCAAGAAGTTTGAAAAATCTTTCTCTCTCTCTCTCTCTCTCTCTGTCTCTGGCTGACTGCAGCAGCCTGTGAGAAAAAGGGAGAGAAAAGAAAAAAATATATATATAGATTGAAAGGGATTTGAAAGTTTGGAAAGTTAATATACAGCAGTATGCTAACATTTAAAGGAAAGACGTTTGAATAGAATATCTAGGCATTCTCTGTGAAGGCAGAGTAAAACACTAAATGGGCTTCCTTGGAAATTCACGGAAGCCGCTTTGGATTTTGGAATGGGAAAAGGGAATTCAAGGTGAAACATACTTCTCTCTGAGGGTGGGGAATCCTGGAAATAGCCCCTAATCTGTTTTTGCTGATTTAAAAGCTTTGTTAAGTTTTAAGAACAATGATTAAGGATAATTTGCATGTCTTTAAGGAAAAGCCTGCTAGAGTAAAGAACTATAAAATTCAAGCTTAGCCTGGCCTAGGCAATAAATAGCTCTAGAGATAAGATGCTAATCGCTGTTAAAGAAAGGTGGTAGAAAAACTTTGCTGTATTACTTTGATTCAGTTTGTTACCTTCTGAAATTTGTTAACACAAGTTAATACTTTAAAACCAGCTCTGCTAGACATGTGTGGATTTTTGGAGGTTTATTATTCACTATAGGGTTGAATCTTACAGGTTTTTGATGGGAAAAGGAAAGAGGAATGCAGGTGAGTTAGGAAGGACTGATTTGCAAGGGAAATTAAAGGTTCGATTAGTATCAGAAGGGTGAAAGAAAGACTTTTGGGAGTAGGTGAAGAGGTGGGGGAAGGAGTCACCCACCCCACTGCCTTCTGCTACTTCACCAAAGGAGTATCTGGGAAGGAAAGTTCTTTAAGGAGATTGTTTAAGTATGTAGTCAGAAGGAAAGAGAAAGTTGGAAATGGGTGGATTTGGGAAGAAACCTGATATTGGGAAACTGATGGGCTAAATCTTGAAAAGGATCCCCATGTAGGAAATTGAGTGGGGAACCTGAGGGAAGTTTTTCTAGGGGGTCAGGAGTGGGGAAAGGATGGCCATATGGAATCTTCTCCGCCCCTCACCCCCCTGAGTATGTTCCTGCCGCTTTTTTTCTTATCTGATTGCGGCAGTGCAGCAAAGTGTGATTTTTAAGGACATGCCTATGTTTCTTCATAAAGGTTTTCTTGGTTAAGAGATATGGTCATAAATGTGATCCATACTTTGGTCCGAGTATTTCTAAAAGTTTAATCGCTATGTTCTTGAATTCTTTTATGTGGAATTGGGTTTTTTGTATAAGTTTAAATTGATTGTATTGGGTCATCCTGAGGTTATTTAAAGGGCCTCTGGACATAAGTTTTTTCCTTTGTCCTTTTGAAAATGTTTGTTATGGACAATATGCAATTTGGGATGTTTTTCTATGTATTGGGTATTTTAAAAGCAAAATGATTTGTATGTATAATGTTCACTCATGTAACATCTACCTAGATATGATAATTATTCTAAGTTGTGAACTTACTGAGGTGAAATTTCTTTCTGTTATGACATCTGTTATTGGAGTTTTTGGGCTTAGAGTTAATTAGTTAATGCTATTTGGGAGTTTTAAAGCTCCACCCTCTGACAGTACTGGGACAATTGATAAGCTGTTAAAACTCAACTGCTTATGTTATGTTATAGTTATGTTCTTGAATTTTTCCTTCTGTAACTGATCTCTCTGATCAGAGCAATGGTCAATAGAACTGTTAATGCAATTCAATTATGTCATGCCTTGTTATTTTCAGTCTGGCTATATGTAATCATTGTATCCTAAATGCTTGGGCAACTATTTCGCCTAGTCATCTGTCTGTTACTGGATATTTGTGTTTTGTTTCTTTAAAGTTTCTATATGATAAGTGGACAATTAACAGGGGTCTGTAAGACTGCAGCTGTTTGCTTGGCCTGTAAAGCAAACTCGTCTCGTCACATAGGAAACTGCTGGCCAATCCATTTTGGCCTCCTCGTATTTTGCAACAGTCTGGGGAACTGAGTTTATCTGAGACTGATCCAATCTTTATTTGTTAGATTTGTGTTTTTGTTCTAGATTTTGGTCAAATTACAGATATTGACTTGCTTCTGGAACCTGGATCAGCTTTGATCAGCTTTGATTGCCAGCATGACACACCCACTCTACAAGGAATGAGAGCCTCCTATCACTTCACAGCCTGAAGCAGCAGTTTTAAAAATGAGACCATGGACTGGACCCTGCATCGAGTGTACTTTGGACTGATATGAGGGACCTTGGGAATGGTTGATGACTGACTGTTAAACCTTATCTGGATCATCTATTACTGTGTGTTTTTAAGATTTGGGATGGGATTTGTTAAAACTATGTAATTATTGCTGTTATGTTTGAGGGCTTTTAAGGAAATGCTACTGTATTAGTCTGTTATGTATAGGGATTTTGATTTGCTCTTGGGATTTATATTGGGAATGGTCATTTGAAAAGGGGAGGTAGAGATAGAACATTGGGGAAACTGGTATATTTTTTCAATATACCTGAAAGAATGGGAACTCTTAGCTCCTATTCACTTTGCCTTAAGCACTTTTGCCCCACCTCCTCCTCATATCCATACAAGGTCTGGTCTCAGGTATTGCCCCCTCGCATTCGGTAGTTAAGCTGTGGGTGAGCCAATGACGGGATTATTGTGGCCCCATATTTCAGGATCATCATACCCTCTGGCTGCAGGAACACCCAATGACGGGATTATTGTGGGCCCGTTTTCCAGAAGCACACCCCGGAAGTTTGATGCTGGGGTGCTGGGACGGATGCCGCCCACATAGCCTAAGACAGGGGTCCTGCCCTTTTCTGGCCTTTTAAGGTCGGATTACTTGGGTACTGAATATGGATGCCGGCCACATAGCCTAAGACAGGCCTCCCGCCCTTAAATAATAAAGAAAGGAGGATATGCCAGAGACCACTCTTGAGGATATGCCAAGAGACCATGTCCTTGGACGCAGGAGACAAAGAGCTAAGATTAGCATACACCCTAAATTCCTGAAGATTAGATAATGTGTGTCCCAAGAAATCGGTCATCTCCGCCCAAAATCTAGATAACAGTATACTCTAGGATTTCCGCCACACCTATGGTCCGACATTCTTCTCATTGTAACCCCCCACTCTGAAATCCTATTTAATTAAACTCTCTTCATTCATTAAACAGAGACATTCACCATCTTAAATCTTGAGTTGCCTCTCTGTCTCTCCGATTCCGTTCCCAAGCCGTAGGCTTTACAGACCACTGTCTTACAGAGCTTTTGCTCCTCCTCGGCCCTGGTTCCCTTCGATGACCCACTGTTGATGTCCTGCCGGACAGGACAACTGGCGCCTCCTCGGCCCTGGTTCCCTTCGATGACCCACTGTTGATGTCCGGCAGGGCCGAGGAGGAGCAAAAGCTCTGTAAGACAGTGGTCTGTAAAGCCTACGGCTTGGGAACGGAATCGGAGAGACAGAGAGGCAACTCAAGATTTAAGATGGTGAATGTCTCTGTTTAATGAATGAAGAGAGTTTAATTAAATAGGATTTCAGAGTGGGGGGTTACAATGAGAAGAATGTCGGACCATAGGTGTGGCGGAAATCCTAGAGTATACTGTTATCTAGATTTTGGGCGGAGATGACCGATTTCTTGGGACACACATTATCTAATCTTCAGGAATTTAGGGTGTATGCTAATCTTAGCTCTTTGTCTCCTGCGTCCAAGGACATGGCAATGTTCAAGGACATGGTCTCTTGGCATATCCTCAAGAGTGGTCTCTGGCAATTTTATTGTTCATACTCAAAATATATTGAGAATTTCATGTGGCCTTATTAGAGCTTGGGAAAGTTCAACAAAGTTATTATTTATGGAATTCACTCTTTCAACCCACATTTATTAAGTCAAGACATTCTACTAGGTTCTGGGAATATAAATATTTAAATTAGTACATCTCTGCCCACAAGGAACTTTTATATTCTACAGGGACTGGTGGAAGAGAAAATGGTATGACCACAAAACAAATACAATGCTAGATAAGAAATGAAGTCAATAGAGAAAAAGTGCTTCAGGAAAATCTGAAGAGGGAGTGAATATTTTCAATTGGGACCATCAGGAGAGACTTTATAGAAGAGGTCACATCTAAATAGCTTTGAAAGTAGATTAAGATATATTTCTTAATATATATTAACTTGCCTTAATATATCCTGTGGTCCAGTCAAAGTGGCCTTCCCACTGGCTGTCTCATACACAACCCTTATCTCAGTCTCCATGCCTGGAATTCATATTTTTTCTCACTTTTACCTTTTAGAATTCCAAGTTGTACTACATTTATCTCCTATGTCACCTTCTACATGAAGCCTTTTTTGATTTCCCCAGATGCTACTAAGATTTTCTTCTCCCCAATGTTTTGTGTGCATTTCATAAGTTTCTATGTACATTTCTCTCCCCTGGTAGAATGTAAGCTCTTTAAGAGCAGAGAGAATTTTACTTTGGTCTTTGTATTCCTAGCATTCAGTACAGTATTGGCACATGGCAGGTGATTAATAAATGTTTGTTTGTTGATCAAGTACCAGGAAAAGGTTCCAAATAAATTATTTTGTGTATTAATAAACCAATTATTTAATTTTAATTATTTTTATTCTATTTTATTTTATAACCATTGATATGTTAATATTAATAAATATTGATGTTGAAATTATATTTTAACATTAATAAATCTAGTGATACATACGGTGTTAATAAGAAACTACCAAAGGTGGAAGAAGTGACAGTCTCTTCTGTGCTTTAAAAAGATAATTTCAATAAATTATTTTGTTGATTAATGAATCAATATATATTTATACTAATAAACATTGATGCATTGATATTAATAACTATATTTAAATTACATTTTAATATTAATAAACATAATATTAAACATTATATAAATAAATCAATAAGAAACTAGCAAAGGTGGAAGAAGTACATGGTCTCTCCTATGCTTTAGAAAGATTAATTTGACAGCAGTATTTATAAGATGATTGGAGAGAGAAAAATGGAAATAGGAACATCAGTTAGATTATTATAATAGTCCAAATGAGAGGTGATGAGTTCCTAAACAGTGCAAATGGAGAGAAGAGTAGAGAATATGGCAACTGATTAGATATTATTGTGAAGGAGAAGAAAAAATCAGAGTGAACTCCAAATCTGAACTTCTAGTCTTTTATTATCATTTGTAGGGACACTGGAGGGGGGAGGGGGAGCAAGATTAGAAGAAAATCTGATAAATTCATCTTATATTTGTTTAGTTTGAGATGCTACATGTAGACATGTAGAGAAAGATCATAGATTTAGAAAGAGATGGGGCATTAAAGAACATTAACTTCAATCCCCTCAATTTTGCACATGAGGTTACCAAATTCCAAAGAAACTACTCACTGATCTGTGATCATATAACTAGTTAGTATTTCAACCCAGACCCTTGACACCAGATGCAATACTCTATCCACTGTATCATGGTACAATCATTTTATGCCTACACTTATTTTGTTTGCAAACTTGCATTTTGAGCTAGTATTCTATTTGATTTTCTAAGTAGCAAGAAAAGCTTCTAGACAGATAACCAAAGGATGACAGCTGTGATCCTAACCATTATTACTGACTGCTATTTCTCTACTTCAAAAGAGGAAGCTTTGGAGTGAGAATTAGTGACCAACATCCTTCTAGCTTTGATAAGAAGTCCTGAGAATGATTGTGAATTAGTATTAACAATCACACTGTGAAATCCAAACAACATGAAGCATCTTTCCAGTGGAAGGAGAGAGACCTCTTTAAAAAAACATTTTAATGATGCTTTTTATCTGTACATCACAAAGGAACACAATTATATTGGCATTGTTATGATAATACTAAAAAAAAAAAGTTCATAGACTACAAGTTAAGAACTTCTGCTCAGAAATAAATTAGATCAAACTATGACAGACTTGATACTTCTCAGCAGTTCAGTGATCCAAGCCAATCCCAATAAACTTTGGATGAAAAACACCATCCACATCCAGAGTGAGAACTATGGAAACTGAAAGTAAATTGACATAAGCTATTTTTTCTTCTGTTTTTTTTTTCCTCATGGTTTTTCCCTTTTGTTTTGATTTTTGTCTTTCAACATGATTCATAAGGAAATATGTTTTTTTAAAAAAAGAAGGTATTACCAAAAAAAAAGTTGTTTTTACATGTACTAGGGGAAAATAAATTTTTTTTTAAATTAATTTATATTAATTTACAGTCACTGTTAGATTTAAATCATAAGAAAAAGAAAAAAGTAAGGCTTTTATACCATGGTGAATGTTGTTTGAAGATTTCCTCAAGTCTGAAAAGTATTGTCCAAAGAAGGTCATGGGAACCTTGTAGGCAAACTTTTCTTATTCCTTCCTTCCTTCACCAGTTCCCACCTCCTATTATGAGTCAAAATAATAGTGCTTCATCTCTTTAAATGCACAGAAGAGAAAAAACCAAAGGCCAGAAGGAAATACAAATAAGCCACACAGCTTTAAAAATTATATATTGTATTTAGTATGTATTTTAAACGAAAACAAACTATGTAAAAGATTTACAATTTTACGTTCAATATTTTTTCTATTTTCCTTTGTGTATGAAAATAATTTGGTTAGGGCCAGAATGTTCTTTTTAATTATTCTCCCTAAAAAATATTATGACTTTTTGCCAGAATGTCTGTTCACATGGAATTTCATTTCTGTATTTATTTGCATTTTTTAAATTTTATTTTGACAACATAAAATGATGGTGGTAGTGATGATGATAGCATTTAGACAGTGCTTTGAGATCTGCAAAGCACTTTACAAATATTATCTCATTTAATCCTTCCAAGAGCACTGGAAGCTAAGCGCTATTATTAATCCATTTTACAGACGATGAAACTGAGGCATACAGAAGTTAAGTGACTTGCCCAGGATCACAGAGCAAGTAATAGTCTGAGACTAGGTTATATTCCCATTAAAATGTGTGGTACATAATAGTACTAATAGTACTATTCCACTATCTTTGGATTATAAGGGATGTGGATAGGAAAAGTACACGAAAACCATGAAGTCAGAAAGGGCAAGGTCATGAAGGACTTTGAAAGATTTAAAATTAAAAAAAAAATAGACAATTTTGTATTTTATCTTGGAGGTAATAGGGAGCTACTTGAATTAAGTATAGGATTATTGAGGTAGAAACAGAAAGTAGCTTAAGAGGTCTTAGAAGTCCAGAAGGTCTAAACTGTAATTATAAGGCACAAATGAAGGTATCTTTATATATAAAGATATAATATATACATAAAATATATAAAGATATATAATATATATCTTTATATATTATATTATATAAAGATATATAATAAAGAGGCTTTAAGGAGTTTTTCAATGACTCCAATTCAAAGATTTGAAAAGAATTCCTTAATCAATTTAAGGATATTATAGAGCTTTGGCCTTTGTACAAATATAACTGACAACATATAAGAAACACACACACACAAATTCATATACTATAAGGTGGCACAATGACAGACTGCCAGGGCTGAAGTCAGAAAGAAAGAGAGAGAGAGAGAAAGAAACAAAGAAACAAATAAAAAGAATGAAAGAAGGAAGGAAAGAAAGAAAGAAAGAAAGAAAGAAAGAAAGAAGAAGAAAGAAAGAAAGAAAGAAAGAAAGAAAAAGAAAGAAAGAAAGAAAGAAAGAAAGGAAAGAAAGAAAGAAAGAAAGAAAGAAGAAAGAAAGGAAGGAAGGAAGGAAGGAAGGAAGAAGGAAGGAAGGAAGGAAGAAGAAAGGAAGGAAGGAAGGAAGGAAGGAAGAAGGAAGGAAGGAAGGAAGGAAGGAAGGAAGGAAGGAAGGAAGAAGGAAGGAAGGAAGGAAGGAAGGAAGGAAGGAAAGAAGGAAGGAGAAAGAAAGAAAAAAAAAGAAATCTTGATACATTTTTGATACCTGAAAAGATTAGGTTGAAACTTAAAGTCCAAAGTAAGTGAAACACCCATCCATTTGAGGAATATGTATGGCCAAGGGGTACCTATTAAGCCTTTTCTCTTTTCATGGAGTCCCCTCCAATTTCATTTTTGGTGTGGATATATTACTCCCTTATTCAGCAAGGTTAGCACCTTGAGAGATTTGGGGTCTCAGCTGCCAGTCAAACAGGTCATATCACTGAATCTTCATCAGTTGTTGCTACTACCACCTTTGGTCACTAAAGGGACCCTGTCTCCAGATATAAAAATTCATCTTCACCTAAAATCAGGAAAAAATAAACAAAGATACACATAAAAGCATCATGCACTCAAGGACACATAGTGGCTAGGGAGGAAATAAGGCATCCTGTTTCACCTAGTAGTTTACAATTGTCTTCACTCAAAAGTCTCCAAAGAAGAGAGAGGTATAAAAAAGGCAATAAAGGCAATTCTTTCATAGTAAGATTCAGTTTGGGATCTGTTACTTGTCCTTTCAGCTCCAGACCCAATCAGAAAAACTCTTCATTATGACTTATCACCAATCCCTCTATCCTTCATGACTTAAAAAAGGCTTCCTAGAGTTCTTTGGATTGCATTGAAACCAAGATGCTAACAAGTATATATTTTAAGCATTGGTCCCTCATTGGCCAGTCACCCACTACAAATTATTGAATAGGTGAATGAGGGATTGTTTTCATTACAGAGACAAGAAACCTTCCTTAAAGTTCTAGTGTAGTGCCCTGTTCTGTTGCAAAAATGATCCTGAGTTCCCTAAGCCTATGCTAGAAGAACATAAATTCTAGAGATCTTATCAAGCTATTTTAAAACAAATTGTTCCTTGTAATATGGAAGGTGAAGCTTAGGGATGATTATGAAAGAAAGGCATTTATCTCTATATTTATATGGAAAGTCTAAGTTAAGGAAAAAATATTTTGTTGGAGGTACCTTATGCAGAGAAGTGCTCATTGGCAATAAATCAAAGGGATACCATCAAGGGATCGATCTTTCAAGAGAAATTAAGAGATTTCATACAAAAATTAACATGATAAAAGAAAAATGGTAGGGACTTAACAGAAACACAAGAGATTAAGAAGAGGTGACATTAATATGCAAATGAAGAAAGATCTTAATAACACAGATAACCATAATGGTGTGGTTACTCACCTAGAGGCAGACATCCTGGAGAAGAAAGTCCAGTGGGGCTTAGGAAAGAGGGAATTCTAGTTGAACTATTTAAAATTCTAGAAAATGATGTTAAAATGCTATATCCAATATTCCAGCAAATTTGGAAAACTCAACAGTGGTCACTGGATCCTAATCCTAAAGAAGGGCAATACTAAGAAATTTTCAAATTACCAAACAATTGCATTGATTTCACATCAGCAAGATTTCACTTAAGAGTTTGCAAGTCAAGCCTCAGCAATATGAGAATTGAGAATTATCAGAAGAGCAGGCTGGTTTTTGAAGCAGAGGAACTAGAGACCAAACTGCCAACATTTGCTGGATTATAAAGAAAGCAAGGGACTTGCAGAAAAAAAAAAATCTATTTCTAGTTCATTGGCTACTCTAAAACCTTTGATTATGGATCACAAGAAAATATGGCAAGTCCTCAAAGAGATGGGAATATCACATCTCTTACTTGTCTCCTGAGAAACATGTATGCAAACCAAGAAGCCACAGTTAGAACAGAACATCAAACAATTAATTGGTTTAGGGTCAAAAAAAAAAGTATAAGACTATATATCGTTACTTTATTTATTTAACCTATATGCAAAATGCTAGAATGGATGAATCAAAATCTGGAATTAAGGTTGCCAGGAAAAATATCAAGTCCATATATGCAGATAATTCCACTGTGATAGCAGAAATTCAAGAAGAACTAAGAATCCTCTGATAAGGGTAAAAAAGAAGAGTATAAAAACTTGTTTGAAGATTAAAATAAAAAAAATTTTAAAACAAAATCTTGGCACATGGTCCCATCACTTTCTGGCAAATATAAAGAGAAGAATGGAAGGTGTGTCAGAGTTTATATTCTTGAGTTCAAACATCACTGCAGATGGCAACGCAGCCATGAAATTGAAAGATGGCTGCTCTTTGGATGGAAATCTAGGCAAATCTGGGCAACACTACAAAAACAGACTCAACTTGCCAGTGAAGGTCCATAGAATCAAAGAAATTATTTTACTAGTAGCAGTGTATAACTGTAAGAGTTGAACTATAAGGAAAAGCTGGATATTATAGAAATGATGGGTTTGAATTGTGATATTGGAAAAGACTTTAAAAATCCTTGGATAGCAAGGGAATCAATTCAATCAATATTTAAGGAAATTAATTCAGATTATTCTCTGTAAGATTAAATGATGTAGCTGAAAGTTAAATACTTTGGCCACATCATGAAAAGATATGACTCACTGGAAAAGCCTCTGATGTTGTGAAAGATTAATGACAAAAGGAAAAGGGGACAGCAAAGGAAGAGATGAATAGTGTCATGGAAGTGATAAACATGAGCTTGGAGAGACTTCGGGAGATAGTGAAAGATAAAAGATTGGCATGCTATGGTCCATGGTGGGGGTCACAAAAAGTCAAATATGACCGAATAATTGGATAACAACAACAACAAATCAAAGTATTTAGAACTAGAACTGCTTATTGTATGAATATAGAATACAGTTTTAATCTATGGGTGAAAGTGTTCCCCAGGATCCCTATATGTAAAAGGAAGTATAAGGGACCAAACAAAGTCTTGGACCAAGAAATCGCATTTCTTTTTTGCTAAAAACTAGGGAGACTACATATTATCTTGGGGAAAGAACATTGAACTAAAGAAAGCAGAGTCAAAAAAAATTACACAAGAACTACAACAATGCAAATATCATTCTGTAAAGTCAATGTAACTATGGTAAAATACAATATCAATATTATACTATCAAAATTAATACATACATCCTTTCTGATAACAATCAATAAACTTTTGGCAGATCGAATTTTGGAGTAGGGAGTAGTAAAGAAATTATTTGGGTCTTGTTGAGAAGTGTCTCTTTTGTTAACATAAAAGTTTTCATTTTTTTCCAAGAAATATCACAATTATTTGGCAAACATGGGTTCAAATCTTATATTCCACCTTCTGTAATCTTGGGTAACAGAAAACATGAACAGTTAAGTGGTGAAGATGGAACTTGAATCCAGGATTTCTGTGTCCTTCCACTATACATACAATCTCTAAGAGCTCTTTTAAAATGAAAGAATTAGATGGGGTGATCTCTAAGGCTCCTTCTAACGCTAAAATTCTATGAATCTATGATTCTATAAACCACTTAACTTCCTGGTTTTCCTCAATTTTCTCATCTGTAAAAGGGGGAGGGGAAAAAACCATATGAGGTCAGAACTATGGTATCAGTTTACTCTTCTAGAGCTTGAGAAACTGAGATATAGAAAGTTTACATCATTGGTCCATGATCACACAGCTGTTTAGGTGTGAGACAAAAATCAGACCCTATCTTCCTGACTTCCCTCTGATAATTATTTCCATTTATTCTACATATAGATTGCTTTAGATATTTGTCTGTATGTTGTCTTCCCCCAATAAGTTATAAACTTCTTGAGTTCTTTTGCCTCTGTTTATATCCCCAGCACTTAGTACAGTACATGGTACATAAAAGACATTTAATAAAATTTATGGCTTGACTGATTGATGGGTGTAATGTTCAGTATTTTATCCACTATGACAAAAATAGTGACTCTAAATTGCTATATAATTATGACCTATCATTATTTAAAACAATGTATCAACTTTTTGAATTTTTGATATTTGTTTTGATCTTTTTTTTCTATAAGAAGTAGAGAAAATCTATGTTTATTATGTCTATTATCACCCATACCTGCAAAGAAATGACCTGTTTCAGTGACTTACCAGTACCTGATGATTCCCCAAACTTTCCTCCCCACTCCAAACTATTGGAACATTTAAGGAATTTTGCTTAAAAGTTTGATTTCCTGAAATATATTCAATTTCAAGTACTCTATATAATGGATGAAAAGTCTTGTATATTTAAGTCCTGCTCATATATAAATAGAGCTGTCTTCTCTAATAAGGATGCTATAAGAGGATAAGAAGAAGCTGCAGGAAAAAAAAAACTGAACTAGGAATAAGAAATCAGATATGAATCCCAATTCTGCCACTGTGTGGTATGCACCCATACAGAATTCATTTAATCTATCTTGAAGTCTAGAGGGATATTGGGCCTGCAAGAAAAACGCAAAAATTAAGAATGATGAATGAATTTCATTTTGAAGATATTGAATTTGACAAGTCTGTAAAATACCCAGTTAAAAATGTCTAAAAGATTATATAATGCAAGGCAGGAGAAAGGAAGAAAAGAAGTGAAAGGTTGTTCCTTTAATTACAATTTCCATTGTAAGAGTTAATATTACATGTAGATTGAGCATAACTGGGATTCAGAAGATTAGCCTTTTCTCCATCACTTGCTAAATTCATGTACTTTCCTTCTTATAGCTTAGTTTTCTCATCTGTTAAAATGAGGATAATATTTGCACTACCAACTTCAATAGATTGCTCTGAGAATCAAATAAGCAAATAGTGTGAAAGTGTAGGGGAAAGCTGTAAATCACTCTACAGATGTTATTCTTATTTAATCTATTCTTATTCAGGCTCCTGCATGTTCCCACCAAAAGATTTTATCTTGACTTCTACTAAAGATAGCTATTTTAAAAATCACATAAGCGGTCCATTTCTTTGCCTTTTATTTTCCATGAAGTTCTGTCATTTGAGTGGTGTTTTGGAAATCTGATGACTAAATCCATTTTTTAATCATTGTTCATGTTGCTATATTAAGATGATTTTATATAACACTTTGCAATATGTCTTCTCTACACTACCTCTATGATGCTATATGAATGCTTATCATCTCCATTCTACAGATGAGAAAATTGAAATTCTAGAAAGTGGTTTGTCCTCATTCAAAGACTCATAATAAATAATAAATGACTGTCGTTTTTGAAGTGTTTTAAGATTTTGCAAAGCTTTTCCAACTTGGAAAGTAACCATTTAAGTGAGAAAAATGACTAATAAATTGGCAGAATACTCATGTGTGCACACACAAATGTGCATTTACGACTAAATTAACAACACAAAGAAGATTTTTAATTAAAAGAATCAAGATTCCTCTGGATATTTATTACTAATATCCTGCACTAAAGTTGACATAATTGGACACCTAACGAATTGATCCATTTATTCCTTCAAAAGAGTTGGCATATGACATCAACAAATAGCAATGCACAATATAATTACTTAACGAATCATGAATGAAAATGGGCACATATATGATTTTTTTCTCAATTAAATAAACATCAATTAAATGTACATGGTATTGTGTTAGGTGCTAGAAATACAAAGAACAAAATGAAGGGGAGAAAAGTCCCTACACTCATTAAGATTACAGTCTATGTGATAGAAAACATGTAAAAGATCCTAGCTTGAGTAGAAAAAGATTCCGTAAATTTGCTGTTGCATCATTTGTAATAGAAGAGAATACAAGGTGAGGAATCTACAATGCAGTATCCATCTGATGAGACTTTGCCATCAAATATTGGCCTATTTAAGATCAAAAGATTCACTTAAGTCCCAGATGCTCTTCCCTGCTTGTCTTAGGTATAGCTATGCTTCCAAATTGTTTGCTAATTTTGGCCTAACACCACCAAGAAAACACAGGTGCTCCATCAGTCAGCACTACACCATCCATATGTGGAACCATCAGGTACAGCAAATGGACAAATTATAAATATTGTGGAAAAGTTCAGTTGACTTGACAGCATACTTTCCAGGAATGTCCACATTGATAATGACGTTGACATGTGCATCCAAAGCTAACTGTGTTGGGGAAGCTCCAAAGGAAAGTGTGGGAGAAGGGAGGTATTAGCCTGACCATCAAACTGAAGGTCTATCGAGCCGTTGCGTTGATCTCATTGTTGGATGCCTGTGAAATCTGGACAGTGTACCAGCACCATGTCAGGAAACTGAACGTCTTCCATTTGAATTGTCTTAGGAGGATTCTGAAGATCAACTGGAAGGAAAAGATACCAGACCCTGAGGTTCTTTTGTCAAACTAATCTACCAAGAGTTCCAACTCCACTGCAGAGTGCACAACTCCTTTGGCTGGCTACATTGTTCAAATGTTAAATATACACTTGCCAAAAATATTATTTTATGGAGAACTCACACAGGGAAAGTGTTCACAAGGTGGTCAAAAAAAATGATACAATGACACTTTTGAGTTCTCTCTTAAGAATTTTAGAATTTATTGTATGAGAATGGGAGACACTGGCACAGGATGGCGCACCCTCCTCAGAGAATTCGCTGTGCTCTCCAAGCAAAGCAGAATTGAATTAGCTCAAGAAGAAATGGGACACAAACTTAGAGAATCCATCCCAAATGTTCATAAAAACTATTTGCGTCTGACTGTGACAGAGCATCGTAGCTCATACTGGTCTGATCAGCCACAACACTCTAACTCGACTCTAACATAAGGAAGTCACTCTGGTCTTTTTTGAAAATGAAGGATATCAGTCAACCAACTAAGCAACTGTGTTTCAGGTTCTCTCCTCATGCTATCTTGCTCCTATCAAAATTCTGGCGTTCCACCCTTATCGAATCAAAGCAGTTAAGAAATGCATATATCTATTTTCTCTTTCCATTTTTAAAATTTAGTTTCTGTAATTTTTTTTAAATTTTACATAAAAAATTTAAAATTTAAATACAAAAGAGAAAAAACACAAAAATGAAAAAAATTGCCATATACACACAGAATCTAAGACAGCATTCAAAATGAAACACTAAATTTCCAAAGCTTGTGATCAGAACTGTCCATCTTTGTTTCCTTGTAGGTTTTATTTTGTTCTCTGCTATGTACTTTTTACTTTTTTCCTCTTCCTTCTTCCTTACTCCTGTCATGGAGAAGGTAAACAATTAAATATTATAGATTATACTTGTGTACTTTATTGTGTTTTTTGCTTCAGTATCTCCCTTTGAAGATGGAAACCAGTCTTATCATAGTAATTTTTTTATGATTGGTTCTTTCTCCTTTGCCTGCTCTTTTTTTTTTTTAAATTTGTAGCAGATTGTTGATATAATCATTTCTAGTCCTGCAGTATGGGGAATGGTGCCTCTGGTCTCAGGTCTTCTCTCATTTCTCCCCTCTGGCCTGGAAGCTGAAACCAAGACCTCTCCTTCTATAAATGCTGACAGATAATAGCAACCCTGACCCACTGCTTCTGCATTCACTGGATGTATTCCTTTTCAGCTAGGGCTGTGTCTCAGCAGCACAGCTGGGCCTGACTTTCCCATAACAGCAAGAAGTTCTCTCAATTTCCTCCCCTCAGATACTGAATTCTCCATACTGTTTGGGAGGTGAAAGTTCCTGTGGCTGGGGCTGAGGCAGCCTCCCACCCCCACGAGCCCCAGGGCTCACCATTTGCTATTTCAGCAGAACAAGCCTGAAATGTTTATATTTCACATGGGGCCAACCCCTGCCCTGGTATCTGGGTTTTCTTAGGTTTTCTGAGGAGCACCACTATTTTGTTCCAATTGTTATTTATTTTTACTACTCTACCCCCTAAGATACAATTTTGTCTTGTTTGTGGAGGGAATCTGGAAAGCTTAGAATTTTCTTCAGTCTTTCTCATTTTCCCAGAATCCTCTCAGTTTCTATGTTTTTAAATGAATTACAAAAGTAGTTTGTTTAAACAAAACAAAAATTTAACATAAATTGTATTAGAAAATGTATATAATATGCTGTGGAAATTCTGAGAGGCAATCATGTTATGAAATCATGTGAAGAACTTTTCTAAAATAATTAAATGGGGGGAGAAGGATAGAGGTGAGTTTGATATGGAATTTCTTAGGTACGAAGAGCCAGGTGAGTGAATTCCCTTTGCCAGTGGAGATCTGATATTGTTTTACTCTTCAGGTGTTGCTGGGACCCCTGAAATGTTGCATAGTATACCCAGAGTCATATAGCCAACATATACCTGAGGCAGGACTTCAACGAACAGCTTCTGTAGTCCAAATCCAGCTTTTTATGAGATACACAACTCTATTATTGTTTAGTCGTTTTGTTAAAATTATAATGTGCAGTCAAACTCTCTCCCCACTGAGCCACCAAAATGATAGTTTTATCCACCAAAATCGATGAGGTATGAAGTGCTATTCCAAAAGTATGATGGGATTATGAGTCAGTGTCATGGATTTTCTTCAAAGAATTTGTTAATTTAGACATTCTCCAAATCAAGGGGCAAAGATAGTATCACACTGCTAAGAGCATGCTAAATCCATCATGGTCTTTGTCAAGGAAAAGGGGTTTTAGCATTTAACAAGGGGATGACAAATTCCCTAGCAGAGACACCAATGGCAAGTGATGAATTATAACACTAATGGTGAGCTAATCCTAAAAGGGATTTAGCATACTAAAAAGAGTTAACTATAATAAGGAGAAAGATGCCATGAGATAAAGTACACCACTGACTGGCAGGCTAACCCTAAAAGCGATTTAGCATCCTAAACAGAATTAACCAGCTAGTGAATACAGCTAGGTTCTTTTATAGGGGAAATATAACATCAGGGATTTGACATCATAATTTATTTTTCTAATTGGATTCAGTAATGGTGGATTTATGACTGTTATGTCAATGCAACATATTAAGCTAAGAATTCTACTTCAAAGATATTCACCTGGTCTAGGGCTGTAAAAAACTTCACTTAAACCAAAGGACTAATCAAAACCAAAAGATTCATTTATAATGCTATTAGTTCTCCTCCCTATTTGCCTCAGGGAATAACTGGGCTTCCAGACTGTTTACAATTATTTAGGCTCTTGGTCTAGGCCCAGGACCTCAACAGTTTTTCAGTTATAATTTGACTCATGACCCCATTTGAGGTTTTTCTTGGCAAAGAAACTGGACCAGTTTATTTTGCAGATAAGAAATCTGAGGCAAACAAGATGAAGTGACTTGCCCAGAGTCACACAGCTATTAAATGTCTGAGGCCAGATTTGAACTCAGGAAAATGAATTTTGTTGACTTCAGGCCCAGGGCTCAATCTTCTCCTCCTTTCCCTTCTCTTCCCTACCTCTCCCCTGTTCTCCTGTCACATCCCTTCCCTCCTCTCTCCTCTCTTTTCTCCTCTCCTCTCCTCTTCCCTCTCTTCCCCTCCTCTCACTTCTCCTCTCCTCTACTCTCCTTTTCCCTCCCCTCCCCTCTCCTCTCCTGTCCTCTCTCCTCCCCTCCTTTTCCCTTCCCTCCCCTCCCTCTCTCTTTTTCTCTCTCTCTTCTCTCTCTCTCTCTCTCTCTCTCTCTCTCTCTCTCTCTCTCTCTTTCTTACTCTCTCTCTCTCTCTGTCTCTCCCTGCCTCCCTCCCTCCCTCTCTCTCTCTCTCTTTCTCTGTTTTTTGTCCCTCTTCCCCTTTCCCCCTGTCTTATCTTCATTAGTAAAAGGGAGTGCTCGTACCAATGGCTCTTTCAAAGATTGAAAACATCAAGGTAGCACGCTCTAGTTTAATGAGATGTGTGTACATTCTAGCAATTATTTCTTATTCACAATTCTGATGGACATGGCTCTCTTCAACAATGAGATGATTCAGACCAATTCCAATGATCTTGTAATTAAGAGAGCCATCTACCCCCTGAGAGAGGACTGGGAACTGTGGATCACAATATATCATTTTTACTATTTTTGTTCTTTGCTTGCATTTTATTTTCTTTCTCATTTTTTCCCTGTTTGATTTGATTTTTCTTGTGCAGCAAGATAATTGTATAAACGTGTGTATATATTGGATTTAGCATATATTTCTACCATGTTTAACATATATTGGATTACTTTCCATGTGGGGTGGAGGTGGGAAAGGGGAGGGAAAATCAGAACACAAGGTTTTGCAAGGGTTAATGTTAAAAAATTATCCCTGCATATACTTTGAAATTAAAAGGCTTTAATAAAACAATATTTTAAAAATTATTTCTTATCAAGCTCATTTAAATAGGATTCTACTTGGCATTTGCTCTTTAAAAGTCTCCTTGCCTACTGCACCAGGCACAGGGCTGGCCATTGTTGATTGATTACTATTGTCTCTCTATCCACAATGTTATGTACTAAAGGAACAAACTATTACTTTTTATTTTTATATCTACCCCAAGTCTTAATAGAGTGTTCTATAAACATTGGACTGTCATCAACTGTTGATTAAAAGAGTAATTCCTGTTAGAAATACACTCCTGACACTGAAAATCAGATATCGAGGAAAATTTAAGTAGAATCTGAAGGAATTATCTTAACGTTTCTGACTAAAAATGAATCAGCTCCTCTTTGGGAAGAGGGAGTCCTGAGTACAGAAGTGGGAAAAGCTTTAGATTTGCTAAATTTGGCACAGTCCCTTCCTTCAGAGATCAGATTGGTCAGTTCCCTTACAAGTTACAATCTTTCTGATATGCCCACTATGTTTCCCCCCTAAATATGTATAAACATGTTCCCCCTCTCTTATCATACATTCCATGTTCAAAAATGATGGAAAACTCCTTCTACAGAGTGTGTTGTTTAATATAAAATTATCTTATTAATCAGGTGCAATAGTGATTTGGTCAAGTCAGGTCTTTGAGCCCAATTAGTTTAGGCTAGATCAACCATTATCTTAAATTTGTGCTTTTCTCAAAGCAGAAAGACTCTTTCTAACTTACTGATCCATCTGTTCCTTACTAGTTTTCAATTCCTTGTTTGCTCAAGGCTTCTATTGATCACTTAATAGTCTTAATCTTCCTTAACCTCTCACATTCTGAAAACTTCTCGTTCAGTGGAAACCACTATTCCACACTACCTCAAAGCTTGCAAATCTCTGGGGAAATCTAACCTTTCAGTATTTCTCACATTCCCATTGCAACATTATTTGTGAGGTATTGCAAAATGCTAGTCTTAGTCTTAAAAATGATTTATATATGGTGACCTTACTCTTGGATCAGTAAACTCTGTGCTTTTGGGAAAATAATTTCACCACTCTTTGCTCAGGATTAAAGTGAAGGATTCAACTAGATTAGGAGTTCCTTAGCTTTTGGAAGTCATGAACTGCTTTGTTGATCTGGTAAAGCCTATAGGCACCTTCTCAGAATAACATTTTAAAATGCATAAAATATATAGAATAATGGAAAAAATTGTATTTACATAGTTGTCAAAAAAATTTTTTAATGAAAAATAGTTCATGGATTTCCAGATTAAGAATCCCTCTACAGTATGTTCTCTGAGATATCTTCTTGTTTTAATATTTTAAGAATTAAGGAGAACTCATTTATCAGTCTCCTTTTTAAAACAGCTGAAATTGACTCAGATAAAAAATTATCAGACCTTTACATCTCTCTCTTCTGCCAGACTATCATATGGTGCAATTCAGCAAATATTTATTAATTACTACTGATGAGGTCCTGGGTATCAAGGCTGACAGTAGGGGAAAAAGTCAGAAGGACTGATAGGATTATAATATTCCCTGATGCAAGCAGGAAGTGCACTCAGACTAAAGTGTGCCTTTTGTTCTTATTTTTTGTTCAAGTGGACTGCCTCTGATAGAGGTTTCTGGAAACCACAACTCACTGTATCAAATCAGAAAGTCAAGTTATGATGTCAGTCCCTCAATGTTATATTTCCCCTATAAAAGATCTGCTCAAACTGTAGATCCTCACTAACATTTTTATGCATTTAGTCCTTACTCCTTATTATAGCTAAATTCCTTTTTAGGGTGAGTCTGCTATGGTATATTCCTACCTCATGGCAGCTTCCCTTTAATGGCGTCTTCCTCCTCCTACTTCTAGAGAACATGCCTTCCTCCTTATTAATTGCCAAAAACTCCTTTTCCTTCCTAGAGACCATTATGGATTTAACCCTCTCTTAGCAAAGTAATAAAATCTTTGCCCCCTGATTTGGCAGATGTCTTAAACTTAAAAATTTTTTGGACACAACTCATGACACTATTCCATATTCCCAATATGCTTTGGGGTTATCACTCTACCCCACCATTTTAGTGGTTACCTTATCATTTTGTTGGCCTGCTATTGGAAGAGTCTGGCTGCATCCCGTAATCTCAACACTAGTATATACACAAAAATAGCTAGGCCCTGAGGTTGCAAAGATGAAAAATGACATAGTTCTTGCCCTCAAGAAAGTTTATAATCTACCCCCAAATCATTATAAATAAAAGTAGAATATAATGAAGGAATGGAGAGATTCATATTAAATGCTCTAAGAAAATCAAAGAAAAGCATCATCATTTCTGATTCCCCTAACTTTATTTCCCTTTTCCATGCCTTCCTTCTAAGATTATCTCAAATTTGTCCTATTTATATTTTGTATGTACATGGTTGTCTGCATGCCGTCTTACCCAATAGAATGTAAATTCTTTGAGGTCGGGAACCATGCTTTTGGATTTTTGCATCCCCACGACTTAGCCCAGTGCCTGGCAAATAGCAGTTGTTGACTTTATATGAGGAAGCCTCCCGGAAGAGCTGGCATCTTAACTATTCCTAAAAGAAAGAGAAGGATTTCAATTAATGGAAGAAGGTGTGAAAGGAGACTACAATAGGCATCCTTTGTGAATGCAGAAAGGTCACAGGGTGTGATAAAATTATACAGCATCTAGTAGTCTATTCTGTCTGGAATATAGAATGAATAAAGGAAAATAGTGTGAGATAGATAGGTATGAGATAGAGTGATATCTTGGAACACTTTAAATGCCAAGTTAAGAAATATGTTTTGATCTTATATACCAGAGGAAACCGTTGAAGATTGTTAAGCAGGCAATAATGCAATTAAAGTGATCAATTAGATTTATTAAGTGTTTATGATGGTCAAGCACCGGACTAAGAAATGAGAATACAAATAAAAATAAAGCCAAAAATCTTTGTCTCAATACATTCTAGAGGGGAAAGTTAACATATAAAAGAAAGGTAATTGGAAAGATAATTCAATCTACATTACTTCCATGACTGAATGTATAAAAAGCTAAATTTCTAGGGATGGAAGGAAGGGAGAAGATACTGGGGAGAAATAGGAATGGAGGCTAGACAAAAAGTAAAATACTGTATATTTTCCTTAAAAAGGAGGCTCTAGGAGGAACTAACTAAACAAAAGAAAGAATTGTAGGGGTATCATCCCAAGCTGGGAGGTTTCTGTGGCATGGTGAAGAAAGTCCAGAGTTAGGGGTGGAACCTGGAGAAGAATGAAAGTATGGCCAGCCTAAGTATTTTCCTAATGTGAAGGATCTAAGAGGAACAAATCAGTTAGAGGCATAGGGTGGAGGAAAGAGTGCTCTATTTGGAAATTGGATCTGAGTCCAAATCTGGGTTCTAGTACCTGCTAATTATATTACATTCACTTCTCTGAGCCCCAGTTTCCTCATACATAAAATGAGCAAGTCTAAAATCCTTTCTACCTCTATCTATAACCCTGTGCATTAATCAATTAACAAGTATTTATTAAATATTTAATATGTATTAAATATCATGATAAGCACTAAAAACATAAATAAAAGAAACAGTCTTTTGGGGAATTTGTGAAGGATGATTGGGATCAAAGAGAAAGTAAAGTCAGAGATGCTGGTGAAAGAGCTATTATAATAAACCATATAGATATTGGTCTAGGTTAGAGGTTGGTAAACTGTGGCTGGTTATTCAGTCCCGCTGTCCTTTCTGTCCAGTCTGGGCTAAAGATGGCTTTTTACATCTTTAAATAAAATAAACATTTTTTTCAAATTTTATTATTTATTTATTTTTAACACTGATTTCTTTTTTAAATTTCGAGTTCTAAATTCTCTTTCCTACCCTTCTCCCATCCTCTGAGAAGGCAAGAAAAATTCTATCAATTAATTAAACATATAGCTCCATATTAGCCACATTGTAAAAATAATTTTTAAAAAGCAAGGAAATTATATTTCACTTTGCATTTGGAATTTATAAGTTCTCTCTTTGAAAATGGATGAGTATTTCATCATGAGTCTCTTAGAATTGGCTCAAATCATTGTACTGATTAGAGTAGCCAAGTCTTTAATAGTTCATCATCATTATAGAAGTGATGTTACTGTGCAGTTCTTCTCACTTCACTTTGCACTCATTCATATAGACCTTGCCAGATTTTTCTGGAAAGTCCTCCCCTTATTATTTTTTATAGCACAGTAGTACTCCATCACAATCATATGCCACAACTTGTTGTTGAGTTATTCCCCAATTGACAAGCATCCCCTCAACTTTCAACTCTTTGCCACCACAAACAAAAAAGCTACTAAAATGTTTTTATACATATAGATCCTTTATCTTTTTCTTTAATTTCTTTGGGATATAGATCAAGTAGTAGTACAAAGAATATGCTCGGTTTTACAGCCCTTTTTGAGTCTAAGTCTAAATTGTTTTCCAGAATATTTGGACCAGTTCACAATTCCACCAACAATTTATAAGTGAATTTAATTTTCTTTAGGTCCTCCAGCACATAACCAATTTTTATAGGTATAAGGAATATCTCAGAGTTGTTTTTATTTTTCTTTTCTAATCAATAGTGATTTAAAGTATTTCTTCATATGATTAGAAATAATTTTGATTTCTTCTGAAAACTTATTTTTCAATATCTTTTTCATTTATCTATTGGGGAATAACTCTTATTTTTATGTTTGACCCAGCTCTCTACATATTTGAAAAATGAGGCCTTTGTCAAAAGAACTTTTTGTAAAAATGTATATTACTTCATTGTCTACAGTATTTTTTTAGTAAATTGTTTTTCTAATTGTCTTTTTAAAATTAAGTCTGTTATTAATTTTGCTTTGTCTGAGATCATAATTGCTATCCTGCCTTTTTTATTATAATATTTTAATAATATAATTATAATAGATTTTGCTCCATCCCTTTATTTTAACTATCTTTTTAATTCCAGTGTGTTTTTTGTAAATAATATATTTTTGTTTTCTAGTTTCTAATATATTCTGCGATCTGCTTCTGTTTTATGGGTCAGCTCATCCCATTTACATTCATAGTTATGATTCCTGTGTATTTCCTTCCATCTCATTTTCTCTTATTTCTTCCTTTCTCTCTCTTCTTATCCTATCCCTATTCAAAAAGTCTGTTTTGTTTCTGATTAGTGCCTCCCTTGAGCCAACCTTTATTTTATAATTCTAATTATTTCTTATTCCCTTCACCTCTTATTTCTCTATTGGATAATATAGAATTCTATATTCAACTCTGGTTGTGTGTGTCTGTGTGTGTCTGTGTGTCTCTGTGTGTGTGTGTGTGTGTCTATGTATGTATGTCTGTCCTTCCCTCCTTAAATCAGTTCTGATGAAAGTAAAGTCCCAAGCATTGCTGACTATCCTCCTATTTTCTCTTCCAACTACAAAAACTCTTCTTTTTGTGCCTCTTTTATGTGAGATAATTTCCCTTGTTCTTCTCCCTTACTCCTTCTCCCAATTTATCCCTCTTTCTTACCCTTTCATTTTTTGAGATCACCACAACATAATCAATTTATATCCATGCCTTCTGTCATTGTGGACTCATAATTGTCCTAATAATGATAAAGATCTTAAGAATTATAAGTATCATCTTCCCCTGTAGAAATGTAAACAGTTAAATTGCATTGAATTTCTTTTGATCACTCTTTCATGTTTACTTTTTTTATGTTTTTCTTGAATCTTGTGTTTGAATGACACATTTCCTATTTGGCTCTGGTATTTTCATTACCATTTCAAATACTCTGTTTCATTAAATATACATTTATTTCCTCTGAAAGATTATATTTAGTTTTAATGAATAGGTTATTCTTAGTTATACTATTAACTCCTTTGTTTTCTAGAATATCATATTCTAAGCCAGGGGTAGAGAATATCTACAGACCATATAAGGCCCATGAAATAATTTGCTAAGGCAACTGCAGGTGATCATGAGCTAAAAGCTAGGTATAGCCACTTCCCACTCCTTAACTTCTCTAAGTTGAAAATTTTGTATGGCCCATGAATGATGTTATAAATTTCAAAATGGCCCTTAATAGAAAAAGGTTCCTCTTCCCTGTTCTAAGTCCTTTGATCCCTTAATATGGAAGCTTCTAAATCATATAATGCTAAGTATGGTTCTACAATATTTGAATTGTTTCTTTCAGATTGTTTGCAATATTTTCTCCTTGGCCTGGAAACTACCAAATTTAGCTATAACATTCCTAGAGGTTTTCATTTTGGGATCTCTTTTAGGAAGTGATCAGTGGATTCTTTCCATTTTTATCCTACTCTTTGGATATAAAATACCAGGACAGTTTTTCTTTATAATTTTTTGAAATATGATGCCTATACCTTTTTTTTTTTATCATGGCATTCAGATACTATTCAGATTCTGATTCTCAACTATCTCTCTGAATTATTTTCCAGGTCTGTTGTTTTATCCATGAAATATTTCATATTTTCTTCTATTTTTTCATTCCTTTGATTTTTGTTTTATTATTCCTTGATATCTCTTAGAATCATTAGTTTTCACTGGGTCAATTTTAATTTTTAAGGAATTATTTTATTCAGTGAGTTTTTATACCTTTTTTCTATTTAGTCAATTCTGTTTTTTAATGAGTTCTTTTCTTCAGTTTGTTTTTGTACCTCCTCTTCCATTTGGCTGATTATGCTTTTTAAAGAGCTCTTTTGGGGGAGAAGAGAATTCTGGGAAGATGGTAGAGTAGATCAATAAATTTCAAGCTCTCCAGCTTTTCCCCACAAACAAAACAAATTTGTGCTTTAAGATGAATACAGACTGATGAAAATTCAATAAGATTTCAAGCACTACAGGGATCTTCCTGGCACAACTGAAGAAAATCTGAAGAGAGATGCCAAGCTGGTGATTAACTCATGTAAAAAGCAAATACCTTCAGCTAGCTTGGCAGAAACACCAAGTGAGGACCCCTTGGTCTAGTTGGTTTTGGCTGGAGCCTCAGAAGGAACCACAGAAACTTTTAGCATCCCCACTATGTGAGGAATCAGGGTCTGAGTCCAGGAAGACTGAGGGACCCTCAACTGATTAGGAACTCCAGGTCCAGCTGTGCTGCTAAGACCTGGCCTTGGGAAGAAGGAACCCACAAACTGGGACGTGGCAGGGATGCTAATGACACTTACGAGGTGGAGGGGAGCTCTTGGTTTGAGGTTCCAGGTCAGAGGGGAGAACTGAAGTGAAACAAGAGACACTGTCCCCCAAACCCACAATTAGAGGAGTTTCTACTAATACCTTATATTTAACAAAAAAAAAAAAAAAAAGAATTGTCAAAGAAGAAAGAACCCCATCACAGAAACTTACCATGGAAATATATATTTTAAGGAGTTTTCTTCAGATAATTTCTGTTTTTCCTTTTCTGTACCCTCTTGAAAAGATTTCATTTCCTCTCCCCATTTTTCTTCTAACTCTCTTTTAAGATCCTTTTTGAAATATCGTAAGAAAGCCTTGTGAAATGGGGATCAACTCATATAGCCCTTTAGGGCTTCAGCTGGAGTTGATTTGCCTTTAGAAACTTCAAGGTCTGAGATCTGTTCTTCTCTCTCTCCATAAAAGCTGTCTATGGTCAGAGTTCTTTTTGCTTTTTTGTTCATTTTTTTTTAAGCCATTGAGTTCTGCTCTTAAGGCAAAAGGAGACAGCCATTTTAATTTGCCTTGGGGAAGTTCTGCTGACTGACTTCCAGTGCTGGGAAATCAGGGCCAGGTCTCACTTTCTTCCAGGCTCAGTGGCTTTCAGTTTATCTTTTGTATTTGCTTTTGGTTGATTTTACAGCAAATCTGCTAAGCCACCCACTTGCAACCAGGAAAGAGTAGCCTAAAAGCCTCACAGAGGATTCCCTTCTGTGTACATACAGCAGTGCTCTGGCTCCCCATCCCAGCTCCTTGCTCTGGGCTCCCTACACTGCAGTCTGATCTTGGCAGACTCTACACACACATTGAAACAGACCTGTTCTGTAGTTCTTCCAAAGTATCTTCTTCTGGAAATGTGCTGTACTCCAAATATTTGTGAATTTTGTCACTCAACCAGTTCAGAGACTTAAACTGCTGATGGTTTGAGAGAAGGTCAAAAGAGGTCAGTAACAGGAGTGTCTATTCTCCACTATCTTTGATTTTCAGGACTTTCAACCAAACCTAAATTCAACAGATAATTTAAATTAAATAGATAATAATAGATAAGAGCCAATATTCAAGATTAATTTCAAGAAATTTAATATGAACAAACTGTTTATGTTTCTTACATGGAAAGGTATACCATATGCTTAAAATTGACATTAGTAATTGGAGAGCTCAAAAGAATTATTTACACAAATAAGGTGGAGAGGAAGACTAGATATAGAGGCATTAGAGGGGGGAGGAGGGTTCATAGTTCTGAAAATCTACTCATAACAGGAGTGGATAAAATAGGCAATACCAGCTATAGACCATGAAGGGTATAGCACCTTCCAAAATCTATAAAGAAATGGGGTGAGGTGGGGAAAACAGCCAGGTGGCACAGTGGACAAAGCACCAGTCCTGAAGTCAGCAGGACTTCAGTTCAAATTTGATATCAGATACTTAACACTTTCTACCTATGTGACCCTAGGCAAGTCACTTAACCCCAATTGCCTCAGCAAAAAAAAAAAGAAAGAAAAAAAAGAAAGAAAAAAAAAGAAAAGAAAAAAAAAAAGAAAAGAAAAGAAAAGAAGAAGAGAAAAGAAAAGACAAAATAAGACAAGAAAAGAAAAAAAAAGGGGGGGAAGATGGGCAAAGGGGAAAACAAAGGGTAGAGGACGAAGACAAGGGAGGGATCATGGATGGAAGAAGGTTAAGTAAGAGCAAAGCAAGTTAAGGAGAAAAATTAAAGTAGAAGAGTTAGTAGGGATAGGAAAGAAGAAATATACACAAACACCCCAACAAGGAACAAGAGTCAAATTTATTAGAAAAAAAAAGGACAGCTAGTATCATTGCTCTTAGATAAAGTCATACTTAAAGATTCAGTCAAGAGAGAAATCTACATTATATGTCAGTCATATTAATATTTTAGATGCATGTTTACATATGGGCAAGTTCATGTGGATATTTATGTGTGTATATGTCTGAATATATGTAGATATGTATGCATGTTGCTCTATGTATGTGTGTATATAGATATCTGTATATATGAGTGGGTCTATGGAGGAGTTGGAATATATATGTACATATATATGTATATGTGTATATGTGTGTGTGTGTAAATATCTATTAAATATAACTGTGCTTAACTATAACCTACTTGGGGGAGGTGGGGAGGATGAAAGGGGAAAAAAGGAATAAAATTTAAAAAGTGCACAGAAGAGAACAAAAAAAAAACCTATAAAGAAGCAAAATTAGACGTGATTTTTCTTCTATTATTTCTTCTACTATTATATCCTTTATTGAAGGATAATTATTAGAAATTTGTTGCTATATATTTTTAATCTTTCCTGATGCTCTGCTAGGCATATAGTAATGTCTTCTTTTGTTTTATTTTATTTTCCTTTTCTGTCTTTCTTTTTCTGTACTGTTTTTTTTTTAATAAGGAGAAACTTTTTAAATTTTATTAAGTTTTTAAAAAATAAAGAATCTTTTCTTCAGTGAATTTCTGTGCCACATTTTTATGCCTCTTTAAACCAAGTAGTAAATTCCCTTTTCAAAATTTTCTTGCATAATTTTCTTTCCCAATTTTTCCTCTACTCTTCTTAACTCTTTCTTTAATGCTTCAAGGAATTTTTTCTTTGGCTTGGGTCCTGTTAGCATTTTTCATTGAGATTTGGTAGCATTTTTCATATTATTGTCTTCTGAATTTATATCTCAATCTTTCCTGCCACCATAGTAGCTTTTTATAGTCAACTTCCTTTTGTTTTTGCTTGCTTGCTTATTTTTTCAGCCTCTATTGACTTTGAACTTTATGTTAAAGTTGGACTCAGCTCACCTGAAGGATGGGGGGTGGAGTGGGAGGAGGGAGGCACTGTCCCAAGCTTTAGACTTTTTTGTCCTACTGTTTTCACAGCTACAAATCCACAAGTTTTGGGTTCTAACAAAGTGAGTTTCTCCAAGGAGAAGCAAGGTCACTGTCTCCTGTTCTATGCTGTGGTCTTTACCCAGGAAAGGATCCTGCCCCTAGCCATAAGCACCAGCCCTCCTCTTGACCTTGAAACTGTGACCAGGACCCCTGCTCCTTTTTGCCCAAGCAAAGGTACTCCTTGCTGTTATAGGACTGCAATCCAGAATTATGTTTGGGCATTACAGTTGCCAATCATCACCAGCTATACCCAGTGCCAGCAAAGGATCCCCTGTGGTTCTTCTGGCCAGTTGTCTGACCCCTTTACTCTCTCTGGGCTGAGCTCCCAAAGCTGCTGTTACTGCCTCTGTTGATCTCTCAGCCACTTCGAAGTCTACCACTGGCAGCAGCAATATCCTCCTATGTTGTCTTAGGCTGGAAAAATGCCTCGCTCTGATCTCTTGTTGGCTCGGTTGCTCCAAAACTTGGTATGAGGAGATATCATAAAGTTCTATGGAGGGAAATGTTGGGAGACTTCAGCTGAGTTTTTTTTTTTTCTGTACTCCACTATCTTGTCTTCCAATACATTTTATTTTTAAATGTAAAAACTATTCTTAGCTTGGGAGTCATACACAAATTGGCAGTGGACCATATTGATCTCACTGCTGACCCCTAATCTAGAGAACTAACAAATAATATTACTTTTTTCTTTTTATTTATTCCAGATTTCTGTGCTCAATGTAAAAACAAAACAAAACAAAACAAAAGAAACAATTTTTCTTTTCCTGACAAATGGGATGTTATTACTGATAGAAATGGGAAGAAGGAACTGGCTATTTTTGATGCAGTTATGATTTGTAGTAGTATACTCATCACATCTTCTCCAATATGCTGCTAGACGGATTTCCAAGTAAATCTTGGATTTTCTTTAAAAATTTCAAGTATTTCTGTGCAATTGGTATGTGTTTAAGACAAGAGGTAAACCTTACAGCTGTTTTAGATATAATGTTAAACTAGAAGAGGCAGCATGGGATGGTGTCTAATATGTAAAGAAGTCCTTGGTTTAAACCAACTGAAAGAGCTGAAACTGTGAAGTTAGCTGTTGAATCCTAAGTAAATCATTTCATTATATGCTTCAGAAGGCTACAAGCCAAAACTAAAGTGGAGGGAGTGTTGGTGCATGATTTTTTGTTTGTAGATGATTGTGCACTCAAATCAGCCTCCGAAGCTTAGATACAGCAAAGTATGCATCTGCTCTCTGCTGAGGCTTGTGCTAATTCTGGCCTAATAATTAACACCAAGAAAACATAGGTTCTCCATCAACCAGCACCACATCATCCATATGTAGAACCATTAGTTACAGCAAATGGTGAAGTTTTGAATGCTATGGATGAGTTCACTTACCTGGGCAGTATACTTTCCAGAGATGTTCACACACACATATTACCAGTGCTAGCTCAGTGTTTCGGAGGCTCTGAAGGAAAATGTGGGAGAGGAGAGATATTAGTCTGATTAACAAACTGAAGGTCTTCAGAGCTTCATTGTGCTGATTTCATTGTTATATGCATGTGAAACCTGGACAGTATACGAGAACCTTTCCAGGAAACTGATTTGCTTCCATTTGATTTGTTTTAGGAAGATTCTGAAAATCACCTGGCAAGAAAAGATACCAGACACTGAGATCCTTTCTCAGACTAAACTGCCAAGCATTCCAACTCTACTGCAGAGAGCACAACTCCATTGGCATTGCGGGGAGGGGGGAGAGGGATACATTATTCAAATGCAAAATATATGCAAGCACTCACAAGGTGGTCAGAAAAAGAGATACAAGAATACTCTCTAGGTATCTCTTAAGAACTTTAGAACTGATTGTATGACATGGGAGACAGTGGCACAGAATGGTCCAACAAGGTGTGCCCTCAAAGAAGATGCTGTGCTCTATGAGCAAAGCAGAATTGAATTAGTCCAGAAAAAACACAAAGTGCACAAAGTTAGAGAAGCTACCCCAAATGTTCATAGGGACTATTTGTGCTTGACCCGGGGCAGAGCATTCTGAGCTAATATCAGCTTATCAAACACAGATGGATACACTATAACTCAACTCTAACATAGTGATGTCATTTTGTTCCTCTTTGAGAAGGACAATAACCAACTGACCAATATGCTTTGGAACACTCCCTAAGATATCCTTTATGGAATTTCTCTTCTTTTGTAGACAAGTTACATCTGTATCATTGGAATTCTGTAGGTGATATAAAATATTTTTAATATTCTTTGTTTCTCTTTACTTACTTGTGACCTGAACATACTGGGAGAAAGTATTTAATCACATAAAGAAATATGCCTGCGGTTTATTTGCTGTTGTTTTTTTAAACTCTGACATGGATATGGATCATCAGTTTTTGGACTCTAGGTTACAAGAATCATATTAGAGTTAGGAATAAGTAGAGGAAGGTATAAGAAAGTTCCAATCTCTTTTTTGTTCAAGGGAGAAAACACACAAAAAAAAAAGGAATTGATTTTCTCAACCAACAGAAATTCTTACAGCTTGCTTCATTTTATGTGTGATTCAATGATTTCCACTCAATGATTTACCACTATGAACTTTTTATGTAATTGAGCAGAAGTGCCTGGGTCATCAGATTTCACTGGATCATCAAGCAGTAAGATATTTCTCTAGCAGCCTTATCTAAGACCCAAAAATCATTGCTGGGGGCTCTGAGAAGCCTCTCCTAAGTCAATTGAAATGTGGTTGTCTTTTAAACAATTTGTTTTCCTGAGCCTTTGTCTCTCTCTCCCCAAAGATGCACAAATATTTGATCGTCTAATGGATTTAAAAAAAAAAAGTGAAGGGAGTCTACTCTGCTCATAAGAGTAGACGCAGTGAGTCTGGGAAGAGATCAGAATTTTAGGAGAGGAGACGCCTGAAAGGGGAAGAAATAGGGATCAATGGTGACATTATGTCAAAGGAAAGGTATATAGTTGGTACTGTCAGCTATCACCACTCCTCACCATTTTCTTCCAACATGCTAAAATTTCTGTGGGGCCCCAGGGAAATAACAAATATTTTCTAAAGCGGTCTCAATTTGTCAAGTTCAAAAACCATTTAAAATATTAATAACCTGTTAAGTGCAAGGTATAGGGAATTATAAAGATATAATTGATGAAAAACCTGCCCTCAAGAAGCTTACTTCTACTCTCTTCAGAGAAATAGTGAGTAATCATCAAAGAAACTTGTATTTTATAGAATTCTATATCAATACAGTACCAGGCTTGCACTCAGATAAACTCATCTCTTTGAGTTACAATCTGGCCTTAGACACTTACTAGCTGTGTGATCCTGAGCAAGTCACTTAACCCTGTTTGTTTTATTATATGTAAAATGAGCTGGAGATGGAAATAGCTAACCATTCAGTTTCTCTGCCAAGAATCCAAATGGGATCACAATCAGATATACCTGAAAAACAACTGAAAAGCAACAGATGGTTTTATTAGTGTCATATACCCAGTGTTAAAAGTAGAACTCAGAACTAGAGTCCTAGCTTTCCTGAGTGCAGTTGATTTCTATCCACTAAAATATGAGTCCTGGACATAATAAAAGCAAATAATTCCTGTCTCAAAAAGCCGACCTGACCTCACCACTCTCTCACTAATTATCTGCATTATCCTGAACTAAATATGTGACCTTTCTTCTCCTGACATTTTTTCTCATACAAAATGAAAATAACAATAGCATCTGCTCAGTTTCCTATTTCATATGAATGTTGTGTTCAATGACCTTTAGAAAGGGCTCTGAAATTTTTAAGGAATAAGCTAAAGTTTTAGCAGGCCAATTTAGAACAAGCCGAGTTTAATGTTCAGAAAAAGGGGTTGATTTTGCCTCTAACTGATTAAGACCGTGTATTTATTCCTAGTAAAAATGTAAACCTCAGTCCTCCAGTTCTAACCTTTTGTTCCCCATGCCAGATGCTAAAGTCCTATGATTCAAAGGGCAAACATATCTCAGGCACTCAAATATTGGTTTTGTGGTTAATTAACTCTTTGTATTTGCAAGTTGACATTACTGAAACTATAACTAAAAGAACAGAAGAGGTAAGAGAATGGTTACCAAACCTAGAAGGGATAAACAGAAATGGAAATGATGAGGTGAACAAGATCCCAGCCAAAAACCAGATTCTGGCAGAGAAGTAGGCAATAGGAAGGGGGATTGATAAAAGAAAATGTGCATTGACAGGATTATCTTGGGACCCACAATTACTATACACAATCAGGAGAACAAGTGAAAGATGATAAACTTGTATAATTTACTGAGGCAAACAACTAGTATAGTTAGTTAGAATACCCATTTTGAGTCCTTAACTATAAAAGGTTCCCTCTCCCCTTTTCCCTTTGTAACTTGGGAGTTCTTTAAGAATTTTGCCTGCTTACTAAGAATCACAAAAAAGCTATTTCCTTTGATTGGATTTGGGTCTGCAAATTCATTTCAGACAACCACATGCATGTTGACTTCTTGCACCTCATCAGAAATTAATTTACAAAAAAATGATGATGTCATATTGACATACTATTTGAGAAATGTTGCTGGGGAAATTGGAAATTAATATGGCAGAAACTTGGCATTGACCCACACTTAACACCCTTATACCAAGATAAGGTTGAAATATGTTCATGATTTAGACATAAAGAGTGATATTATAAGCAAATAAGAAGAACAAAGGATAGTCTACCTCTCAGATCTGTGAAGAAGAAAGTCATTTGTGGTCAAAGAACTAGAGTACATTATGAAATGCAAAATAAATAATTTTGATTAAGTTAAAAAGCTTTTGTACAAACAAAACCAATGCAGACAAGATTAGAAGGGAAGCAATAAACTGGGAAAAACATTTTACATGCAAGGGTTCTGATAAAGACCTCATTTCTAAAATATATAGAAAATTGACTCAAATTTACAAGAATACAAGCTATTCTCTAATTGATAAATGGTCAAAGGATATATCCAGACAATTTTCAGATGAAGAAAATAAAACCATTTTTAGTCATATGAAAAAATGCTCTAAATCAATATTGGTCAGAGAAATGCAAATTAAGATACTCTGAGGTACCACTACCTCACATATTGGCTAAGATGACAGAAAAAGATAATGATGAATTTTGGAGGGGAAGTAGGAAAACTAATACATTGTTGGTGTCGTTATGAACTGATCCAATCATTTTGAAAAGCAATTTGGAGAGCCAAAGAGCTTTCAAATTGTGCATGCCCTTTGATTCATCAGTGTCTCTACTTATATCCCAAAGAAATCCTAAAATAGGGTAAAAGGACCTACATGTACAAAAATTTTGTGGCAGCCCTTTTTGTAGTGGCAAGGAACAAGAAACTGAGTGATTACCCATCAGTTGGAGAATGACTGAATAAGTTATGGAATGTTATGGAATATTATTGTTCTGTAAGAAATGACCAGCGGGATGATTTCAGAGAGGCCTGGAGATACTCATATTCACAGATAATCTGAAAACTTTATTTTATCCTCATTTATTTTCATTCTCCATTCTATGTAGATCATTTATCTAGACTCCTACCAAATTTCAGAATCCATGGATTTCCATTGTTTTCATGGTTCCTGTAAAATCTCCCAGAAGAAGTTTTTCAAAGCAGCAAAAAAATGAAGAAGTAGGCAATAGAAGGAAGGTTGGTAGATAAATAATCCATTTAATTTCAAACTGAATAATTATGCATATACACTGGCCTTCTTCCTCAGCACTTTCAGGTTATATATTGTTTTACAACAGAATGCCCAACACAGATTATCATAATTGCCAGAGTCAACTATGCAAAATAGTATATATATAGTGCTTGAGTACGAATGAGAGACATGATTTTTTTAAATAAATACTTAAACACAAATTTGTGGTCCTACAAAAGAACATTTAAACTAGATGGTCTAATCTGATTCGCCTCCTTGGATCCACAGTAACTGTTATTTTCCTAAAAACCAATAGAATCAATACACTGAATCATCATCAGTTTCACTGTGTGGATAATAGATCCCAACAAATGAATCCTTTTTCTAAGAACTTTTCCTGTCTCCTCTACAAACATGATCTGGTCTGGATAAAAAGATAAAAGGAATTTCTTGATGGACAATGGTGCAAAATGCTAAGTATAGTTAAGTATTCTACATGATCTATATTTACTGGTCCCATTTTTAGTTAGGATGTACTTAGACAACTTTCTCCAATTCATCACACAAGATAAGCATGAAAACTCCACCCATGCCTCTAAGAACATTAGACTAGATATCCTTAAAGAAAACTTTGTCATTGTCATCTTTAGCAATCTTCCTCCAGCAGTCAATTGTCAGAGTATATGATATTAGCTCCTTTGCACCCAGATGCATCATAATTCGCCACCTTACTGAAGGGATGGGAGATCACACCTGCCGCAGCAGTCATCCTTTGGGCAATCATCCATTTTATCACAATGAGTTTTCTTGGGATCTGGGAGCATATGTTTTGCTGTATCATGGATCCTGAAATTGGCTGCTCTATAGATAATGATACTCTGCACTGAGACCTTGGAAGCTTGACACAAGCCATGAATTCCATCAGACTTGGTGATTTTCACAAGGTGGTCTCCCAGACTTTTGAATTCTCTCTCAGTGCCAGATTTTCCAACATCAGCTGCCAAGCAGATTCTCGTGAAATACAAGGAGCAGACAAAGCAGAGAGAAGTGGTTCCAATGGTACCACCAGAGGCAAGATTGCTGGCAGAAAACTTCCAGAATTGTGTGTGCTTGTCTACTCCTTCCCAAAACACTTGCTTATACTTATCCCTAAAGGCAAAATTAAGGCCTGAGTGGGGAAATAACTGATGGCATTTGCTAATTTACCCCGCCAGAAGAAAAGCATCCCTTAATCTTTTGGAATTTAGACTATGCAATCCATTATGCCATTGTACTGCTTATCTGCAGCATTTTGTTTACTTGCAAGCTATACCTGTAATAGTAGCTCCACTCACTGGATCCCGCCACCACAGTCTTGAAGATAGCAGCAGAGATGCTACCAGCCAAGAAGTCCTTGGCGAAGGAGATGGCCCATTCTATCATAGTTACAGAAGGGGAAGGTGTTGGAGATGGAGCAAAAAAGTCAGTGAGAGAGGACTGAAAGCTGGGGAACTTGTTGCAGCCTGCACAGGCCCCTACTACAGCTTGGATCGAAAGGGGCCAGTCCTGGAATTTCTACACTGGAAGTAACTTTTGTCCCTGTAGCCTTTCCCTCTGTTTGGATGGTTTCCACCAGAATCTCCATTTAAGAAGGGCACATAGGCCAGTTATGTTTCATTCCTCTCCAGGTTGTATTCTAGACTTTCTTTTTCAGCCTCCATGGGTACCTTTGTGTCACTTCCTTTTAGTTTTCTTTTCATGTTTTGTCTTCCTCCATTAGAATGTGAGCTTATAAATTCATATGAATGCAGGCATCCATCACCTTGCACCTGAATTATTACAATAGTCTTCTGATGATCTCATTGGCTCAAGTTCCTCTCCTCTCCAATGTATCTTCCACTCGTTGACCAACGTGATCTTTCCAAAGTACATCTTCAACTATATCATGCCCTTCTCTCATTCAGTAAACTCTGTTGCTTTCATCTTACCTCCAAGATCAAACATAAATTACAGGCAGATCCAAGATGGTAGAGTAAATGCAGGGATTCCACTGAGCTCTCCTCCAGATTAAATAATGACTCTAAACAAATTTTAGCGCATCTTAATCCACAAAAAGACAAGTGCAACAATTTTCCAGCCCAAAACAACTTAGGTCAGCTTTAATGCACCAGGACAGGAGAATAGCACAGTCCTGATACAGACCACACCAGGGTACATTGGCCTTAGCAAACCAGAAACAAGCCTCTGAATCAGTAGCAGCTTCAGACCTCTTAGCCCACAGACACCAAAGACAACTTAGGAGGTCTACAAGAAAGGATTGTTTCCCTAGAGTGAGAGCTGGTTTCCCTTAGCAAACCAGCAAACCAGGAGCAGATCTTAGGAGCCACTGAATCGGCAGTGGCAGCCACAGTTTCAGTGATGGTGGATTCTGGAGGTTTCAGCCCACGCACAGTAAGGAAGTCAAATACCTGGTCAGGAGGAGGTCTCTTTACTAGCACTAACAGGATTCTGTTGATTTTCCAATACTTAGATCCTCACTCACAGTCAAAAAGGTGAGGAGGGACACTAGCCAGAGTGGATCAGGGATCTTCCTCACAGTTCCAGGGCAGAAAAGAGTGCTTGTGGTCACTCACAGACCATGGCATAGGTTAGGAGAGTAGTAAACACATTTCTCCTTGGATCAAACCATCTTGGAAGAACTGAAAAATTACAGGTCCCTAGAAGGCTCTCTAAAAATAGCTGCATAAAACCCCTGAAGTTTGGGACATTGCATCCTCTATCCTGGAAACAGAGCTCTATTTTAACAAAGAGTTAAAAGCCAAGTAATAAGTCTAGGGAAATGAGCAAACAACAGAAAAAGATTCTGAACACAAAACGTTAGTATAGTGACAAAAACATCAAAACACACTCAGGAGAAGATAACAAAGTCAACATTTCTACATCCGAAACCTCCAAGCAAAATAAGAATTGATCCCAAGATCAACTGTAAAATCTTCTGTTTGTATTTTAAAACCCTTCAGAACTTTGCTCTTCTCTACAAAAAGTAGAAAACTTTTTCTTTTTATACTTTGCTCCCTTTCTCCCACTCTCTATTTTAGCAACATTGGCCTTCTTCCCATATAACCTTCATCTCCCAATGCTACCAAGTCTACCATCCTACTGAACAAAGTATAACACCAAAGAAATAAAAATTTGCTGATAACAGAGCATACATAAATAACAAAGACAAGTCTTGGGTTAAATGGATGGAAAACAAAGATTTTGTTCTCTTGACTTACTGCTTCAAATTTATTTTCATACTTTGCACAATGCCTGGAACATTTATAAATGCTAATTGGTAAATTTATACTAAACCATACAAGATATTGGATAACTAAGACTATTAGCTAGTTATCTATAACAGAAAGTGTTAATCTTTGTGCAAACACAGGAGTCTAAGAAAAAACTTAATATTACCCTGCCTGGCTCTTTATGTGGTAAATATTCTAGCTATTAAATCATTGGAGATTGGAACTGAGACAGTCCACAAGTAGCCCTAATGAAAATAGTCCAGAAGACAGAAATAGGGAATAAAGCCCCTGACTGTAATATATAACAGTCAAAAACCCCAACAAAACAATGCATTCAGCAGAGATGCAACAAGCTAACGGAGCAATGCTCAGCTAAGACTGTTTGCCCAGCAACAACCACAATACCAGTAGGGACTACAGATTGATGCAAAGGTACCCAATAGAGATGCCACGTCCAATAGAGAACAAGCCCCCAAAATGAGCCAGTGGAGCATCTCTGGTTCTGTATCATCTAAAATATATGAATTAACCCTCCACAAGTTTTTCCATTGTGTGTTTTTACACATAATCCCTCTTCATGGCCACTCTCTCCACTGGTATGTACATTTGTGGGAAAGGGTGCCCTGCATTGATTGGAAGAATACTTTATAATAATTTCTTTTATTATGCTATTTCATTTTATGCCTTTGCTTCAAGCTAGTGTCCTCTGATTGATGAAACAGTAAACATTGGTGAAGATTCATGAGTTATGGTTTTAAGTGAAGACACACAGAGTTGTTTTTATTTTTTATTTTTAATACACATTGCTTTATGAATCATGTTGGGAGAGAAAAATCAGAGCAAAAGGGAAAAACCATGGGAGAAACTGAAAAAAAAAAAACAGAAAAAAGAAATGAACATAGCAAGTGTTGATTTACATTCTATCTCCATAGTTCTTTTTCTGGATGCAGATGGCATTTTCTGTCCAAAGTCCATTGGTATTACTTTGGATCCTTGAACCACTGAGAAGAACCAAGTGTTTCATAATTTATCATTGCACATTCTTGCTGTTATTGTGTATAATATAGTCCCAGTTCTGTTTATTTCACTTAGCATCTGTTCATGTAAATCTTTTCAGGCCTTTCTAAAATCAGCTTGTTCATTATTTTTTATAGAACAATAATATTCCGTTGTCTTAATATTATACAATTTATTCAGCCATTCCCTAACTGATGGAAGTCAACTCATTTTCCAATTTTTTGCTACCACCAAAAGAGCTGCTACAACATTTTTGCATATGTCCTTCTTTTATGATTTGGATCACCAACCCAGTAATGGTACTGCTGGGTCAAAGAGTATACACAATTTTATAACCTTTTGGGCATAATTCCAAATTGTTCTCCAGAATGGTTGAATTAGTTCACAACTCCACCAACATTGAATTAATGTTCCAGTTTTCCCACATCCCTTCCAACATTTATCATTATTTTTTCTTGTCATTTTAGCCAATCTGACAAGTTTGAGGTTTTAATTTGTTTTAATTTGTATTTCTCTAAACAATAGTGATTTAGAGCATTTATTCATATGACTATATTTTTTCATCTGAAAATTATATGTTCATATCTTTTGATGATTTATCAATTGGGGAATGACTCATATTCTTTCAAATTTGACACAGTTCTCTATATGTTTTAGAAATGAGATCTTTATCAGAAACACTGGCTGTAAATATTTTTTCTCAGCTTTGTACTTCCCTTTTAATAATTTCCTTTGGTTTTGTTTGTGCAAAAACATTTTTAATTTAATGTAATCAAAGTTGTTCATCTTGCCTTTGATAATGTTCCCTAGTTATTTCCTCCCTTCTCCAAAGATCTGACAGGTAAATTATCCCTTGCTCTCCTAATTTGTTTATAGTATCATCTTTTATGTCCAAATCATATACCCATTTTGACTTTATTTTGGTATGGGGTGTGAGATGTAAATCTATGTCAGGTTTTTCATTTTTCATTTTGGATTATTTTCCAGTTTCCCAGCAATTTTTGTTAAATAGTGAGTTCTTATTTCAGAAGGTGGAGTTTGGGGGGTTATCAAATACTAGATAACTATTGGCCTTTATTATTGATTCATGCTCTGGCCCATTACAATCCACCACTCTATTTCTTAGCCAGTACCAAATGGCTTTGATGACTGTTGCTTTATAATATTTAGTTTTACTCCTTTGTATTTTTTTTAATTCCCTTGATATTCTTGACTATCTCTTGCTGATGGTCTTTGTCAGTAACATATAGAAATGCTGTTGATTGGTATGAGTTTATTTTATATCCTATCCCTTTGCTAAAGCTATTAATTGTTTTGAGTAGATTTTTTAGAATTCTTTAAGTATACCATCATAACATCTGCAAAGAATGATAGTTTTATTTCCTCGTTGCCTATTCCAATTCTTTTAATTCCTTTTTCTTTTCTTATTCCTAAAGCCAACATTTCTAGTACAATGTTGAATACTAATTGTGATAATGGACATCCTTGCTTCACCCCTGATCTTACTGAGAATGTATCCAACTTCTCACTGTTACAAATAATGCTTGCTATTGGTTTTAGATACTGCTTATTATTTACTTTTTCCTATGCTCTAATGTTTTTAACAGGAATGCTGTATTTTGTTAAAAAGCTTTTCTGTCTCTATTGAGATTATCATATGATTTCTGTAGGTTTGATACACAGAGATCTTTGCGCTTAGAGTGAATATACTAGGGAACAAACTTATAAACCCCAATGCTACAAGTGTGTTAGCTTAAGTTACTTCATATTTCTAAACTTTTTTCTACCTGTAAAATGAGGGTGTTGTATAAACAGATTTCAAAGATCCCTTTCAGCTCTAACTTTATAATCCTAAATTCAATCCCTGGGGGGAAAAAAAAAACACACGCACACACATTATCATCAGCGATCATTCCTCTAAAATTTTATTCTTGAAATAAATTAATCAACAAGTTAATATTTAAGCCAACAACTCCTCTGAGAGCAAAGTCTCTCCCATAGAGCCTAAGATATTATATGCTCTTCCTCATTGCTTAAAACAAGTATGTCCAAATGATGAAATGATGAGATTTAGATACCAAAGCCAACATCACTTCCTTCTCGGTTGATGTTTTGTTCTCTCTTGGCTCCATGTAAATAACTTGGATCATAGTATCTGGAAATTACATTTCCCACATTTATAAGCAGGAAATATCTCTCTCCCTGCTTGGTAACCCTAGGGAAAAAAATAATACAAAACAAAACAAAAAATGCTTCCATGCTCTTATCTCAAGTTAGTATAAGGAATTCTGAAAGGCCTGTTTTTGAAAGATAGTCAATTATCTTCTGGCTACATTGATAATTACCCAACTGGAGAAATCATTAAATTATGAGATTAAAGGGCCACAACTTAGATTTCCTGAGTAGAGAAAATAAAGAATATTTTGAAGAGACTTAGAGCATGTTTTGTTCTGTTCTGTTTTGGTTTCATCTATCAGTTTTGTTTTGTTTTTTTTTCCCTATGAGCCTCTAAACAGCAAATCTAACATAGTCTGGGATCTAACAGTGGCTTAGGACTTTGTCCTCCAAATTTTTAGTATTTGGTTGAGCTACCAAGACACCCTTTGGCATCCAATAAATTTTACAAATAGACAGTCGTATTTTCATTTTATGCCAATGCTTTGGGTTCTAATCTGGTGCCCGATAGTCAAGATCTCTTATTTTCATAGTAGCAACAGAAGTCTTCTCCTCCTACTAAGCCCCCAATAATCAAGAACATTCTCAGCCCTCATTTCTTTTGTTTTATATTTTCCATTTATAATAGGAACTAGGATTTCGCTAAAGGCAATGTCATGTTGAAAACTACATATTACTATTGCTATATAGTAACTAGGAGAGAGACTAGACACTCCTGACTCCTTCCATTTTGCTAGGAAAAAAAATCTGGTTTTGAATCTTGATTCTGCCACTTAGATTCGTATAAATTTATCTAAGCTTCAGTTTCCTCATCTATGAAATAGGAATAATGATATTTGCCATGACAAACAAGATGGCATAGGGAATAGAAAGTCCAGTCTCAAAGTCAATAAGACCTGGTTCCAAATTTTGTCTTTTACATATACTATGTGACTCTGAGAAAATCCTTTAATCTCTCATTCACATAGATCTTATTCCACAACCATCAATTGTGGAATAATTCATATCTGCATTTATATAGTTTCTTTAGGTGTCAACTATACCAAATAATCATAGGTCTAGATCAAAAGAACTCTTACAATATCTATTTCAGAGGTTCATTGTAACAAAAGGAATTTTAAAAACCCTTAAAACATTAAATGAATAAATATTATTATCATGAGTGGGAGAGGATGTCTGCCTTAAAATAGGATGAACAATCCCAAAGCATAACCCTGCTCAAACCAACTATTGCCACATTCTTTTGACAGCCTTCATGCCTTTTTTCTCGGGTTCTTATTAATTGTAGATACACTTACATGTGCTCATAAGCATCTCATCAATACTGCTAATTATATTCTCATAGATTCTCCTGGAGAGCTCTCTTTTCTTATAGGGAAATAACTGTGATCCCAGAATCATATTTCAATATGCAGTATCTGTAATAGTTCTCTCACCAAAGTTCCCCTCCCACCCCCACCCCAGGTCCTGGAATCACTTTGTGGAATTCATTACTAGTACCCAGGACTTTATGACTTCTAGTCAGTTCCATTGTAAGGGAGACCTGTTTCTGCCTAGCCCTGGAATCCACTGTCCTCATGCACTTACAACTTGAAACCCACTTACTTCCTCAAAAATCAAGATAAATATGAGAATTCTACCCCCAATTCTATTACATCCCATTTAATAAGCATTTAGGAAATGATAGGTATGAGCAGGTACTGTTTGAGGTCTTTATTTTAATTCAGATTTCACGCCCCATTATTACTCTTTAATGTACTCAATAGTTGATCAATGAACCAAACATAACATATATTTATTTACTCTATCACTGAGAATATAAAGGCCAAAATGAACAATTCCTTTTCTTAAAGAGTTTACAATCTATTGGAAGAGACAATACATGTGTACTAGCATATACAAAATGTATTTAAATTAATATAAGGTAATTCTTTAGGAGAAGGCACTATAGCTGGAGAAATCACAAACGTCTTTATAGAGAAAGTACTGTGTAAACTGAGCTCTGAAGGAAATTAGATAGAATGAAGAGGACTTGGCAACACAGAACTTGGCAAAGAGGAGTAGAAATGGAAGATGGGGATGGTCAAGGATATCACTTAGGTTTCAAATTTGGCAGGATGGGGAGGAGGATGATACTCTACTTACTAGAAAGAATTTTAAGAGGAAAGGGTTTAGGGAGAAAATTATATGGGGGATAGATATCTGAGAACACAGATTTTTACCAGACTCCAGTCTTAATTTTTCTGTACTTCCAATTTTTAGGTGACTTTATTGCCAGTCTTCATCCTATACTGAAGCTGTTCTCTCTAGGATTTGGTTTAGTAAATAAATAGAGGCAGTTTACTTTCTTTCTCTTCTTTTTCAGTTTAATTTTGATTAGAGTGACAAGATTTCCTGCCCTCCTAGAAGCTTCTTATTTGATGCATTCCATTGGTAGACAGGAGCTAATCATTCCTAGATTTAAAAGCTGTGATCCAAGAATCCAAATTCCATTCTCAAATGCCATCTTCTTAACTATCTATGATTTCAGTTCCTCAAATCTCTCTCCACTGAGTTCTAACTTCCACTCAGCTACCTGAGTGATTTTGCTTGCTAATTAAATCACAAGTCTGGCCATGTTATCCTGACCTATTCAATAAACTCCAATGACTCCTTATCACTTCCAAGATCAAATACAAAACTCTCTATTTGACCTGTAGACCCCTATATAACAGGGTCTTTTCCTTACTTTTCCAGGTTTTTTTTCCCACTTTATTCCCTTCTACATATGCTTTCATCTAATAACACTGGTTTCCTTTTTTTCTTGTCTAGGAGACTCCATTTCCCAAGTCTGTGTACTCTTACTGTCTGTCCCCCATGGCAGTAATGTTCTCCCCCCTCATCTCTGCCTCTTAGTTTCCCTGACTTCCTTCAAGTATCAGTTAGAATCCTAACTTCTACTAGTAGAATTTCTCAACCCCATTTAATGCTAATGCCAATAGTCTAATACTAGAAAAGGAAAGAGAACTAGTTGCAAACTAAATATCAGTTGAAGGGGAATAGGACTCTTGGTCCTAATGGACTTATAGGAGAATCCTATCAAACTTTTAAAGAACAATTCCACATTGTTCCAATACTACATAAATTATTCTCAAAAATTAAGAAAAATTGGGACTGACATTTGCACAGGATTATATGACACAGGAGTCAGTGGTATCACAGCATGCATGGGCTGTAGGGATAGCAGTAGTTGAGTGAGAAGGAAAGTAGGAACTCCTTGATGTGATTTTTTTTTTTGAAAGAACTGTGTTTCTGGAAGATTCTGAAATAAACAGAGGCCATCGTTATAGTTCTGCAAAAAATCCTTATTGTGACCTTAGACTGGCCCTGTCTGGTGTTCATTTGTCATCCAGGTGAGATGTTGTGCCAGATGTTCTAACAGGTGCCTTTCATTCTGTAATCTACTGAGGAATCCAGGGAGATAGCACTGAGAATGGGGAGTAGCATGATCTCAGGTTTCAAGATTATATCTATTTACAGACCCAATTTGCACTTTTCCCCAAAGCTATTATCTTCCAGAATTGCTCTAACATTGGCACTGGCCCCAGATAACAAACATGAAATGGAAAAGCATAGAATTAAGCCAGTGTCCATAGCATGTTTTCTTTTTTTTATTTTTCAATAATATTTTATTTTCCAAATATACGTAAAGAGAGTTTTCAACATTTTTTTAATTCTTAATAGTATTTTGTTTTCCCAAATTCATAGTTTTCAACATTCACTTTTGTAAGGTTTTATTTATGTTTCAGATTTTCCTCCCTCCCTTTCTTACCTCCCTTCTCCCCAAGATAGCAAGCAATCTGACATAGGTTAAATTTGTGCAATTCTATTAAATATACTTTCATATATGTCATATTGTACAATAAAAATAAGACAACAATGTAAAATATTTGGGAATCTATCTGCCAGGGGAAAGTCAGGAACTACATGAACACAAATACAAAACACTTTCCACACAAATAAAGTCAGATCTAATCAGTTGGAAAAATATCATGTGCTCATGTGTAGGGCGAAATGTTATCAAATTGCATACCCCTTGATCCAGTACTGTTTCTACTGGGCTTGTATCCCAAAGAAATCTTAAAGCAGGGAAAGGGACCCACATGTGCAAAAACATTAGTGGCAACCTTTTTTGAAGTGGCAAGAAACTGGAAACTGAATGGATGCCCATCAGTTGGAGAATGGCTGAATAAGTTATGGTATATGAATGTTATAGAATATAATTTTCTATAAGAAACAATCAGGAAGATGATTTTAGAGAGAACTGGAGAGACTTACCTGAACTGATGCTAAGTGAAATGAGCAAAATTAAGAAATCATTGTACATGGCAACATCAATATTACATAACGATCAATTTTGATGAAGGTGATTTTCAACAATGAGAGATGATTGATGCTAGTTCCAATGATCTTGTCATGATGAGAGCCATCTACACCCAGAGAGAGGACTGTGGGAACTTAGTATGGATCACAACATAACATTCTTACTCTTTTTGATGTTGTTCACTTGCATTTTGTTTTCTTACTCATTTTCTTTCCTTTTTGATCTGATTTTACTTGTGCAACAAGAGAATTGTATAAATATGTTTACATATTTTGGATTTAACATATATTTTAACATGTATAACATATATTGTATTGCTTGCCATCTAGGGGACAGAGTAGGGGGAAGGAGGGAAAAATCTGAAACATAAGGCTATGCAAGGGTCAGTGTTGAAAAAGTATCCATGCATATGTTTTGAAAAACAAAAATACCTTTTTAAAAAAAAGAAAAAATCAGACAAAAATGGGGAAAAAACCTATGAGAAAGAAAAAATCCCACAAACAACAAACAAAAGAATGAAAATATTGTGTTCAATCCATATTCAGTCTCCATAGTTCTCTCTCTCGATGCAGATGGCATTTTTCATCCTGAATCTATTGGAGTTTCTTTGAATTACCACAATTGAGAAGAGTCAAATACATCATAGTGGATCATTACATAATCTTGATGTTACTGTGTACAATATTCTCATGGTTCTGTTCACTTTACTCAACATCAGTTCATGTAAGTCTTTCCAGGTTTTTCTAAAATCAGCCTGGTTGTCATTTCTTATAAAATAATAATATTTCATTATATTCATATACCATAACTTATTTGGCTATTCCCTGTTAGAATCCTAGTGTTAACTCAGTGGAATGGATAGAAACAGTGCTTATGTGCTTGGGTTTACACCTTTGGAGTTCACACCTTTGGGAGAATTCACACATTTAAGAGAGTTTACACATTGGCTTAATCCCACTCTTGGAGGAGGAGTCGACCTTTGAGTTTACACCTCTAAAAGAGCATAAAAAGGAGCTGAGTCAATGGAGTGAGTGAATTCAGGAGATTGACAGAGTGAGGAATCAGTGGAGGAGTCAGTTAAGGAGATTAAGAAACTAATCTGCAGTCAGGCAGAATCAAGATTCAGAGAGAACTGGAGACTGAAGCTAGCAACAAGAGCTCTCGGAGCCAAAGAAAGCTAACTGGGCTATTTTGGATGAGACAATAAAAGATTTGAACTTTTATCAGCTGGCTGCGTTTGAGGTGATTATTACTTTGAACCAAAACTAAGGCTGCCTCCAAAAAACCTCTCCAAGAAACCTGCTCCCAGAGAACCATCATATATTATACAAAAGAAGAGAACACTACAATTCCCTAACTGATGGTCATATACTCTATTTCCAATTCCTTACCAGTACAAGATCGATTACTACAAATATTTTTGCACAGGGCCCTTTTCCTTCTTTTATGATCTCTTTGGGACACAGACTCAGAAATGAGACTGTTGGATTAAAGGGTAGGCACATTTTTATACATTTTGGGCACAGTTCCAAATTGCTTGCCAGAATGATTGGATCATTTCACAATTCCAACAACAATGCATTAGTGTCCCAGTTTCCCCATATTTCTCCTTCAACATTTATCATTATCTTTTCCTGTCATTTTAGCATGGCCTGGTTTCCTACCACCCTTACAAAGAGAGCAGTTGTAGATGATATAAATTGGTTAAATCTTTTCATCTCTATAAGACTTTTACCTGCTTTGCTGCAAAAAAACAAAACAAAACAAAAACACAATCCATCCCCGCCCCCCGCAAAAAAAAAAAAAAAAAAAAAAAAGGATAGAATGAAACATTTTTATTTAAGAAAAGGATCAATTCTAGGAGAAACAAACAAAGAAACTCTTCTTGATCCTTGCCTGAGACAAGAAATCATGCTCAAGTGAGTTAAAATTATTGAAGTTGATGTGAGGAGGCTTCCCTCTTTGAAACGCTGCTTGGAAGAGGTTCTGGAGCTTACTTGCTTTGAAAGGAGTAGTGACGTTGGAGGGTTGTGGTCCTTCACTTCTATATGTGACCAAGACCTGGCAAAGTAACCTTGGTCACTTTACCTCTCTGCCCTTGTTTCCCAATCTATAAAATGAGAGTTCACTCAGAAAATTTTGGACAAAATTTGTGATGTCTTTTATAGGAATATGTTGGAGGGTAGGCTTAACCTTTGTAAATCTATTGTTTCTAGCAGCAGCAAAGAGATGTTCTATTTCTTAAATTTTCCTTTCCCTGTAGATTTCCCAATCTTTGTGCCACTCTCCAAATTTTTGGAATATCTAAAGATGGATGTAAACAAGTTCAACCTTTTGAAAAGTATCCAACTCAAGGTATGTCTCTAGGGTTGTATGGCTGGCATAAACATATTTTGTCTGTGTCTCCTTTTATTGCTTCCTATCTGAGATCTAAGTTCTGTGACTGGGATTGGGAGACTGGCAAAAATCAGTGCTACTTGGCAGGATTCCATCATCCCCAGGGGCTCTTCCAGTAACCTATGGAGGAAAACATGTATTCATGCTTTATAAACCACATGTAGAAACCTGTTTGTGTATGACCTTTATCTGAATGACTGCAGATCTAATTCAGATAGAATTATGGTCTCTAACACAGTTCTATGTCCACAGTTCCCATGTCTTTCTTTTTGTTGCTTTGGATATCATGTACCTTGAAGGATATAGGGAGAGAGATATTGACATATTGTAGATTTGTTCTTTCAGACTGTTGTTTGCAATGTGAAAAAAAAAGAAAAGTCCTGATTTCTCTACTTCTGACCAATGGAAAATAACCACTTGAACATGAAAGGAAGCAAACCATATTTAATTCTCATGTTCTGCACTATTATCCCAATAATCTATTTTTGCCATTAGATACATTACTAGGTGTGATATTGACTTCTAAATCCCTTTATCTAAAAAAAAAATCTGTTTTTATTGATGCATGTTGTTTTGGATTATTTTCTTTTAAACCACTGTGGTATACAATATGGATATGCCTCCAAAACATTGTCATGGACCATCTTATCTTCTTATTTTCTGCCTGTTGGTGACCTCATCAATTGCCAAAGGCTTAATTATCTATTTTGAATTATCTAGCATCTCTATTCAGGTGATTATGTATTCGGATGTATATGTCTAACCTAGTCCTTCTCCCGAGTTCCAGTCTCACATCACAAACTGCCTATTGGACATTTCAAAATGAAATATTATAGGTATTCAATTCAAAAGCTCCAAAGTCGATCTCATTGTATCACCCACATTTCTTTCATACTTCTTTCAGTCTCTGGAATTTCACAATCTGCCTCATCCTCAATATCCCAATCTCCATCCCTCTATACATCCAATCAGCTGCCAAATCTTTTCTTTCCTCGTCAACATGTCTTGTATCTATGCCCTTCTCTTCACTCATCCATCCACCGTCCTATTTCAGATCCTCATCACCTTTCCCCTCGCCTACTAAAATAGCCTCCTGATCCATTTACTTGCTTTGACTCTTTCCTCTTCTACCCATCCTCCACATCACTATCATAGTGATATTCTCAAAGCATAGGTCTAACCATATGACCTTTCTATTCAATTAAATCCCAATGGCTTCCTGTTCCCTCTATCAATTGTCATTTAAAGTCCTTCCCAACATGATGTCAATCAGCTTTTCCAGTTTTATTTTACATCACTTTTTTTTTCACATTTTACATATTCTGATTTTCCTATTTTGTCTTAGACAAGACTGATTTAATTGACTTGCATATATTGTCTCTCTCTCACTAGAATATGAACTACTTGAGAGGAAGGGTCACCTTATTTTCAGTTATGCTTCCCCAATGTTTGTTTTTTACATTGTAAGAATTACATAAATGTTTTGTGCATTCATTATTGCATTCACAGGCTGTATCCCATACTTAAAATGAATTCCACCTTATGTTTTGCCTTTCCAATTTCTTTCAAAGTTTTACTCAAGTACCATATTCTACACAAGGTCTTTCCTGATTTCTTCTAGCTATTATGTCATCTCTCTCCAAATTACCTTATATTTATTCTTTAGAAACCTTGTATATACTTATGTAGGTACATGTTATCTCCCCTGAAAGGACATAAGGTCTTTGAAAGGAGGGACTGTTTCATTTTTATCTGTATCATCAGAATTTATAACAATGCCTGGTTTATAATAGGTGATAAATATACTTATTGACTGATAAATTACTATTACTTTCTGATAACCCTTTCTCCCAAGAATCCTCTGTTGTCAATCAGTCAATAAATACTTATTACTATATGTCAGACATTGTAAGTGCTAGGGATACAACTATGAAAAAAGTGGCTTTTTTAAGTTCTTAACATATAAGGGACATTTTAAAAAGAAAAAAGCAGTTTATCACATCATAATTGGTAGAAAAGAAAAGTTATAATGACTTATATCCATGTTTAACATTTGAAATAAGTTCTGCTGATAAGGAAATCCTTACCAGCAGTACTTGAAGACTTTTAATCTGTGACTTGCATGTTATCTGAAAGATCTAATTAAGCTAAATTTTTGGTGCACAGCAATTATACGGAATTCTATGTTTATTTAGCAAGATGCATTGAAACATACATGTAAAAATAGTTGTGGAATTTGTCTGTTCTGGTCTATTTTCCTGTGTGTCTCATATGTTTAGAGCATGAAATTTTATTTTTCACTGTCTTAACTAAATAAAGCTAAATGAATTCTATAATTGAAAATATTTTAAATCTTGTCATGAGTTTTTTAAAAGTCTATTACAAATTATATCATTCCTGATTACACAGAACTTTGTGGGTAGTTTTAAATAAATTTTATACTTCTTTTAAAAAGTTAGTTCCTGCTTTCAGAGAGCTTACAATCTAATTGGGGATGAAAATACACAAAGGAAACTAAAAAGGAGGAAGGTGAAAAGCAAAGAAAGTACCTGATGTACAGCCATGATCAAAAAGTTAAACAAGTCAAAGTTTTCTAGGGCATGGTAGAAAAGTTCAAAAAATGTTAAAAAGATAAACAATCACAAGAAACAGGCCACATCAAGGCAAAAAATACAGTGAACCAGCAATCCTCTGGGATCCATATTGGTCATTATATTCATCTGAATTCTAATATCTTTTAATATTATTTTATTTGTGTTATTGGGGTCATTCTGTACATTTATCCCTTATATCTACTTTCTTTGCTTTGAATAAGGTCATTCATTCAAAAAACATTTTCTAGGTGCTTACTATGAGCCAGGGAGTATGGGAGTCTTCTTTAACTTCTCTGAATTCCTATATTCATTTTTTGACACAATATTCCATTACATTCAAATAACACTATTGCTTCAATCATCCCTTCTATATTGGATACCTCCTTTTTTTCCCTTTGAATATCAAAAAAAAAATACTTCTATGAATATTAGGGAAATGTTACAAATATTTCTATGAATATACATATTTCTATAGCACAGTGTCTGGAATATGGTGAGTTTTTTTTTTTAAATAAATGTTTCATTTTAAATTCTTAGGAAAAATTAGTCAGTTCACAAAGGGAATCCATTTAAAGGCATAAGCACTTACTTGGGTGCTTGTGTTTTAATAGCATGTTTAATTTGACATCATTATCTTGTCATCCTTTCTAGGTATCCACTCATTCATTAATTGATGTTATCCCCATACAAAGTAGATAGGGCAGATATCATTATCCTGAATATAAAGGGAAATAAAGACCAAAGTTGGTCATTTTGGTAAACTGGCATTTGGATTTGGTTGAAGTAGAAACATAGGTGGGAAAGAACACTGAATTTGGAGAAAGAGGCCTTGGATTTGAATCTCCCATCTTCTAGTTACTGTCTATATGATCTTGGTTAAGTCATTTTATCTCTCATTCTCAGTTTTCTCATCTGTAAATTGAGGATGGACTAATTATCAATCAAGGAATTATACACATCTAAATTCTAGAATCTAATTCTATATTTTAAAGCTTGATTGGCTTTATTTAAAATACCCTTTGACTGTGAGTTTGCCAAATAACAATGGATCCTTGATAAACCCACAAGGCAAGTTACACAAGCTCTTTCCACACCTCCCTTCAGAATTTGGCTGGCTGACCACTTTTTTCTGAGAAGGGTTGGTTTCCCACACAGCAGAAATATATCTGATTGCGTAATAACAGCTCCAGAAATTATTTTCCGTCAATTATTCTTTTTTTGTTTGGTGTTTCATGGTTCATTGACCTTTGATATTAAATAAACCAAGCTAAGCCATCAGTATCATCAGCTAATTTCAGCCAGAAGGCAAGACACCAGCAACATAACCTCCCCATGCCATTGAGTAAACTGAAACTTATCTTAAGGATGAAGGGCCTGATGCAGAAAGCCAGCAAATTTAGATTAAGTTTGATACAACTTAACATGTATGCTTTTAAAAATCATTTTTATCAAAGCACTTTGCAAACCTTAAAACATTATATAAATAGTAGATATAATCTTCATAAGCTTCATATCAGTACTGCTTGGAATTAATGTCACAATCTCCATGGATAAATACAATACCAATAAATTCACTGTCCATGATCACAATCTCCATTTTCTTGTCAGTTATGAACAATAATAGCTGACATCTGTTTGTGTTTAACAATTACTATCACACTCTGGGTCCAAGGGGCTAAACATTGTTTCCCTATTAAAGAGACCCTCATTCTGGAACCAGACAGATATGGTTCAGACTATGTTCTAAGGGAGCCGGATTACCCAAAAAGGACAAGTTCTTTTTCTCTCACTCTTTAGCTCTTTTTATCCTTATCCTGTGACTCTTGGGATTGGGGGTGGGGATAGGAAGGAGAGAATTGCTGTTTGGCTCATGTCTAGGTTATTCTCAAAGTGGGAAAAGGGAAAGTACAAGAGTATACTCACTGTGCATTCTAGATCAAGTATAGGACAACTATAAGAATTGCCAAAAACTTTAAAAGGAATTCAGTAACTTATAATTATCATAATATTTTCCTAAAAGTTTGAAACTTATAAAATGTGAGCATTGAACTGATGCTGAGTGAAATGAGCAGGACCAGGAGATCATTATACACTTCAACAACAATACTATATGAGGATCAATTCTGATGGACGTGGCCCTCTTCAAAAATGAGATGAACCAAATCAGTTCCAATAGAGCAGTAATGAATTGAACCAGCTACACCCAGTGAAAGAACTCTGGGAGATGACTATGAGCCATTACATAGAATTCCCAATCCCTCTATTTTTGTCCGGCTGCATTTTTTTATTTCCTTCACAGGTTAATTGTACACTATTTCAAAGTCCGATTCTTTTTATACAGCAAAATAACTATTTGGACATGTATACTTATTTTGTATTTAATTTATACTTTAACATATGTAACATGTAACCTGCCATAGGGGGTACAGGGGGAGAGGAATCAGAGGAAAAATTGGAACAAAAGGTTTGGCAGTTGTCAATGCTGAAAAATTACCCATGCATATAACTTGTAAATAAAAAGCTATGATAATAATAAAGAAAAGGGGAAATAAAAGTCAAAAAATCAAAAGAAAAAGAAAAATATGAGCATTTTATAGAATGCATGGATAAATATTTTCCATTTCTTTTCAGCTCTGTAGTCTCTTCCCCCAAGTCTTCTGGACTCACTCTCCTGTCTATGTTTGTTTTCTCCTTTAGAAACAGGCAGGGCAACACCATGAGGTAGCTTTACATCCTCATGCATATTCTATATGGATATACTCATAATACTTTTGAGGTTTGCAAAGTGATCAAAGGTATTATCCTCCCTTTCCAGTAGGCATAGCAGCCATTATTGTACCTGATTTATAGATGAGGAAAGCAACATTTAGAGAGAATGAATGACTTGTCTGTGGTCAAAGGACCTGAGAAGGTCATGAGTAGAACTTAAACTTACATCAGTCCTGACACTAAATCCACTTTATTTTTCATTCCACCATGGTGTCTTTCATAAGCAGTGAAAGGGCAGGACCATATCAATTGAAACCTCTGCAAGTATTTCATCTCTCCTACTAAATTATATTAAATTGCTTCTGGAAGGTAAATTTTTTAAAAAATCATTGTAGCTAAACCAATAAAAGATATTAAATTATTTTTTTGAAGAAGAGAATAATTTATATTTCAAATTAATTTTGCTAGGGCAGCTAGGTGGTACAGTGGTTAGAGCACCAGCCCTGAAGTCAGGAGGAACTAAGTTCAAATCTGGCCCTGTGTGACCCTAGACAAGTCACTTATCCCCAATTGCCTCGGGGGGGGGAGGGGGAAATCAAATTAATTTTGCTATAAGTACATTCAAAGTCAGCTTGGCTTTTACTGTTTGGGCTGAGACATGGGAGAAAAAGGTATGACATTCAATACAAGTAGACTTCATTAAACATGGTAAATGTGCTTCTGAAAAATTGTATGTAAATCAAATTTTCACAAAATTATTTTTTCTATAATATCACAAAATACTGTATACTTCAATGATTCAGATGATCTCAAATTATAATCTATTAGTTCCACAGATAGTAGGAGTTCAGACCCTATTTCTGACAGAGAGAGAGAGAGACAGACAGAAACAGAGAGACAGAGACGGACAGAGAGACACAGAGAGACAGAGAGACAGAGACAGAGACAAAGACAGAGAGAGAGAAAAAAGAAAAGGGAAGAAAGAAGGAAGGGAGGGAGGAAAGGAGGGACTGAGAGAGGAAGGGAGGGAGAGAGGGAGATCTTGAGAATCTTTGCCTTGAGGATTGCCTTGAAGGGGCAATGTAACACAGGAGGAGTTATACTGATAAAGAGAAGAAAGAAGGCAGTTCAAAAGGAGGCAGAAACTAATAAGGCAGTATGGAAACTACTATTTAAATTTGAGATAACCAATAACAGATTTAAATAGCTAACATTATTATAGCATTCACTATGTGCCAGGAATTGTGCTTTGCACTTTATAAATAGCATTTCATATGAGCTCTGTAACAATCCTGGGAGATAACAGGAATTATTATTATCCCCATTTACAACTGAGGAAACTGAAGTTAAATGACTTGCCCAAAGTCACAAAGCTAGTGTCTGGGACCAGGTTTGACCTGGGGTTTCCCCGACTTCAGGCTCAGTACTCTAACCCCTGAGCTATCTAGTTTTATATAGTGGAGATTTATGGTTCCATAAACAGTCCTTTTTTCTGTTCTTCTGTGCTTGAGGAAATGTTTGTGTGTTGATTTTTGATGATTTTATAATAAGAAAATATTTTCCCGTTAGAATGAAATCTTCTAGAGAATAGAAACTTTTTTGTCGTTTTTTTTTTGTACTTGTATTCTCAGTATTAGCACAGTTCCTGACATATAGTAAGCACTTAATCATTAAGTATTTTGTCTATTTGTTTATTTATCTACCCATCCGCCCAACTATCTATGTATTTATTTATCCCTCCATCTAGCTAATCTAAAAAAGGAAGTACACAGGTTCTGAGGTCAGAAGTCTTGATAATTTACTTTTTTAAGCCTTCTCTTCCCAATAAGGATTTCAGAGTATAATCAACACATTCTCCTTCCTAGTCCCAGCAATCAACAATGGAATGCTTGACTAGATGAATCCCACTGATTAAACTGGGGAAATTTACTCAGTAAAGAAAGAAAGATCACAATTTAATGAGGACTTAAAAAAATTTTTTAATGAGGACTTACAACCACAAAACACTTTCGGGGAGATTTTTAGCTCAGTGCACACATTTGAATCCATCAGAAATGGGTTCTATAAATTGAATGTAACCCCCCAGTGCCCTGCTCAAATGTGAGTTCCCCTAACTTTGAAATATATTGTGGCTTTGTACTCAATCAAAACTATAGTTCACAAGCTATGGCTTAAAACTATATTTAATCAAATTAAGGGATGACAAAATGTCCCACTAACCCCTCACACACAAAGGAGTACCAGCAATGAAAAGAGGGAATGTATCCATACAGAGAAATGATCAGGGGATGTGAATGAATAAACATACATGTAAAGAAATCTGTGTGATCAAGGAATATATATGAATAGAGAAATATGGAAAATAAAAATGACGTGGATATAAGGATATAGGGCATTTTTAGCCCCGGGGAACCCTTGTGACCGGGGCAACTGTTGTCATCGTTCAGCCATATTTCAGTCATAACCAACTCTTCATGACTGTGTTTGGGGTTTTCTTAGCAAAGATATTGAAGTGGTTTTCCATTCCCTCCTCTGGCTCATTTTACAGATGGGGAAACTAAGGCAAGCAGGATTAAATTATTTGCCCTGAATCACATAGCTAGGAAGTGCCTTCCAACACTCCAAAGCCACTGCTTTCCTGTAGTAATGTCATCTTGCTGCACTGCTACTCTCCGTGAGGTACCATTTGTCTCCTGAGCTTTGCAGCTTCATACCCTGGTGGGCAATGACTCCCATCATCTCTACTGGGCATTAAGTCTCTGTTCACTCCACCTAGAGCTGCTCTCTGTTGCCATCTTCTGGTCTTCAGCTCTTCTACCTCCAAGTTATCTATTCTACTTTCTCCACTGAGGTGCCTCAAAAGGCAAAAACCCTTTTAACTCGCCCGGCATAATAAGGGTATGATAATCTCATTTAATCCAAAAGGCAGTTTTGTTTTGTTTTTAATGGCAAAAACCTTCAGTTTAGGAGTTGGATTTTGGTTTTTCCTTTTCACTGACATCTCCGGCTGCCACCCCAAAATCCTTGGTAACAAAAAACTATTTGAATTGGTGTTAGAAAATTCCTTTTAACTTCAGTCATATTCTCAGTCTGCATCACCTCAGGCCACTTTTACACACTTCCACCAGGTGAGGATGGAGCAATGAATTTCCTAAATCCTCCAGATTTCCCTAAATGCTCCCGATTGCCCTGCAAATAAACCCTAGTTCAAGGACAAAAGTAGGACTAATGGCTTCTGCCTCAGTTCTTTTTTTTTTTTTTTTTTAAATTCCCACCTTGATTATATCTACCTAACAACATTGCTGGTCATTGTTTAGCCTCGCTGCCAACAACAAATCTTTGTTTTTTCACGAATCTGTAATACAATAAGACACAGACACACAGCATTTCTGCAAATTGTATAGAATTTAATTAGCTGTCTTTGGCTCATACCTTGATATGAAATAAAATACAATTTCCAGCTCTAAGATAAGAGAGGAGAGAATAAGAAAGAAGACAAAAAGTAGAGAGTAGGGGATCAAAGGGGCAGCTAGGTAATTTAGTAGACTGGAGTCAGAGAGGTCTGAGTTCAAATCTAGCCTCATACGTACTAGCTGTGTGACTCTGAGCAAGTGATTTAATCCTTATTTGGCTCAGTTTCTTCATCTATAAAATGGGGTTGATAATAGCACCTTATCCCTCAGGATTGTTATGAGGAGCAAAATGAGAAGTGGATAGAGTGCCAGTTCTGGAGTCAATAAGACTTGAATTCTAATCCAGTCTCATATATCTCTATATATCTCATCTATAGCTGTGTGATCCTGGACAAGTCACTTTAACTTTGTTTGCCTCAGTTTCCTTATCTGCAAAATGAGCTGGAGAAGAAAATGACAAATGACTTCAGCATCTTTGTCACAAAGATCCGAAATGAATATTATCACGAAGAGTCAAACATGACTGAACAATTGCAACAACAACTAATATGGACACTGTCATGTAGTATGTACTACATAAATGTTAGATATTAACATTGAAGAGAAGATCCAATGATTATGACTTCTCTCAAATGAGGAAACACAGAGCTGCTCCCTGCCTGCCAGGAAGGGCCCCAAAAGAGAATTCTCCCAACTATACATTCTTCAGCCCCACTTATTACCTCAGTCTACTCAAGGAACATGTCACTACTTTCCTTCTGGCTAGAAACTCCTTAGCCTGCTCTTTAATACTTCCTAAAGATTTCTTCATTCTAAGTAATACCAGATCTAAGTGTCAATGATGATAGTGTTTATTTACATGGGGTAAGTCAGTCCTGAATAAAAGAAATATGACTATTAATGAAACTAAGTCATCTCTTCAATTCAGTTGTATGACTCATTGGACCGTCTTTACTATGATCTATTTTTGCAGCTTAAATATAAAAACAGAAAAATTCATCATGGTTCCATCATCCAAATAACTTCAAAATAAATCATGACTATCTGCTATGTCAAAAAACAAGGGACTTCAGAATAGGGATAAAGATTTTACCTGTGATTTAACTAGCATAAAAAACTTTAAGCTTAGGAAATTTTCTTAATTATAAAGCAAGCCAACACTTTCTCTGAAACTCATGATTTAAGAGTTGTGTAGAATGTTTAACCTATATGGGATTGCTGTATTGGGGAGGGGGAAAAGGAGAGGAGAGGGAGAAAAATTTGGAATACAAGGTTTTGCAAAGGTAAATGTTGAAAACTATCTTTGCATGTTATTTGGGGGAAAAAATACTATTTTTAAAATGGTAAAAGTTTTTTTAAAAGATTTATATAGAGAAGTGAAAGATTAAGTGACTTTCCCAGAATCATACAGCCAGTCATTGGCAGAACTTTTATTTTTTTTAAATAATAGCTTTTTATTTTCAAAATACATGTGGATATTTTTCAACATTCACTCTTGAAAAATCTTGTGTTCCAAATTTTCTCCCTCCCTTCCCCCTTCCAAAAAACAGCAAATAATCCAATATATTAAATTGTGCAATTCTTCTATATATCTTTCCACATTTATCATGCTACACAATAAAAATCAAATCAAAAAGGAAAAATGAGAAAGAAAAAAAAAGCAAGCAAACAATAAAAAAGGTGAAAATACTATGTGGTGATCCACATTTAGTCCCCGTAGTCCTCTTTCTGGATGCAGATGGCTCGCTCCATCACAAATCTATTGGAATTGGCCTAAATCATCATATTCCCCCCCAAAATAAAGTCCATCAGAGTTGATCATCACATAATCTTGTTGCTACTATGTACAATGTTCTCTTGGTTCTACTCACTTCACTTAGTATCAGTTCATGTCAGTCTTTCCAGGACTTTTTAAAATCATCCTGATGATCATTTCTTATAGAACAATAATATTCCATTACTTTTATATACCATAATATATTCAGTCATTCCCCAAATGATGGGCATTCACTCAGTTTCCAGTTCCTTGCCACTACAAAAAGGGCTGCTACAAACATTTTTGTACATGTGGGTTCTTTTCCCTTTTTTATAATCTCTTTGGGATACAAGACCCAGTAGAGACACTGCTGGATCAAAGGGTATGCACAGTTTAGTAGCCCTTTGGAAATAGTTCCAAATTGCTCTCCAGAATGGTTAAATCAGTTCACAACTCCACCAACAATATATTAGTGTCCCAATTTTCCCACATCCCTTCTAACATTCATCATTATCTTTTCCTGTCATCTTAGTCGATCTGAGAGGTGTGTAGTGGTACCTCAGAGTTGTCTTAATTTGCATGTCTCTAATAGTGATTTAGAACATTTTTCATAAGACTAGAAATGGTTTTAATTTCTTCATCTGAAAATTGTTTGTTCATATCCTTTGACGATTTATCAATTGGAAAATGACTTGTATTTTTATAAATTTGAGTCAATTCTCTATTTATTTTAGAAATTAGGCCTTTATCAGAATCATTGGATGTAAAACTTTTCCCCCAGTTTGCATCGGTTTTGTTTTTACAAAAACCTTTTAAATTTAAAATAGTTAAAATTATCTATTTTGCATTTCATAATGTTTTCTAGTTCTTCTTTGTATTGGAAGTATTTTTAATCAAGACCACCCTATATTTAAAGATAATTCTTTATCCACTATATTGTACTGAATCCCATGAACCTAGAATTTCAGAATACATGATAATAGGAGGAATGTCAAGGAAATTAACATCATGGTTTGTTCTGGGGCCAACTAGATATAGTAATTATTACCAAACCCTTATAGCATGGTCCCAGGATGGTAGTTTCATAGTTGAAGGATAAGGTTTCTGAAGGTTTGGTTGGGACATTTTAGTAGTAGCAGGAAGAATATCAAGAAGAACTAGGATGAAACATGGTTGGCTCTGGGGCTGACTAGAAAGATTTTGACTGCAATTAGAACAGACCAATCCTACATCAGTAGTTACAAAGTCATATTTACAAAGGGAGTTCACTTTATAGTTAGGAATAAAAGAATTTTGAGACTTCAAGACATATTAGCACATGTTAGAGAAAAATTACAAATATGATTCTGAATTTTAGGAGAATTTCATTTTTATCCATAATAACTTGACCTTTTTTCCTTTGCTTCACAAAAGTTTGATTTATACTTTAATGTGGTTTTTGCCAACAGATTTCATTGCTGAATGATCTTTTGTCCTTCTTCAATGCAAAACCCAACCTATTATCTCTATTCCTGGTGAACTCACTACTGGTTTTTAAAGTTTTCTTTGGCCTACTTGGCTCATACTAGTATTATCTGACTGGGGTGGAGAAGTGGGATGGAGTCAGGAATGCCATTCTGAGCCAGTGGAAATGAACAACCAAGCCAATAAAAACTCAAGTTGTACAGAACCTCCAGATATTTTTTCCTATATCCTCAAAATCTTCAGCTCTTTGGCACTCCTTGTATTTCTTACTTTCCAATAGATGAAACCCTTGATTATTTAAAACAAATGCACAGTATAATATAATAATCTTCTTGGATCTTCCATCAGAACAGAGCCTTCACTCTTGTGGGTCTTTCCCATGATAACTAACTTGAATCCACATGTACTCTAGAAAGTCTACTGGAGGACCAATTGTACCAGAATATAACCTATTTTAACATATCAATTAGATGTTTTTTTTTTAAATGAAGGAATTAATATTGTACATTGAGGTAAGGGAATTTATTTATGTTTAAAAGGAATGATTTAATATTATACACTTAAATTATTGAAATAATTTCTTCAGTCCTCTTTCTTGACCAGAGAAGTCAAATATTCCACCACACAGTCAGTATTATTCCCCAATACACCCAAGAATGGCTGAACTAGATTAAAATGTAATTGGGAAATACTTACCAAAACAAATCAAAATACAGTAGAATATAGTATTAATAATACACATACGAATTTCTCAGTCAATATGGTTCCAGAAAGTATCCAGAAGGAATAGTGCCCCTATTTCTATTTGAGTTTGACATCACCAGTTATCACCATGCTTGCTGTATTTCTGAGTAGAGTAAGTGCTCATGAAACCAACAAAAAGAATGTATCATAGCTCCAAAAATTTTGGAAGTAACTTATTTAAAGAATGGTATAAATTGTATATTTCTTTGCAGAGGCAGAAAAAGAGAGGAAAGATGACTGAATCTGCTTGTCACAAAAGGAAGATCAAGATATTGAGAGAATTCAGGAATTCAGCTCTCCCTAGTGGTCTACTTTAGAAGTAACTTGTTGATCATATTTTACCCCAGACTACTTTCTGGAACTTAGATATCATGATGTAGCCTGAGGGTAGAGATGGAGGAGGGGTGGACTTCCTTCACTTTCTTTCACAAGTCTATTTCAAAACCAGATTTGTAAAAAAGTTTATCTGTCCTTAACACAGCTAAAGAAATATAATAATAGAAAGACAGGGTGGATATCCTTTTATCTAACAAAAAAGAATGTTACGCTGTTTATTTTCTCTGACATAGCTAAAAACTACTAATTTTTGGTATAGAATTTTAACCAAGAACAGCTTATTTATTTTTCAGTTCTTAAAAAAAAAGAAAGAAAGAAAGAAAAAAGGATAATAAAGACTGCAGACAGTTATATCTCTTTGGCCAATAAAATAGGCCTATAGGTTAGTTTCCTTTGAGATGGATGGTTGATTATACAGTGGCTTGCTTTCCTGCTATCTGTTCTCTTGAGAGAGGCAATTGTGATAATAATGAAAGTTTTTACCTATTCTGTGGTAAAGATTATGGCTGAATCACAGGAGAGGGAATAAAAGGTATAAAAAAGTTACTAAGAAAATATTCCTCTGGAAAAATATGTGAACTAGATCATAAAATCTGTTGTGACTTCAGTTCCAGAATCATTGAGGTTCAGGGGGTGACTTAGCACTAGCAGAAATGGGGAGGAGAAATAAACAAAGCTCAAGAGGAGATTCAGGAAAAGAGGGGCAATGTCAGAGTTCAGTGATCACTCTGTACTAGTACTGAATTGGAGCAAATGCAAAACCACTATAACTGCCAGCAACAAAAAATCAGGCAATGAATGCTAGACAAATTCCAAGAGACAAACAAGAAATCATGGTTGTTTAAATAGATCATTTAGCAAACCAAATAGATTCTAACTCAAGGTTACAATTATTATTATTATTATTACATTTAGAGGAGCAGGCAAAAATGGAATTAAATATCAACATCTGTAGAGGAGGTAGTTGGTTGGTTGGTTGTTGCCTTTCATTCTCAAAGACAAAAATCACATTTTTATGTTAGAGCTGAGTTACAGTGTATCTGACTGTGGCTGATCAAACCCATACGAGCCAGAATGCTCTGCCACAGGTCAGACACAAATAGTCCCTATGAACATTTAGGATGGATTCTATAACTTTGTGCATCTTGAATTTCTTCTCAGCTAATTTAATTCTGTTTTTCTCATAGAGCACACCACCTTCTCTGAGGAGGATACGCCATGCTGCATGGTCTTATGCCAGTTCCTCCCATGTCTTACAATCTATTCTAAAATTATAAGAGAGACCTTGAAAGTGTCCTTGTATCACTTTTTCTGATCACTACATGAGTATTTTTCCTGTGTGAGTTCTCTATAAAATAATCTTTTTGGTAAGTGTATATTTGGTATTTGGACAACATGACCAGCCCAATAGAGTTGCACTCTCTGCAGTAGAATTGGAATGCTTGGCAGTTCAAGAAAGGACATCAGTGTCTGGTATCTTATCCTGCCAGGAGATTTTCAGAATCTTCCTAAGACAATTTAAATGGAAGTGATTCAGTTTCCTGGTGTGGTGTCCAGGTTTAATAGTCATATAACAATGAGGTCAGCACAATGGCTCTGTAGACCTTTAGTTTCATAGTCAGCTTAATATCTCTCCTGTCCCACACTTTCCTTTGGAGCCTCCCAAACATTCAGCTCTGGCATTGAAGTTTAATTCTTTTGGGGAATATGCAGGAAAAACTAGAGAGCTTAATTAGTACTTGCCACGTGCTAATTGCTAAGAATATAAATACAAGTAAAAAAGAAAGGCATTTATATTCTAATGGAAGGAAATGATGCATAAAAGAAAACTGAAAAGTGAAGGGCTGAATGTGGAGACATGGTGGTATGAGGTATCTTCCAGGATGAAAAGGCTACTGGAGCATGATATAAAAAGAAATCTAGAGAGTCAGGAGCAGAACCAGGAGAGGAGTGAAGGAGTGATGATGGCCGACCTGGGCATTTCTTCAAAATGGAAGTTCCAAGAAGAACTCACCAATCAGAAGAAGCAATTGCAAGGGCAGAGAGATCTAGGGCAATCAGAGCTGTTCTATCCAACATTCCTTTTAGTAGTTATTTGGTTGAAAATATATTTATCTTATTTGTGGATGGAATAAAATTAGGTGGAAAGATTAATTGGATAAAAGAATCCAAGAAATTATAGACTTGGTGATTCTTTTTGTACAGCAAAATAACTATAAGGACATGTATACATATATTGTATTTAACTTTAACATATATAACATGTATTGGTCAACCTGCCATCTGGGGGAGGGAGTGGGGAGAAGGAGGGGAAAAGTTGTAACAAAAGGTTTTGCAATTGTCAATGCTGAAAAATTACCCATGCATATATCTTGTAATTTAAAAGCTACAATAAAAAAAACACAGAAAAAAAAAAGATTCGAAACAAAAAAAGAAAAAAAAGAAATTATAGACTTGGAAGAGATTTCATCTAATCCAACCTTTTCCTGCATGAGCCCCCTCTACAATAGTCTAAACAAATGTTCATCGAGTTGCTTTAAAAATATATATTTTTTAAGGGAACTTAAAAGGACATTCTAAATTGGTCCATTCCATTTTTGGAGAACACTAATTGTTTGGCACTTTTTCTTACTGCAAAATTCAATTTACTTCTTTGCAATTTCTACCTATTGTTCCTACTTCATCCTCTGAAAACTCCATGGCATTCTATGCATAAAGAGAAAGATACATACATTATAGATACATAAATAATAGATACATAGATAGAAAGAAAGATACATATATACATACATGATAGATTCATACATACAGACATAGATGATAGATGCAGAGATGATTGATAGATAGATAGATAGATAGATAGACATACACATAGACGATAGACACATAGATAGATAGAGAATTACGAGTGGGAAGGTAGAGTATTTATTAAGCACTTACTATTTACCAGGCACTGTCCTAGTGTTAGAGATAGAAATACTAATAAGCAGGACAGTTTCTGCCTTCGAGGAGCTTACATTCTAATAAAGGATGGCTTGGAATCAGAGGGACTGATGTTACCTACACAAAGAATATGGTAATGAGACTATTAGAGACTGTTATAGAGGTCTGGGTCTCCATTAAGATAAGACAGAAATTCACCTATCAGAGCCAAGAAACAGAGTCCACAGTACTGGTGCGGAGCAAGTGAACAGGGTTCAATAAAAGAAAGCATGAGGAAACAGTCAGGAAGTGTGTGTGTGTGTGTGTGTGTGTGTGTGTGTGTAAAGATTTTCAAGTAATTATGGACCATCTTAACTCTTACTATCTTTCCTTTTTTCCACAAGATAAGATTTTATGTAGTTCAGTCTAGTCTATTGTACTTACTCAATTGATTATACAGTAGTTTCCTATTTTGCCTTTCACCATAGGGATTGGTAGCACACTAATAAGCAATGGTGTTTTATTAAGGTCATTTAAACATATTCCATAATGATGTCTTTCATCTCTCCTGGGGCAGCCAAAGACACAGGAATGTTTACTAAGTCCAGCCAATGTGGGAAAAATACAATATATATAGGACTGTGAGCCAGTGAAGTGGTGCTGTAGATAGAGTATTAGGTCTGGAGTCATAAAGGCTTGAGTTCTAATTTGACCTCAGACAGTTATGTGAGCCTGGGCACTCTACTTCTTTCAGTTTCCTCACACGTAAAAAGAGCCAGAGATGGAAATGGCAAATCACTCCAGTATCTTTTGCCAAGAAAACCCCAAATGGAATCACAAAGAATCAGACATGGCTAAAAGAAACAAATCAAACATGGGGCTGACTCCTAAGAAAAAGATAGGTGCAAAAAATATAGCCTTAGGGCACTTGCAAAGTTAAGGAAAGAGCTATATCAAGATTTCAAAATTATGATCTAACAAAAGAAATTTCATTTCTAGGCAGACAAACCTCAGGATTTCTAATGTTCCCAGACTTAAAACAGGAGACTTCAAAATTATACTTAATCCTAAGAATGGACAAATAATGAGTGCTTAAGCCTCTAAGACAAACAATGACGAAATGCCAACCTTGTGGGGTATTGACAATAAGTGTGTAAAGTGTGTCCAATGAACAATAGTCTAAAAATCAGCTCAAATTACAAAGCAAAGATAAGAAATCATTATTGGTTGGAGATCATTTAGCAATTCAATTAAATCTCTTGTTATCATAAGTGCCATTTTTATGTCTTGTGGAGCACTCAGGATTAAGATGAAATATCATCATGAAAGCTGAATCTTGTGATAATAACCCCCTTGTTTTACAGAATAAAGGAATTCTACTTCTCCCTTAACCTAGGAGATCATGGTCAAACAGATTACAGTCATTGACGCTTGGAATGAGTGGTAATTCTGTTGTCAAATTCTGTTTAGAAGAGGAGCTAGAGTCCATGTGCTTCTAAGAGAGTCATGACATTGAGGGACTGTGGAATTTTACTGTGAGTATATGACCATCTTCCCACAAGTGTCAGACGTAGATAGATACATACATATACATACATCATAGATACATAGATAGATACACATATACAGAGATGATAGATACATAGATAGAGAATTATGAGTGGGAAGGTAGAGTATTTATTAAGCACTTATTATGTATCAGGCACTGTCCCTAGTGTTAGAGATAGAAATACAAATAAGTGGGACAGTTTCTGCCTTCAAGGAGCTTATATTCTAATAAAGGATGGCTTGGAATCAGAGGGAGTGATGTTACCTACACAAAGAATGTGGTAATGAGACTATCAGCACTGTTTATCACCAAAAAAAGATAATGAAATCTCAAAAAATAGTGACAAAAATTTAATGTCTAGAAAAAGAGAGGTGATAGATCACTATTTTATGCCTCAGACAGAACAAACCCAGAGTACTGTGGCCAAATTTTGACACGGTGTTAGGAAGAATATTGACTAAGATGATTATCATGAAATAAAGATCAAAAGAAAGAACCCAGAAAAGAGAAGATATAATTTTGAATTTTGAAAACTGTTCAAAATTTTGAAGACTATTATATAGAAGAGAAATTAGTCTTGTTCTGTTTGGCATTTGAACTAAGAACAATGAATGAATCTATTTAAAAGACCAATTTCAACTCAAAATGAGGAAAACCTTCCTAATAGTACCAGCTTCCTAGACATGGAATGGGCTATCAGAGGAAGTGATAATTTCTTCATCCCTAGTGATCTTCAATCAAAGACTAATTTATGCTATAAAAAGAATCCATGCATCATATTCAATCTGGATAAGATGAACTTTAATGTCCCTTCCAATGCTGTATTTTAGAAAATCATGAAAAAAATTGATATCAACAGTTTTGCCTTTTTCGTTCATGAATAACCAATAGTCTTAGGGAATCTTCTTCAAAGATTAAATGGAAGAAGTTCAGTTAGCTTTCTCTTGGTATGGGGGAAAATTATCATGTACAATAACCCAAATTTAACCAAATGATTTATCTTAAGTGGAAGATGAACTCCTAGGGATGTCACAACCTCAAAATCAGGCTCCAGGATCAAGGAGTAAACAGAAACCATGCTGGATTGTCATAGACTTAGTCTATCAGTTTTTGTACTGATTAATTGAAAAACTGCTTAAAGCTAAGGGGGCATGGCAGGAGGTCAGAACTCATGGGCAGAAAGCATCCATTACATACTAAGGAAGTCAAGATACTTGGGAACAGATCAGAGTGCCAGGTCCATGGCAGAGTTCAAAGACCATTCAGGTCATAGACCAAGATTCCCATAAACAAAAAAGTCAGCAAAATACTGGATCAGACAGTCAGCTAGTCCACCAGCACGGTAGATCTAGACAAAACAATCCAAAAGCCAACCTGTGTCTGAAGCAAGATTTAAATAAATCATTTAGAGGAGTAGAGCAGCAATTACCTATTCTCAATGCAAGGGTCAAGCAAAACTCCTGCTTTGGTGTTATAATCTCAGTATTTCAAGGACACAGAGAAAGGCATAATGGAAGTTAAAATTTTACTAACCAGATAGCTTCAGCTTGTGACAAGAACAAAGAGAAGTCCATCCTAAAAGAATAGATTGCTATTCTCTCCACCATGAAATTGAGCTGTGTGACTCTAGGGGACAATCCCTGGTTGAGAGCCCATCGAGTTGCTCCTCTCCTAGAGGCTAAGGGAACCACTGAAATGTTTAAATGTCCCGTGTCCCTCTACTTTTATCTCTGCCTCCAGAAGACAGGCATTTGCTCCTAAACATTTATTCTTCATTATGTTTATAATTTTTCACTTAATCCATATTTTTTCCCTTGACATAAATGTCTATAATATTTTATAACTGCTCTGTGATACATGGAGCTAATTGTGTACAAGAGAAGAACAAATAGCTGGAAATATGCAAAGCTTAAATAGGACAGAGGACATCTCAAGATGTTAGGGAATTCTTATAATGTTTGTCAAGCCAACAAGTATTTATTAAGTGTTTATTATATACTAGGCATCATGCTAAGTACTAGGGATACAAATACAAGGAACAATAAAAGACAGTTGTTGCTTTCAAGGAGAATTAATTCATTATAAATGAAAGAAGACATTATATAAAAGAGAGCCAAGAGGCAGGTAGGTGGTACAGTGGATAGAGCACCAGCCCTGAAGTCAGGAGGACCTGAGTTCAAATCTGACCTAAGATACTTAATATTTCCTAGCTGTGTGACCCCAATTGCTTTAGCAAAAAGAAAAGCCAAAGAGTAGGGGCTAGGGAAGGGAGAAGGTACCCATTCAGGAACATGATAATATCATCTGAAAAGAGGCAAAACTAGAAGAGGAACAAAGGCTGAGTAGTCTGCATACTTACTCAATATGGAGGTTCTGGGAGCAATCCACCAATGGAAGAAAGGGACAATAAGAGCAAAGGGATATTCCCTTTGAACCACAGAGAAGAGAAGATCACAGGGAATGAGAGATTTTCCAAAGCATGAAGGCCGCTAAGGTATAGGAGTAGAAAATCAGAAGCAAAATCAAGACAGGAATTTCTGAAAGAACTTAATGGTTTTAATTATTGATAATTAATTAATTGGTTTTAATTAACCAATGGATAATAGTTTTAATTATTAATAATTTCTTTCAAAAACATATTTAAAATTATTTTTACATGTAGTTGGGGAAAATAATATTTTTTTCCTGTATATATTTAGGTCATTTAAAAAATATATTTAGCTTTTTATTTATAAGTTATATGCATGGGCAATTTTTCAGCACTGACAATTGCCAAACCTTTTATTCCAATTTTTCCCCTCTTTCCCCCTACCCCTTCCCCCAGATGGCAGGTTGACCAATACATGTTAGATATGTTAAAGTATTAATTAAATACAGTATAAGTATACGTGTCCAAACACTTATTTTGCTGTACAAAAAAAGTCGGACTTTGAAATAGTGTACTATTAGCCTATGAAGGAAATCAAAAATGCAGGCGGACAAAAATAGAGGGATTGGGAATTCTGTGTAATGGTTCATAGTTATCTCCCAGAGTTCTTTCGCTGGGCGTAGGTGGTTTAGTTCGTTACTGCTCTATTGGAACTGATTTGGTTCATCTCATTGCTGAAGATGGTCACATCCATCAGAATTGGTCATCATATAGTATTGTTCTTGAAGTATATAATGATCTGGTCCTGCTCATTTCACTCAGCATCAGTTCATGTAAGTCTCTCCAGGCCTTTCTGAAATCATCCTGCTGGTCATTTCTTACCAAGCAATAATATTCCATAATATTCATATACCACAATTTATTCAGCCATTCTCCAATTGATGGGCATCCATTCAGTTTCCAGTTTCTGGCCACTACAAAGAGGGCTGTCACAAACACTCTTGCACATACAGGACATAAGCCCAGTAATAACACTGTTAAATCAAAGGGTATGCACAGTTTCATAACTTTTTGAGCATAGTTCCAAATTACTCTCCAGAATGGCTGGATGTGTTCACAATTCCACCAATAATGTATCAGTGTCCCTGTTTTCCTACATCCTCTCCAAAATTCTGCATTATCTTTCCCGGTCATTCTAGCCAGTCTGACAGGTGTGTAGTGGTATCTTAGAGTTGTCTTAATTTGCATTTCTCTGATTAATAATGACTTAGAGCATCTTTTCATATGGCTAGAAATAGTTTCAATTTCTTCATCTGAGAATTGTCTGTTCATATCCTTTGATCATTTATCAATTGGAGAATAGCTTGATTTCTTATAAATTAGAGTCAATTATTAATAATTTTTATAGACTTCCCAAAAGACAGAACTAAACTCAATCAGGATTTTTCCCATTAGGTTTCCTTAAGCCATTATTTATCCAGAATTAGATAGCCCAAACACAGCTATTTGAGAGTATCCAAGACTCCAAAATGAATAGGATGGAATAGGAGGGAGACCAAGGGAAGATCGTTTCTATTTCCCATTATCCAGAGGGAAAAGAAAGATGTGGTCTGAAAGGAATTTGTTTCTTTGCTTTACTAAGTAGGAAGAGGGGAAATCCCTCACAAAATCAACCTTTTCCTCCTAGTGACTCCTACTAATTACATATCCTAGAAGCAATTAATGATTCAAATAGGAACTGAATTACACCATAGATCCTCAATAATTTTGTGTCATGGATCTCTTTGACAGTCTGATGTAGCTTATGGTTCCCTTCTTAAAATAATGATTTTAAATAGATAAGATAAAATATATGGATGTCTTTAGCCATAAAAACAAGACAAAAGAGTGAAGTTCTTTCTTGGAATATATTTGTTCCCTTTACATGTGCTGAAACTATATGATCCACAGTACATAAAGCAATGGCAGACTGACTTTGAATAATGAAGGGGAGGGGTGTTGTGTGAAGAAGTAGGAATAAAAAAGTATATATCCAATACAAATATAGTGGAAGTCAAAAGTTTTAGGGCAGATTTAAGAGAAATATTTAATAGCTATCTAAATAAAATTTTAAAAACTTTAATAGTTTAAAATTGTCCTAAGACTTTTGAGTCATCCTATATGATAATATTTTTCCGAAGCTTACTAAAGTGTCCTTCCATTTACTTTAAAAAGAACTTAGTTAATATTTGCTGAATTGAATTTAATTGGATTAAAAGAAATGAAATCACTTTTTTTGCATCTGTTCTAACCACTGCTCTCTGGAACCAAGGCTCAGGAATTCATATGTTTTCAATAAGATAGGCTAAAATGCATTACAAAACATGAAGCTTGAAATATCCCATTATTTGACTGAATATAATGAATAAAAGTGTTACTCTTTTCATTGCACCATGTTGTCTCCATAAATGTAAGAAATGTAGGTCTTGTTCTTAAGCAACTTTTGATCTATAATATATTGTATACTCAGTTATCTAATATCATTAGTGAACTATAATCTAGATAAGGGAATTTTCTAAATAACTAAGAGTATGATCTTTGAGGCTTTAAAGAACTGCAGTGGCGCAGTGGATAAAGCACTGGCCCTGAAGTCAGGAGAACCTAAGTTCATATATGACCTCAGACCCTTAATACTTAACACTTAATACTTCCTAGCTGTGTGGCCCTGGGCAAGTCACTTAACCTCAATTGCCTCCGCAAAAAAAAAAAAAAAAAAAAAAAGAAAGAAAGAAAAAGAATTGCAGCTATACATACTTCAGGAAGAGACATTTCCTCATAAATATTCTGATGCATGAAACACTTGGATTATTCTGAATGTTAAATGCATAAAGTTCATGCTTGCACTGCTCCTGTCCCCACTGCTTTTTTTTTTGCCATTCTCTGTCTTTTCATTTTTTCCCATGAATCAACAAGTTTCAAGGACATATCTTACACAGTCCAGATTACAGGAGCCCAGAATTTCACAGAGCAATCATCCGTATGACAGATTTTGGGAATACTGGAGGCAATATTGCAGAGTAGTTCAGTTGCATAGCATTTCAGATATATCAACCTCTTTAAGATCCCTGACTTTTGCCTTTTACCAATAAGTCAATGCTTTAAGGTTGTGAGACATAATATTACAGAATCACAGAACTTATAAATTGTAAAGGATCTCAGAAACTATCTTGAATAAGCATATATATAATCAAGAATCATTGTCCAGTCTCTATTTTAAGGTACTTTGAGAGAGAAATCCATTGCCACCTAAAGCAGCCCATTTCACTTTTGAATAGTCCTACTAGGCAGTTTTTCCTTATATCAAGCCAAAAATCTATGTCTTTGCAACTTTCCCACATTGCACCTATATCTCTAATCTCCAGACCAAGATCAACATATTTAATGTCTCTTACACATGATAGTCCTTCAAATATTTGAGGACAGTGATCATATCTATCTCTGAATCTTATCTTTTCTATGTTAAATATTTCTGGTTCTTTCAACTATCCTCAAGGCAAGTTCTGCCATATTTTTCACTTTGTCGCCCTCTTCTGGTTTGCTTTAGTTTCTCTATGTCCTTAAAACATGGTATCCAGAATTTAATACAGCTCTCCAGAAGTGCCTTATTAAGGACAAAGAATAACCTATTATTTCCCCCCTTATTCTGAACTCTGTGTTTCCTGTAAGTAACTCAGGAGATATTAACTCTTTTGTTTGCCATACTACATTATTGCATGATATGAATCTTGCAATCCATTAAAACTCCCCAGAACTCTTTCACAGAAATTTTTGTCTTGTCAAATCTTTTCCATTCTGGATTGGTGAAATTGGTTTCAGGGGCCTAAGTGTCATATGTCACATTTACCTCTAATATAATTCTTCTAGATTGATGAGATCTTTTATTTTCTCAAGTGTGTTATTCTATTGTATTATCTAACCCTCTAAGCTTCTTATCACCTTCATTTCTGATGTTCATTTATTTTATTCCTTTATCTATATTATTAACAAAGAAATGTTTAGTGGTACAGGACCAAGGATAGATCTCTGGGATGCTAAACTAAAAATATCACTCCAAGTTGAAATTAACATGCTAATGGTTTCTCCTTGGGTCAAGTCATTCTACAAGTCCTATATTCATTTTTCTGAATTATTATCTAACTACTCTCTCTCTCTTGCTTTTGGCAGGTACAGAATTACAGTTACAATGGGCTCCAAGATTATTTAAAGATTAGAACTCCAACACTCGAAAAAAGTAACCTATTCAATTTTAAAATTGTCCCTTCCATGACTACCTGAATTCAAACAGGTGTGTATCTACTGAATTAGAACCTTCTTAGGAATGTAAGGCTACAGAAATTCAATCCGTTCCATGAATACCTGAATTCAAACAGGTTTTTATCTAGTGAATTAGAATCTTCTTAGGAATACAAGACTAAAGAAATGAAATATTCCTTTTTCTTTATAAAAAATCCTTCATCTGTAACTGATATCGTATTGCTTGCCTTCTTAGTGGGTGGGAAAAGAACAGGAAAAACAGAAATAATTTGGAACTCAAATTTTTAAATAAATGCTAAAAATAATCAGTTCAGAGTTCTGTTAGCAGGGTCAGTGTGTCATAGCAAATAAAGGCCTAAATCAGCAGGCCTGGTTTCAAATCCTGGTTTTGCCACTTATTACCTGTATGATCTTGGGCAAGGACTCAAAAGATGTTGAACTAAGTCTTCCTGGACAGGATAAAGCCAAAGGTGGGGGTTCATAGCTGTCTACTCTTGGCATAGGAGTGAAAGATTAATTGAACTATCTAGTAATTGGTTCTTTCCAAAGTTTCCCTCAGTATAGCTGGTGCTCTTGCTTTGGTCCTCAAGTCACACAGGGGAGGGAGATTTTGCCTCCCATCTTCCTGGCACCTGACACCATGCTGTGTCACACAAATAATTAGAATTCTTGTGGTTGAAAAGATCTCAACTTATTCTCCTACTTTAAATGCATAAGAGGCCCTGGTTTTCTGAAAAGATCTCAACCTATTCTCCTACTTTAAATGCATAAGAAGCCTGATTTTCTGGCTTAAGTTGTGGTATCAAATGTGAGTGCCCAGGAGGACATTTTTTACAAGCATAAATGATGCAGAAATGGGATTAATCCAACATCAAAAGAAGAAATGGAGGCTGAAAGTTTTTAAGCAGTACACTCACCATCAATTATATAGGTAGTAATAGAAATTGGATTTGAACCTTAACCTTAGGCTGGAAATTAAATGAACAACAAAATGAGGCTGCTTCTCAAGCTTTCATAAGTTATAAAATAAATAGGCTAATCCACAGAAGAAACTTTTGTGGCATGATTTTTTTTTTTTTGCTCACAAGCCCTTCACTTATCCCTTTAGTGTCAGAAGAGAAAAACAGATACTGTGTTTTTTTTAATTGATGGGGTCATATAAAATGAGCTCTAAACTTCTGCCAAAGCTAGAAATAAAAACCTAAGCTGGTAAAAACAAACAAGGAAATAAGAGAAATAAGTCCTATCATACCTGGCTGTCATAACCAGAGAAAAAGAGAAGGTTCAATAGCACCTAAGATAGCCCATGTGGAAGAGTGGACCAGGTGTGACCCTGATAACAATTAGAAATCAATTGCACCCAGCAAGTTTGATTAGGCAAACTCTCCTTTGCCATCAGGTTTAGTTAGTGGGAAGCAATAGATCGGGATAGGATTGAAGTGGCCAGGACTGGGAGTCAGGATAAAAAGTTGGTGGCTACTGAGGAATGTGGGGAGGATCTGGGAAAGAGAAAAACAGATGGCTGTGAATTCAGTGAGCCATGCAAACATCAGAATCAAATGTGTCAAAATAAATCCAAGGAAATGAGGCAGGTATAAAAGTCAATACTCAGTGGACCAGAGCAGCAAGAAGCATAGTCTGAGTAATAAGTAATGGTCAGTCTGGATAGATGCAGACCAAGCAGAAAACTGCAAGCAGATAAAAAGTCTGAGTACATGTGTAGAATTCAAAGCAAATTTGAACAAAAGGACAAGCAGGTGGACATCGGCCATAAGAAGGCACCAGATGGGAATCTAGATGAGAAGATACCAGGGGCAGTACATCAGGATGTGGTCAAATTAAGCATCTCCTCACAGCAAAATTAATAGAGTATGACCTTGATCCAGGGATAATTTTTCTTCTTGTATCTGTTTTCAAGTACTCTTTTTTGGTACTAGAGATACATAAAGGCTTCTCCTTGAATGTTTTTCCCCCTAAGTTGTTTGTGATGGATGGTTATAGCACAGAGGACTACCTAAATCTTCACATTTCCAACAGAATAATTTCCAAACCATAATGCAATGAAGGAAAGATTTCATCTTTTGAAAAAAAATGTCATTCTTATTCTACCATCAATTTTCACTAAATTCCTAGCGTTTGTATATAAAAGATAGCAGACAATTAGTATAGGTGCTGCCCTGATATACAGAAAAAAATAAAAGAAATCAGAGGAAGGCCTCCTCCATTCTGGAAGGATTCTCTATAAAGCAAAGAAGCTGATCTAAGCCAGGACTTTTTAAATTTTTTCCATTCATGACTTCTTTTCACTTGAGAAATTTTTACTCAACCCTGGATATATAGGTATATAAAATAAATATATAAATTAAATACTTAGTGATAATAAATCATAAATTTATTGTAATACAATTTGTTGGTACACATATAATTTTGCCATTTATTAAAGATGAAAGCAAACTTGCATACTAATGAGATGAATGTGCTTGTTTATTTTTATATAAAGAATTAAATCTTGCAGAATATTTGATACCTCTTACTGTTGCCAAATTTTTCCACAATCCCCACGTTTGGTTACATGGTCCCACATAAGATCACAATCCACAATTTAAGAAGCTTCGGTCTAAACCAGGGGTCAGCAAATTATGTCGCATGGGCCAAATCCAGCTTACATGCTTGTTTTTGTATCACTTCCTACCTAAGAATGAATTTTTTCTTGATATTTTAAAATAAAGTTTTATTGTATTTTAAACTATGAATACAGTTCTTACATCATGAACTGTACAAAAACAGGTGGCAAGAACAGGTCACTGAGTAATAATAAAAACAGATTTTTGATCTAGACCATCAGCCTGGTATCAGGGATTCCTTTTGTCAAAGGTTTGTGTTAATAAGCTAGTGATGGATGAAATCAAGAAGAAGCAATCTATTAAAAGGTATGAATGAGAATTCAACAACCATAGTAAAAACTAAATATGAAATTCCATCTGTAGAAACCTTGAGAAGTTTGCAAAGGAACATAATCATTAAATATGATTTTTTTTCTTTTTTACTCTTTCCATTAAGTGGAGTCATTAAAGACCCCCAATAAAAAGAAAATGAACTATATTGTCTACATGGATGAACTTGCTTTACACATGAAAGCAAAATCTAACATTGTATCTCTGTTCCTCAAGGATCCTAGACTGGGAAGTTTTCTTTGGTTCATGTACCTCTTACCAACAGAGCCTGGGAAATAAGATAGAGCCAGAAATGCTATTCTGACTCAATGGAACCAAACATTTAAGCCCTTAAAGGCTGCTGATTCTTTTGAGTCTGCCTTAGTGTCTCATTGGCTAAAGATTTGGGAGACTCCAGTACTATTTGTTACTACTTGTTTGTAAATTCTCACTTCACTTAAGATTGACTAGTGTTGGAGAACTGAGGATGATGAACTGTGAATGATTCAGTTCTTCTCACCAATACATAGATATAGGACAATTCAAAGGACTTACATGCTATCCACCCCTATTTTAAGAACTAATGGAGGCTGACTGCAAATTGAAAAGTACTTTTCTTTAATTTTTTATTTTTCTTGGAGATTTAGTCAGGGGGTGGATAAGTCTGTGAAGTTTTTCTTTTTCCAACATGAATAACATGGAAATATTTTTTGCATGTCTGCACATGTTTAACCTAAATCAAATTGCTTGTCTTCTCAGTGAGAAGGAAGGAGAGAATTTGGAACTCAATTTAAAAAACAAATAAATGTTAAAAATTGTTTTTGCATAAAATTAGGAAAAATAAAATATTTTAAAGGAGAATTAAAGAGACCAAATATTTTTCCAGATTTAAAATTATACCATAAAGCAGAAATCACCAATACTATTTGGAACTGCTTTAAAAATATTATATCAATGAAATAAGCCCATTTTGTTTTTCTTTTTTTTCAAGTTGGGGGAGGGCACAGGAGAAGAGAGTAAAAACAAATGCTTAATAATTGAAAAAAAATTTTTTTGCAAATTAAGACAACTCTGAGATATCACTACACACCTGTCAGATTGGCTAAGATGACAGGAAAAAATAATGATGAATGTTGGAGGGAAAACTGGGACAATGATGCATTATTGGTGGAGTTGTGAACGAATCCAACTATTCTGGAAAGCAATCTGGAATTATGCCCAAAAAGTTATCAAACTGTGTATACCCTTTGATCCAGCAGTGTTAATACTGGGCTTATATCCCAAAGTGATATTAAAGGGAAAGGGACCTGTATGTGCCAAAATGTTTGTGGCAGCCCTAGTGGCTAAAAAGTAGAAAATGAATGGATGCCCATCAACTGGAGAATGGCTGAATAAATTGTGGTATATGAACGTTATGGAATATTATTGTTCTGTAAGAAATTACCATCAGGATGAATTCAGAGAGGATTGGAGAGACTTACATGAACTGATGCTGAGTGAAATGAGCAGAACCAGGAGATCATTATACACTTCAGCAACAATACTGTATGAGGATGTATTCTGATGGAAGTGGATTTTTTCCACAAGGAGAAAATCTAATTCAGTTCCAGTTGATCAATGATGGACAGAAGCAGCTACACCCAAAGAAAGAATACTGGGAAATGCGTGTAAACTGTTTGCATTTTTGTTTTTCTTCCCAGGTTATTTTTACCTTCTAAATCTAGTTCTTCCTGTGCAACAAGAGAACTGTTTGGTTCTACACACATATATTGTATCTAGGATATATTATAACATACTTAACATGTATAAGACTGTTTTCCATCTGGGGGAGGGGGTAGAGGGAGGGAAGGGAAAAGTCGAAACAGAAGAAGAATTCAAAGGATAATGTTGTAAAAAAAAATTACCCAGGTATATATTCTGTTAATAAAAAGTTATAATTATAAAAAAAAGAAAAAAATTTTTGAAAACTATTTCTATCTTTAGCCACCATTACTCTCTTAAATTTATCCTCTACTCCAGTCAGACTGGTTATGTCAGTACCCACTAATTAGATTCCTAACTGCTGAATCATTTTCCCTAAATAGATCTTCCCACAGAGTATTATCATAAATATCTTTTAAAATTTTCTAGTAGCATTAAATTGAATTACTTCCCTCTTTTACGTAGCAAGTGAAAGTCAAAATCCAACTTCAAGGATGATTCAGTCTAGCTCTCTCATTTTGTAGATGAAGAAATCAAGACCCTAAAACATTAACTATCTTGATCAAATTCAGTCCAAAATTTGCAAGTATAGGTCATGTCTTGAAAGTATTCCTAATTATTATCCATCCTGTACTTTTTTTCCCACTCTATTTTGCTTTGAGCAGTAGATATCAAAGCAACAGTAATGAAGTTTGATAACAAATTCCAAAATGATCCAGTATCATTTAAATAATTATTTGAGCATTACATGTTTTCAGAAGTTAAAAAAAAAATAGTGAATTCTTGTTTATCATGCCACAGAATTATAGAATTTAAGAATTGGAAGGAACTTCAAAGCCCATCTGGTTCAACCCATTCTTGACCAAAAATCCCCTCTAAACATTCACAAAAAAAGTAACCATCTAGCTTTAGCTCAAAGACATGTAGTCAGAGAAAAGAAGACCATTCTATTTTGGGATCTCAGATTTTTAATGAAACTTCTTGCTGCAAACCTAAAATTGCCTCCTTTCAACTTCTACACATTGCTTCTGAGTCTGCCCTGTTACACCAAAACAAATAATTCTAATTTTTCTTCCTTATGCCATCTCCATAATACCTAATGTCAGCTATCCTTTCTCTCTGAGTCTTCTCTTCTCCAGACTAAGCATTCCAATTCCTTGAATCTACATAGAAACTTGATGTTCTTTAATTGCCTACTGCCATCCTCTGGAACCTTCCAGGTTTATCAATGTTTGTCCTAAAAATGTGACACCAATAATTCAATGCAAAATTTTGAAAATGACTTAGACTACCTGAGTATAATTTCTTATTCCTGGATAACCCCTAACCCCCAACAATGTCTATAATCTCACTGACTTTCTTGGCTGCCTTCATGTTGTTGATTTACTACAATAGTCCTCTAAAATCTTAAGATCTTTTTAAGATAAGTCTGAAAAGTATGACAATATACTCCAGCTTTATAGGAGGAATGTTTTGAAGCTCCCGTTCCTTTATGACATTTCTGGAGCATTTCAGTAAATGCCCCTGCTTTGGTCTAATTTTATTCTCTGGCTAACTATTGAAAGTAAACTCAAGATATGATGGTATACTTAGAGGATGCCAGAGATTCTGCTAAAAAGGTATTAGAAATAATCCACACCTTTAGCAAAGTTGCAGGATACAAAATAAACCCACATAAGTCATCAGCATTCTTATATATCACTAATAAAATCCAACAATTAGAGTTACAAAGAGAAATTCCATTCAAAGTAACTGCCGATAGTATAAAATATTTGGGAATCTATCTGCCAAGGGAAAATGAGGAACTATATGAGCAAAACTATAAAACACTTTCCACACAAAGTCAGATCTAACCAACTGGAAAAATATTAAGTGCTCTTGACTAATCAAGCAAATATAATAAAGATAACAATACTACCTAAACTAATCTATTTATTTAGCACTATACCAATCAGACTCCCAAAAAAAATTTTAATGACCTAGAAAAAATAACAACAAAATTCATCTGGAAGAACAAAAGATCAAGACTTTCAAGGGAACTAATGAAAAAAAAAATCAAATGAAGATGGCCTAGCTGTACCAGATCTAAAACTATATCATAAAGCAGTGGTTACCAAAATCATTTGATATTGGCTAAGAAATAGACTCATTGATCCGTAGAATAGGTTAGGTTCACAGGACAAAATAGTCAATAACTTTAATAATCTAGTGTTTGACAAACCCAAAGACCCCAGCTTTTGGAATAAGAATTCACTATTTGACAAAAACTGCTGGGAAAATTGGAAATTAGTATGGCAGAAACTAGGCATTGGCCCACACTTAACACCATACACCAAGATAAGGCCTATGATCTAGGCATAAAGAATAAGATTATAAATAAATGAGAAGAACATAGGATAGTTTACCTCTTAGACCTGTGGAGGAGGAAGAAACTTGTGATCAAAGAAGAACTAGAGATCATTATTGATCACAAAATAGAAAATTTGATTATATTAAATTGAAAAGTTTTTATACAAACAAAATTAATGCAGACAAGATTAGAAGGGAAGCAATAAACTGGGAAAACATTTTTACAATCAAAGGTTATGATAAAGGCCTCATTTCCAAAATATATAGAGAATTGACTCTATAAGAAATCAAGCCATTCTCCAATTGAGATGAACATAAAATTCTCAAAGAAATTGAAACTATTTCTAGCCACATGGAAAGATGCTTCAAATCATTATTAATCAGAGAAATGCAAATTAAAACATCTCTGAGATACCACTACACACCTGTCAGATTGGCTAGGATGACAGGAAAAGATAATGCGGAATGTTGGAGGGGATGTGGGAAAAGTGGGATGCACTGATACATTGTTGTCCAGCCATTCTGGAGAGCGATTTGGAACTATGTTCAAAAGGTTATCAAACTGTGCATATCCTTTGATCCAGCAGTGTTACTACTGGACTTATATCCCAAAGAGATACTAAAGAAAGAAAAGGGACCTGTATGTGCATGGATGTTTGTGGCGGCCCTGTTTGTAGCAGCTAGAAACTGGAAACTGAATGGATGCCCATCAATTGGAGAATGGCTGAATAAATTGTGGTATATGAATATTATTGTTCGGTAAGAAATGACCAGCAGGAGGATTTCAGAAAGGCCTGGAGAGACTTAGATGAACTGATGCCGAGTGAAATGAGCAGGACCAGGAGATCACTATATACTTCAACAACAATACTGTATGATGATCAATTCTGATGGATGTGGCTCTCTTAAACAATGAAATAAACCAAATCAGTTCCATTTGTTCAATAATGAATAGAACCAGCTACATGCAGTGAAAGAACTCTTGTGTGTGAACCACTACATTGCATTTCCAATCCCTCTGTTTGAGTCTGCTTGCATTTTTTATTTCTTTCACAAGTTAATTTTACATTATTTTAAAGTCTGATTCTTCTTGTGCAACAAAATATCTGTATGGATATGTATACATATATTGTATTTAACATATCTAACATGTATTGTTCTACCTGCCACCTGGGGGAGGGAATGAGGGGAAGAAGAGGAAAAGTTGGAACAGAAGGTTTTGTAAGGGTCCATGCTGAAAAATTACTCATGCATAGATCTTGTAAATAAAAAGCTATAATAAAAAACAAAAATAAAAAGCAAGAAGTAAATTGATATAATGATAAAAATAAGGAAACTCATTCTGAGAAGATAGCAGAGTAAGTCAGAAATTTCTCCAAAATTCCTCCACAAACAGAAAAATGAAATGAATGAAGAGCAACAAAAATAAAGGGGTAAAGCAATTGTCTTCCTAAGATAATTAGAGAGATCCTCAGGAAAGACAGGGCCTCCAAGGGCTGAGATATGGCATGAGGGAAATGTAGACACCTCCAGGCCTACTCCACTGAATACATAAATAGCTGCAAAGCAAGACACTTCACTTCACTCAATGCCTCAAGACATTTCACAACATCGAGATATTGCCCTTTTTGGGTTCTTGAAAATCACGATGTGATCTAAGAGGTTAGGAGGTGAGAGGGGAAGAATGTAGTGGGAAGGAAAAGAGAAACATAAACAGTCAGAAAGAATTGGACTGATAAGAGAGACTGAGAAAGCTTATTTCACCATGTCCAAAGGTCTTCTGACCTTTGAAATCCTATCATTTGATCTTTTTACAAATGACGGAGTATAATCAAAAAGCTGCAAGAAAATTCTTCTGATAGACCATTTTTATTTTCAAGAACTTTTCATTCTAGTAGATTTCCAGTTACAACCAAAAAAAGGCTCAATTTTTTATATTTTGTTTTAATTAAGTATAAGTACTTGGCTTCTGGATTTTAAAGAAAAGTGATAAAAACAGAGACAGCAGCAGATCACCTACTTTATGCTAACAAGGTAAGCTTACTGAGACAGTACCTGCATTGTGAATAAATGTTTATATTATTTGGTTTGATTATATAGTGGTTTGATTTCTTAATATTTGGTCTCTTAGGAATGAAAACAAGCAGTTATGATTAGGACTGCTCAGTTTTAACTTATTCTGCACATCAGGGTTATAGCAGGAAATAGAGAATTTCACTAACAGGTGAAAATACAATAGGAAATCATTGTGAAAATATTCATCTGGAAAGAATGTCTGAGTGAAATCACAGAATCAGGATTTCTGCGATTCTCTAGTCACTCTAGGGTCCTATTTTTCTCTCTAGAGTTCTTATGGTGTTTTCACTTGGGATAAGTGTTTCTGCTGGGCTTAGTTGAGTTCCAAATGTGTGCTCTTCTCTGTGACCCTTCTCTCAAAAACTGGAATTAATTTTCTCTGAATCCCCAGTAAGCTCTCTTCTCTAACACCAGATAACTTCTTCAAGTTGTCTCCTTGCTGCCTGTGTATTTGCAGTTGCCTAGAGAGAGTTCCCTGTGTTCCTTGTCCATATGCCTTAAATGTCATTATGTTCTGGGGCCACTTTTCACAAGGAGACTGAGTTCTTCAAGTTATACTCACAAGGGAGTCAAAAAAAAAGCAATACGAGGACATTCTCAAGGTCTCTCTTAAGAACTTTAGTATCAATTGTGTGACATGAGAGATACTAGCACAGGACCACCCAGCATGGTGTGCCTTCATAGAGAAGGTGCTGGGTTCTATAAGCAAAGTAGAATTGAATTAGCTCAGAAGAATTGCGAGATGCTCAAAGTTAGAGATTCTACCCCAAACATTCATTTGTGTTCATTATTTGTATGTGACCTATGGAAAAGCATTCTGAGTTCGTATTGGTCTGATCAGCCACAGATACACTGTAACTAGTCTCTTTACATAGTGATGTCATTTTGGTCCTCATTGAGTATGAAAGAGAAAAACCAACCAAATGCTGATGGACTCAGATTTTTAAAGAGCCTCCAAAAGAATTACAAATGATACTATCTCTTCAGTTCAGAAAAAGCTCCCTTACATTTGGTCAAGGCATGATTTAATAAGGTTACATATCTTTGCACTAATTAATATGTTATTCTCATTAATTGCGTTATCTGATTCCACTTTCTTTTATTAGAAGGATAATTAATTCTGTTATCTGATTCCACTTTCTTTTATTAGGAGGGTAAAGGACTTACCGCTCATGTTGTGATAAAAACTCCTTTTTTTCTTGGACAGAGAAGTCTTGCTTAACCCTAACTTAGGAAATCATGGCTAAACAAGTAGCAATCATTGGAGCTGGTGCAAGTGGTCTGATCGCTATCAAATGCTGTTTGGAAGAGGGACTGGAGCCCATGTGTTTTGAGAGAAGTGATGACATTGGGGGTTTATGGAAATTTACTGTGAGTATATGGTCTCCCTGAGGCTCCTCCCTGAGATTTAATAGGTTAATACATTTCTGATCTTGTTGGATTGTCTACTTTGAACTCTTTAAATGAAGGTCCTTGTCTGTACAGTCTATAAAAATAAGTCTGATTTCTAAATTTGTCACTTACTAGCTAACTGAAGAATTGACCTTTCCAGGGTTCAGTTCCCTTATCTTAAAATGAAGTGACTGGACTATATAATGTCTAAAGGGTCTTCTAACTCTAGCATTCTTTGATTTGGGGATTCAATACAACAGTAAGTTCAGTATGAATTAACAAATAGATGGATAAGTGACATGCAAAAAAAAAAAAACCTAAGGAGATTTCATAAAGTAATAAGAGAAGCATAAAATCCCAAAGGAGGGAGATGATAGTTAATATTTAATGGTAGATAATCTTCCATCCAACAGTTAAACCCTAGAGTTAATCTTCACTGGACAGGTCAAATCTGTAATATTATCTGCAAACCTCTGCTATTAGCCAGGCATTCCAGTCATCAGACTTTCCTTGACTCAGTGCCTCATCAGACACAGGATGGGGAATTGAGTAGACTGGGATCTCCTTGGAGACAGTTTAGCAGCAATAGTAATAATAACAAAAATCATATATTAATATTTTACCTAGATTTTATGCAAAGATTTGGACTACTAGATGGCATATTAGAGTATGTAATGGACCTAGATTTAGGAAGACTCATCTTCTTCAGTTCAAGTCTGCCTCAGACACTTCCTAGTTGTGTCACCCTGAGCAAGTCACTTAACTCTGTTTGCATTAGCTCTTCACTTGTAAAATGAGCTGGAGAAGGAAGTGGCAAGCCACTCCAGTATCTCTGCTAAGAAAACCCCCAATGGGGTCACAAAGACTCAGACATGGCTGAAATGACTGAACAATACTAATCATATGTTAATACTAATAATAGCTAACACATATGTAGTACTTTAAGTTTTGCAAAGTGCTTTATTATTTTATTTGATCCTCACATTTCTGGGAGATAAATTCTACTATTATTCCTCATTTTACATATGAAGAAACTGAAGCAGAAAGTGACTGAATAACTTTTTCCAGAGCCATATATCTAGAAAGTATCTGAGAAAGGAAATGAACTCAGGGCTTCCTAACTCCATGGACAATGTTCTATATTGTATTGCCTCATGTAATACATAAACTTCAAAACTTATAAAGTATTTGGATTATAACAAGTTTATAATATAAGAAAAAAATTCACACAAATAAAGAGTGAACATCCTTTCCTGGAATTTTTCTCTGTTTCCAGGAGACAATATTGAATTCTGCTTTCTCTCTAAAAGCTGACTTTTCCACTCTAGGAAACCTCTGGACATGGAAAGACTCAAGTGTACAAATCTGTGGTGACCAATGTCACCAAGGAGATGAGCTGTATCAGTGACTTCCCCTTCCAGGAAGATTATCCCAATTATATGAACCAAGCAAAGTTTTTGGAATATCTTCGCTCCTATGCTAAGCACTTCAACCTTCTGAAATACATTCACTTAAAGGTAAGAAACCTTAGATGCTGAGAACTGAAGGAACAGATATTACTTCAGTTAGCAGAGCAACCAAGTCATGTAAAGGAAAAAACTGAGGGAGCTCCTGCCAGAATCTCTCTCCATATGAAAGAAGCAAGGAGGACAAAAGGGAAGATGGTTCTCTCAGATTTCTTGTAGGATTCATGCTCAAACTGAATCATTCCTCACCCCCTCTTATTAATTATTTTCTCCCAGAAACCAAGAGTATATATTCAATGCAGGCACTTCCCAACATATCCTCTCTCTCTTGATTTTTTTCTTTTTTCTTTTTTTTCTTGCTTGGTAGACCAGAATTGTAAAGTTTTTATACCTGCAACCCCTTTTCACCTGAGAATTTTTCCACAACCCCAAATATAAAGATATAGAAAAAGATATACCCATCAAACATTTACTGATAATAAATCATAAAAAATGATTTTAAAACAATACTTTGGCATATATACAATTTTATAACTTATTAAAGATGAAAGCAAATTTGCAAATTAAAAGGTGAATTGCTTGTTTATTTTTACATAAAGAATTCAATCTTGGTGGAATATTTGATACTATAGTACACAGAGCATTCAGAAATCTTTTACTGTTGCCCAATTTTTCACAATCCCCTTCCCCATTCAGTTACCCACAGTTTAAGAAATACAAACTTTGGTGTAGAGAACTGAGCACTGAATTCAGAGTGAGAGGATGTGGTTTCAAATTCCAATTCAACTATTTTCTGCCCCTGTAACTTTCTACAAGTCACTTGACCTTTCTAGACCTCAGTTTCCTTAACTATAAAATAACATCCTCTAAAAGCCCTTCAAGTTAGAAATCTATGATCCTATTTATAAATCTTTTCAATAGATACAAGATATCTTTGGTAGTAAACTAGAAGAGATGCTTGTCCTAGGAAAATTACAAAAGATCTCTCCCTTCAGATTTTCAGACAGAATATGCTAGGATTTGGAAGAATTAAAATCAGGGCTACTAGAATCAGGTAAACTGAGTGACTTTGGACATTTACCTTATTCAGTAAGTCACCACTCTATACAGGGAGAGATTTTGATTTCGATTTCTTTCCTTTCAGTAAAATGTCTATAGGAGATGCAGAACTGCTAAAATACTAAAAGATGGGTCAGCTAAATAGCTCAGTGTCCTGGAGTCAAGATGATCTAAGTTCAAGTCCAGCTTTAGAACCTTACTAGCTGTGACCTTGGGCTTAAAACAGTGAAAGGAAGGAAGGAAAGAAGGAAGGAAATGGAGAAAAAGAAAGAGTTTATAAAAGCATATATGTAAGGAAAAGTGCTAATAAATGTTTAACAACTGACTCATGTTTAAAAATTTACTCTTCCTCTAAAAAAAAGGATATAGTTTAAAATTTTAACATGCATTACATTTTCTCCATTAGTTTTTTATGTCTAGATAATCAATAAAGCAATGTCAAACTCTAATTTGCTACCGTTGCCAATTTCCTAAGTGTAAATGATCACACTGAAAATTTAACATTTAGGAGAGACAGCACAAGCTGCCTGCAGCACCACCTTTCTAGTAAATCCCTTTTTTTTTTTACTGAATCCTTGAAGGCATGAAATATTTACATGTATCCATCTCTCAATGTGGCTGTTTTAGTACATTTTCCCTCTTTAGAACATTTAAATTTTTCATGGATATTATGACTAGAAAACATCAGTCAATCTCATGTTTGGCACCTTTTTTTGTATCAATTCCAGTGTTTCGTCCTGAGATCTTACAGGAAGAAGGTGTTTCTGTGCTTCCTTTCAGACAACTGTGCACAGTGTGACAAAGTGTCCAGACTTCTCTGCCACTGGCCAGTGGGAGGTGGTGACAGAGAAAGAGGGGAAGCAAGATAGAGCAGTCTTTGATGCAGTCATGATCTGCACGGGGCATTTGTTGAATCCTCACTTCCCTCTAAAATCCTTTCCTGGTAAGTCAATTAGTGTGGTCTGAGCAGAGGCTATTCTGCCACCTTTTCTAGAGAAAAGCATTTCATTCACAAATATTTCGACCATAGTCATAAGCAACTCCAGAGGCATCAAATACCTCCTGCAGGGTACACATATCCACAATATTTCCAAATACTGCTTGAATTAGACTAAAATGTAAAATTGGGAGATGTTTTACAAAATAAACACCAACAATAGAACATATAATATTAATATGTGCTATAGCAGGATTCTTGGGTATGGCTTAATGACCCATTTCTATTTAATACCATTAATCAATTCTATCATAAAATGAAGGTAGAATGTACCTATAAGGGCTTACAAAAGAATCAATTGTCTTTCAAATGTAAGACACTTCTGATAGTTATCATCATCATTGGAATAGTAGTAGTTGTAGGAATAATAATATTAATGATTCAGAAGTTCTGAATCTTTCCTATTTCCAGGGTATTTGTCTATCATTGTGGACATCTTTAGCCAAATAGACCACGGCAGGAGAGGGCAGTTCTCTACAGGAAAGATTCTCAATCATTCTGTATATACCACAGTTGTGTAGGTAAAATGATTAATTATTGAATTGTAGGAAAATGTATTAATTATTTCACTGTTTGAATCTAAGCAAGCATGGCAAGAAATCAGACTTAAATTGCTTAGAGATCAAACTAGTTTAATGTTTAACTTAGGACTCCAGGTTATGCTGACTCCAAAAAAACTTCAAAGAGCCAAAGACTGATACCTGGAATTTCTAATTTTAATTAATCTAGGCAAAATTTAATTAATGCATGTAAATTATTTGGAAACATTACATGTCAATCAATGAGATGATTATTCCTTTTCTTTAAATCTATACTACAAACAGCAGATGGCCAAGTAACTAGACATGGAGTAGGGAAGACCTGTATTCAAACTTTACTTCCAATACTTCTTAGCTATATGAGTGCTGAATGTGGGATTAGGAAGACTTGTCTTTTGATCCTGCCTCAGATGCATTAGTTGTATGATTGGGCAAGTGACTTAAAGTCTGGGGGGTCTCAGTTTCCTTATCTGCCTGCCTCACAAAGAGATCATGAAGATCAGAGAAGATAATGGATTCAAAGTGCTTTGTAAACATGAAAGCACTATACAATTATGAATTATAATTAATATACTATAGTAATGATATGTTAAATAAATGATTTTCTTTTTGGAGCTTTTAAAGAAAGGTTCTCATATTCTTTCTCTGAGAATTCCTCTTTGGGCCCTAAAACCCTACAAGAGTACCTTTGCAACTTTACAGAACTAGTTTATTAGTTTTGAACGTTGCCCCTTTTTCATATAAGCAGTGCTTAAACTATTTCTCCTCTTTGAGAACAACTGGCAATAATGCTAAGCCAACATCTATACACTATCAACAGAGTCTTTTAAAATTTGCCAGGTTCTTTAAAAAAAAAAAAAAAAACAACTATCAGCTTAGTCAAAAGACAACAAGACATGCGGGACAGGAAGCTGTCCCTCAGATCAGAAACACTGGCATTTAAGCCTTGTCACTCACATACAATAATGGCAAGACCTGGAAAACACTTTATCTTTCACATCTCAGGCAACTATTTAACACCATTAAATGACTGATTTAACAACTTGCCCATCAGTACAGAGAGTTTCCACAAGAAGAGTTCTAGATCAGAGGAGAAAGATCTGAACCAAAAAGAAAAAAAAAGTAATCAAATTTCCTTTGACAAATTCTTTATAGTTAATCCAATCTGTAAGCTGTAGCTTATTTTTTCCTCCTCACTGAAGTTGTCAGTTGTTTTGAATATACTGATTAAAGAAACTGTTTAGTGATATCATTGAACTAATCATAAGACTCAGAGAGTTTCTTATTCAATCTGTCTCATAATAAAGTTCATATTACATATCACTTTACTATTTACAACATGCTTTTTCACAACTCCCTGGTGAGGTAATTGGTTGATTAATAGGGTAAATATTGTTTTTCCCACTTCACAGATGAGAAAACTGAGGATAATGAAATTGCCCATAATTCTTGGATTACTACAAAAAGCACTGAAGCTAGAACTCAAACCTAGCCAGTTCTTGTGGTTCTAAGTTCCTTGTAATTTTCCTCACACCACACTATCTTGTGTGAAATTAAAAGTAATTAGGTTAGAGAGGATTCTGGTAAGATGGTGGAGTAGGTCAGAAAACTTGCAGCTCTCCAAATTTCCTCCACAAAAAATACAGAATGTTGCCTCAGAACAGCCAGAATAAACACCGGTAAAACATTTGTTCTTCTAAGACAATTTGAGAAGACTCCAAGAAAAACTTGATCTCCTGTGGCTGAGGCTGCATATGAGTAAAGTGCAAACATCTCCTGGGTGACTGTGCAGAATTCACAAAGTTCTGGAGGCAGCTAGGTGGAGAGGCAACCTCAGCCTTAGAAACTTTCATTTTGCAAACTGTGTTGTAGTCTACTGCCAAGTAGGGCAAGAGTGAAGGACCTTCTGCTGTGGAGGAATGCCAAGCACAGCTGTGCTGACCAGAGATACCTTAAGCTGGGCTGCAGAAGGGTTAGAAAAACATGGGGATTTCAGTAGTGAGGGATGAGGACCCTGTTGACTGTGAACATTTGCAGGACAGCAGAGTCCCTGGTTTCAATTCCAGGGTAGAGAGGACAGCTGTAGTTTACAGCCACTGCAATGAGTAAAAATCATTTACAGGACAGTGTGACTGGGGGCCCTAGCTGTGGCTTAGGAGAGGTGTGCCCAAGATTCCACCTTGAAGCACACTTCAGAAAATAACAATAAGGACATGAGACTTGGGGCATCATTTTCCATACTTGGGACTACAACTTGATCATACCAATGCTTCTAAAAACAAAATAAAACTAAACAAATAAATAAAAATGAGTAAGCAAAGAAGAACCCAACTATAGATAATTACTATGAGGATAGAAATGTGTATTCACATTCAGAAGAATATAATGGAGCTAAAAAAAAAAGGCACCCCCTTTTCAATGAGAATGTCAACTGATCCTAAGCACAAAGAGTTCTAAGAACTTTAATAAACTTTGATTTATTAAAATAAAGAACTTTTAAAAATAAAATAAGAGAGATTGGGGAGAAATAAGAAAAAAATAAGAGCAATCCAAGAAAATTATGAGAAGTCTACCAACTTTAGATAGAAAATCAAACACTTAAGCAAAAAAAAACTCCTTGAAAACTAAAATTGGGCAAGGGAAAGCTAATGACATTCTAAGACACCAAGAAATCATTTTAAAAAATCAAAAGAATGAAAATTAGAAGAGAAAATGAAAATTTCATGAAAAAATTGATCTGAAGAACAGATAAAAAAGAAATAATATTAGAATAGTCAAACTACCTGAAAATTACAATAAAAATAACTTTGATACAATATTACAAGAAATTATCAAGGTAAAGTGAACATGAAAAAATAGAAACAAAAATCCAACAATCACTACCTGAAAAAGATCCTGAGAGGGAATCTTACACGAACATTATATCTATCTAACTTTCAAAATGCTAAGGAGAAAAATTTTTTATATCATGGATTTACAAAAAGTATTACCCAAGACCTACCAAGTATCATAGTGAAGAAGTGTAGGTCTTGGAATACTATATTCCACAGAGCAAAATAGGTGGGGTTACAACCAAGGGTAACTTATCCAGCAAAATTAAATATAATCCTGGATGAAAAAAAATGTACTTAATGTACTAAAAGACTTTCAAGTCTTTGTGAAAAAAATTCCAGAACTTAAAGGGAAAATAAACATATAATACTGAGAAATATAAAGTAAACATTAAAGACCAATTATGAGCTATTCAGCAAAGTTGAATTATTTACTTCATATATGGGAAAATATTAGTGGTACCCTTATGATTGTCATCATTATTTGAATAGTTTGAAAGAAAGGCTTGGGCTAATCTGAGTATGATGAGGTAATTCTAAAACAAATAAAACTGTAGGGAGGGATAAAAAAGAATGATTATCATACAAATGAGGAATAAAAGGAAGAGTTGACACAGAAGAAGCTATTAAAGGGGAAGGTAGTACTGAAATCTTACTCTCATTGGGAATGGTTTAAAGAAGGAAGTGTGTGTGTGTGTGTGTGTGTGTGTGTGTGTGTGTGTGTGTGTTTGTATTATATATAAAAGTATGTCAGAGAGAGACAGAGCCAGAGTCAGAGAGAAGGGTATAAAAGTCTTCTAAATTCAGAAGGAAATAGGAGGCCAAGGAGTATGGTGGAGGGAGAGGATAAGTGTGGTATTCTTAGAGGGGTGGGGGGTGGGGAGGTTAAGAAATAGAAAGTCAAGTGAGTGAGTAGAAATAAAATAGAGGCATGAGGAGAGACAGATAAATAGGATAAATGGGATGAATTTACCCATAAAATGGAAATGGATAGCAGATTGAAAATTTGAATTCAACATCATGCTTCTTTTAGGAAATATTATAAAAATGAGAGACATATACAAAGATAAAAATAAAGGGCACAAGTAGAATTTATTATGTAAAAACAAGAAAGGATAGTAATCATGACCTTATACAAAGTTAAAATTAAAATACATTTAATCAAAAGTGAAAAATAGAGAAATTATACTGTCAGAAATATTATTCAGTATGGATTCAGACCATTTAAAATACCTTCACAGCATATAATATCTGCGTGTATACCTACCAAAATAGATACAGGAACTATATTAATATAAATATAAAACATATTTTATATGAATAAACTCAAATCTAAATAATTGAAGTAGTATTAATTGTTCTTTGATAAATAAAGCCAATACAATTTTTAAATGACAATTTTATTTAAATAACCTATTGATTTCATTTTATCCCAATTAAATTACTAAAAGAAAATTATTTTCTGTTTTAGAATAAAATAATAATAAAGTTCATTTGGAAGAACAAAAGGTCAGAAACTTAAAAGAAACCAGGAAAAAAAAAAGATGTAAAGAAAGAAGATTCAGCAGTATCAGATCTTATAAAGGAAAATACTGTTGAAGTATCAAAAGGATAATTTCAATTATTTTAAATCAAAATTTTCTTGTATAAATAAAACCTATGTAGCTGAGAATAGAAGGAATGTAGAAAATTGGGAGGAAATTTTCATAGACAGTCTCTCAGATAGCATGTGATTGGGGAATACTGCTGTAGTACACAGCAGAGAACTAAAGAAAACTAACAGGGAAGCACAGTTGGAAAGCTTTGAAAACAATGTATAATATTTATTACTTAAGTTTTCTTGAAAAGGAAATTTATCATTTTGTATTGAATCCTCTATTATTATTTACTGTGTACATGGCAACTTTTTTTCTTTTCTCATTCAGTATTTAAGTTTAAATTTTTTTCATTAGTTTAAAAGTTAGTCTGCAAGTTGAAAATATTGACATTTACATTTTGATAGCTATCATAACTTTAATAGTGTAGAAATTCTTTTAGAAGAATAATTAAACTAGGAAGTCACTTTCCACCCCACGCTCAGCAATGGGCACACAATTTGAGCTCCTTCACCATCCAGCCCTAAGTAATAGCCTCTGCAGAAGTGGCCTCATGTTGCACAGGCTCTCAATCTCTGAGACCCAGTACCCCAGCATCATAGCCTCCTCCCTGCATGATAGTATCCAAGAGTGTCTCTTCATCCATGGTTAATTTGGGGTTCAATTTAGATCTGCTTGGGCAGAAGTACTTGGGTGAAGTAGATAGAGTGCGAAGCCTGAAAGTCAGGAATCTCACCTTTCCAAGTTCAAATCTAGCCTCAGATAGTTAGGAACTTTGTGATCCTGATCCTACTTAAGTGTTTGCTTCCATTTTCTCATTTATAAAAGAGCTGGACAAGGAATCGACAAACCACTCCAGTATCTTTGCCAAGAAAACCCCAAATAGAGTCAGGAAGAGTTGGATACAAGTGAAAACTACTAAGTAACAACAACAATTAGGACCACTTAACCCAAATCCCTTTATAAGGTACTTGACCCATTTGTGACAAAATTGTCCATTACTGCTCTATTGCACAGAATATATATTTGATTCATCATGTCCAACTTAGTACTTTTTTGTGCTTCCACTTGCTTCCACTGATATAGTTCCCAAACTTAATTATGCCTTTTCATTTTCTCACAGGAATCAACAAATTCCAAGGACAGATCCTGCATAGTCAGCAATACAGGAGTCCAGAAGATTTTCAGGGCAAGAAGATCCTTGTAATTGGTCTTGGGAATACTGGTGGTGATCTTGCAGTGGAATTGAGTCGTGTGGCCTCTCAGGTACATTCACCTATTTATAAGCCCTCTAACTCATTTTCCTGACAAGTTTTTGCTTTGGGGTTGTGAAACATACAAGATAATTGTAATTTAAAATGAATACACAGTGACCTAAACTCTGGAATTTCTTAAAGACACATTTAGCTCCAAGCTTTCTGAATCACAGCAAGTCTCCAGTTGCAGAATGGATGTCTCCAAAAAGCATGTTAGAAAAAGCTATTGATACTGGCATTAGGTAGTTTTCAGAGAATGCTATTTTTTTTCCTACTCTCTCATTCCAAGACAAGAAAAAGATCAGAAATTTAGATTGTCCTATGAGCCTAAAATCAAATGTCTAAAGATCTGAGTTCAACTTTCAGCTTTTACTACTAAAACATTAGGATTTTAGAGTAAGAATTCGTTTATAATCCTATCATTTTGCATGTAACATTGAATCTCAGAGAGATTAAAAAATTTGTCCAAGGAAACACAAATAGTAAGTGGCAAAGCCAGAATTCTACTCAGTTGTCTTGGTTCCAATTACTATGTATATATTTTTTCCATTTCACAACTTTGTTTCAAAGCAACAAAAATGAAGATGGAAATCAAAATGAAAAGATTGGACTAAATTGCTTTTAAGGTCATTTCTAGCTCTAAATATGATGATCCCACTCAATTTATACTCATATATAATATCTAGATACACAAAAATAAAATTATATACATATACATAAATTTCCATGTAATTCTATTAAATATTTTCCCAAATGTGGTGTTCTCTTCTTTTTTATATAATATATGATGGTTCTCTGTGAGCAGGTGTCTTGGGGAAGTTTTCTGGAGGCAGCCTTAGTTTCAGTTCAGAGTAATAATCACTCCAAATGATGCCAGGTGTTAAAGTAGTTCTTTATTGTTTCTTCCAAAATAGCCCAGTTAGCTTTCGTTGGTTCTGAGAGCTCTTGTTGCTAGCTTCAGCCTCTCTCTGAATCTTGGTCCTGCCCGACTGCAGATTAGCTTCTCAATCTCTGGAACTGAACTCTCACTCTGTCAGTCTTCCAAAGTGACTTCTGGCTCTAGCTCAACTCCGACTCATGGCTTCTTCTTCTGTCTGAACTGACTTTCACTGACTCACTGAAGCTCTTTTTATGCTCGGTGTAAAAGGTTGACTCTTCCTCCCAGAGTGGGATTATGGGAAGTGTGAATTCACAAAGTTACAAAGTTAACTTTGTGGATCTCCCGTTCTTGTGAACTCCAATGAGTGAGCTCTAATGGATAAACTCTTAAAGGTGCAAACCCAAGCTCACAAGCATTGCTTCCATCAATTCCACTGAATTGTCACCTTGTTTCAAGTTCTGGCTCATAAGACCCAAATCATCATTTTATTAGTAATAGTTCTCATTTATAAAGTGCTTTAATAGGTTAAAAAAAAAAAGAGGGGCACATGGATGATACAGTGCATAAAACACCAGCTCTGAAGTCAGGAGGACCTGAGTTCAAATCTGGTTTCAGACACTTAACATTTTGCTAGCTGTGTGACTCTGGGCAAGTCACTTAACCCCAATTGCCTCAGCAAAAAAAAAAAAAAAAAAAAAAAAAAAAAAAAACACCCATATTCACACTGCTAATAGGTGTCAGGACCTAGAATCAAATCCAAGTCTCCCAACTCAAAGTTCAAACAATATTTCTACTACACAACACTATATTTCAGAACTCTTGAGAATGAAAGGTAGAAATATTAACACTGTATACCTTAAAAGTTACATTTACTTTTATGATGCTAGACCAAAATACATATGTGTGTGTGTAGACAAAAAAGGAAAAGTGGTATAGGATAAAGTGTTTTCAGTTATTCCTTTTCAAGAAATCAGGGAAAAAAATGTGTTGGGAGAAGAATTTGCTAGTAAATGCTTAACAGCCAGCTCTCTGGGGGCAAAAAATGTATGCAGGACACATTTTTAAGTTTAATCCGCATTATTGATATTTTTCCATCACTTTATTAAGTCTAAACAATTGGTGAAACAATAAATAAAATATTAAAGCTTTCAAAGACAAACTACTGTATGGATTATATGTGGAGGAGTAATAAGGAATAATGGATACTTTAACCATCATGTCTTACCTTTTAGGTGTTTCTCAGTACCAGAAGTGGTACCTGGGTCACTAGCCGTCTTTCTAAAGATGGCTACCCTTCTCTTATGATTATCCTTACAAGATTTCATCAGATGATTTCATGTATGCTGCCTTCATCAATGAGAAACTGGATTCTAAGGAAGCGATTTTCAAAATGGTTTAACCACAAGAATTATGGACTGGCTATTCCTAAGGGGTAATCATTTTAAAACACAAAAATTTATTTGTAGAAAAGTTTTAAGTAGCATGACATAATAGGAAATTAAAATTTATATTAAATATCAATATTTACATGATGTTACTATAATTATATTGATCAAAAATACTTGGAGTCAAAAACCTTTAGGGATCAAAAACTTAAAAAGGCTGGTTGGGAAGTTTAGAAGGATACGTGCCAGGAGAATGATTATTGGCTTCATATCAAGTTGGAAAATCACAGAATTTAAATTTTCTTTAAAAGGGACTAAGATATATTGATTCTAGAAGTAATATATGTATGCAAACCAAAGAATTATATATCCCTTGGTAATTAACAGGTATCAAAAATAAAATAAGAGAAATCAAATATTATTAGGAAGGCAATTTGGTACAGAGTTAATTGGAGTAAAAAGATGAATATTCAGTTCCTTTAACCTTATCTCCTTGGTCTTGATTTCTTCATCTATAAAATGAGGAATTTAAATCAGATGGCCTTTAAGGTCCCTTATCATTTTAGATCTATGATCCTATAAATAGAACTGAATAAAGAGAGTATGAATTTCTAAGAAATTGTCTAGTTAAATAGTCAACTATTTGTAATGAGCTCTGTATCACCCAAATGAGAATGTCATCAAAGGAAATGGGAACATTTTTACATATTTTTTTTAATTATAGCTTTTTATTTACAAGTTATATGCATGGGTGATTTTACAGCATTGACAATTGCCAAACCTTTTATTCCACTTTTTTCCCTCCTTCCCCCGATTCCCTCCCCCCTTCCCATGGCAGGTTGACCAATATATGTTAAATATGTTAAAGTATAAATTAAATACAATATAAGTATACATGTCTTAACAGTTATTTTGCTGTACAGAAAGAATCAGACTTTGAAATAGTGTACTATTAGCCAGTGAAGGAAATCAAAAATGCAAGCGGACAAAAATAGAGGGATTGGTAATTCTATGTAATGGTTCATAGTTATGTCCCAGAGTTCTTTCGCTGGGTATAGCTGGTTCAGTTCATTACTGCTCTATTGGAACTGATTTGGTTCATTTTATTGTTGACAATTTTATTGTCACGTCCATCAGAATTGATCATCATATAGTATTGTTGTTGAAGTATATAATGATCTCCTGGTCCTGTTCATTTCACTCAGCATCAGTTCGTGTAAGTCTCTCCAGGGCTTTCTGAAATCATCCTGCTGGTCATTTCTTACCAAACAATAATATTCCATAATATTCATATGCCACAATTTATTCAGCCATTCTCCAATTGATGGGCATCCACTCAGTTTCCAGTTTCTGGCCACTACAAAGAGACCTGCCATAAACATTTTTGCACATACAGGTACCTTTTCCTTCTTTAAAATTTCTTTGGGTTATAAGCCCAGTAGAAACACTGTTGGATCAAAGGGTATGCAGAGTTTGATGACTTTTTGAGCATAGTTCCAAATTGCTCTCCAGAATGGCTGGATGTATTCACAATTCAACCAACAACGTATTAATGTCCCTGTTTTCCCACATCCCCTCCAACACTCTGCATTGTCTTTCCCTGTCATTCTAGCCAGTCTGACAGGTGTGTAGTGGTATCTCAGAGTTGTCTTAATTTGCATTTCTCTGATTAATAATGACTTGGAGCATCTTTTCATATGGCTAGAAATAGTTTCAATTCCTTTGTCTGAGACTCTACTTCTGCCTGTGTTTGTTTTTACCATCAGGATCTAAACAGATATTCAGTTAGCTAATCCTTGGGAAGATCTTGGCATTATCTCTTTAAGAAATATACAATTAAAGTGGATGCCTTTGGGACAGTTGGGGAATGGCTGAATAAATTTTGGTACCTGAATATAATGAATATTGTCCTATAAGAAATGATAAGCAGACTGATTTTAAAAAGAGACTTATATGAATTGATGCTAAGTAAAGTGAGAACTAAGAAAACGTTGTACACAGTAACAAAATTATGTGATGGACTTTTCAACAATGACATGATCCAGGCCAATTCCAATGGACTTGTGATGGAGAGAGTCTTTTGCATTTAGAAAGAGGACCATGGGGACTGAATGTGGATCATAGTATTTTCTCCTCTGTTGTTGTTGTTGTTATTGTTTGCTTGCTTGTGTTTTTCTTTCTCATTTTCCCTCCTTTGATCTGTTTTTTCTTGTGCAACAGGTAGGGAGAAAAATTTAGAACACAAGGTTTTTGCAAGAGTGAATGTTGAAAACTCTTTTTGCATGTATTTTGAAAAATAAAAAGCTATCGTTATAAAAAAAAATTTAAAGAAATATACAGTTACCCTTTCCATATCACAGGAGTTAGAGATGTAGTGCCTCAGTGATCTGGAAAATCCACATAAAATGTTTTGGCTTTCCTTTCATACCAGAGGAGAAATCTGATTTTTTTTCTTTTTCTTTTTCTTTTTTTCCTTTTTCTTTTCTTTTCTTTCTTTTTTTTCCCCAGAGGCAATTGGGGTTAAAAGACTTGCCCAGGGTCACACAACTAGGAAGTATTAAGTGTCTTAGACCAGATTTGAATTAAGGTCTCCTGACTTCAGAGCTGATGCTCTATCCATTACACCACCTAGCTGCCCCCTTATTTTTCTTTTATGTATCATATTGTAAAATTTGGGTTAGGTATTTGATCATAGGCTTGGTGTTTTCTGCTGGCCTTCATGCATTATCTTCAGCTTCTGCAAAATTCCCCCAAATTCCCATTTAATTTCTCATGCCAATCTGCAAGATTATGATAGGGAAAGTCATGATGCAGAAGTGATAACTGTATTCCTGGAGAGGGATTTTGTTTCTAAACTTGTAATGAACAAAGTTCTGAGGGTTTACTGTTAGAAGTAGGAAAAGAAAAGTTAGCTACATTCATCTTAGCCTATGGAAAGTTTACTAGATTGACTATTCATACAAATTTTACTACAGATTACATATATGGAGAATACAATATCCTCATGTAGATAAGCAACTTAACACAGATTTTCATATATCAGTTAAGTGTTTTACTCTCCTCTAGTGCTTAGCACAGTTCCCCAAGACTTAGTGGTGTGCCTGGCACATAGTAAGTACTTAATGAATGTTTATTGATGGATTGATTGACCTAAATACAAAATCAGTAAGTGGACTTTTTTCATTTCTTTGTTACCATACCAAAGGCAAACACCAAATTTTATTATAAATGATGAACTGCCAAGCTATATCCTTTGTGGTAATATCATTGTTAAGCCCAATGTGGAAGAGTTTACGGAAACTTCTGCCATTTTTGAAGACGGGACAGTAGAAGAGAACACTGATGTGGTGATTTTTGCTACAGGATTCACATTCTCTTTTCCCTTCCTTGAAGAACCTACAAGAAGTCTATGCAGAAATAAGATCTACCTATACAAATATGTGTTTCCTTCAAACCTGGAAAAGCCAACAATGGCTATCATGGGCCATATCAGCCTTAAAGGAGCACTCTTTCCAGGCATAGAACTCCAAGGAAGATGGGCTACAAGAGTCTTCAAGGGTAAAGATATTCTCTTACATTTCAAAAACTCTTTAAAAATTACCTAATTCCAGGGGCAGCTAGATGGTACAGTGGTTAGAGCTCCAGCACTTAAGTTGGAAGGACCTGAGTCCAAATCTGACTTTAGACACTTAATACTTCCTAGCTGTGTCATCAGGGAAAGTCATTTAATGCCAATTGCCTCAGAAAAAAAATTGATCTAATTCTACCTAGTAATCACCACTTTCCTGACTATCTAAAACTAAACACATTTTGGGGTCCAAAAATATACAGAGAATATATAGAATCTTCACAGGCTATGGCCAGGTGATTTTTTCCATTAAAAAAAAGTCTTTACATAAAATCTTTGAAGCAATATGACTTTTCTGTGGGTCATTATCTTGGCAAATTATATGTTTTTATAATCCAGATATAACTGAGTAGTTTTAAAGGATTTTTTGGAATATGCGTGATGCGTGGGTCTGAGAAGAGAGGTATGTTTTGTGTCTATAACTGTAGAAATGAAATCTTACTTTGGTAGAAACCTAAAGAGTCTTTCAAACAAGGCAGTTCTGTTTTTAGAAAGAGGCAGGATAATGCAGTGAGAAGAATACTGGATGTGGAGTGAAACAAACTGGATTTCTATCCTGACTTATTTAACATGGAATCCTAGATTTAAGAATTAGAAAAAATCTTAAATAAAAGCCAAACCCTACATTTTATGGATGAAAAAACAGAGTTCCAGAGAACTGAAATTACCTGCTCAGATTCACACATCTACAAAGTATATGAGCTGGAATTTGAGTCTTCTTAATTTCAAGTCCAACCCATTCCAATGTCCTATGTCATTCTTGTGTAAGCTGGAGTAAATCACTTCATCTCATCAGGCTTTAATTTTGTCACTTAAAAAACGGTCTAGATGATCTTGAAGGTCCTTTCCATCTCTAAATCTATGATCCTAAGGTTTTCTATTCTCTCCAATGAATTGATGTGATGTCCTTAAACTTGATCAAGATCAAGGTTCATAATAGTAATGAGGGGTCAGATGGGAATGAATAGAATCTAAAGACTAGACAGTATAGGACAGGTGAAAAAAAAAGGTCCCAACAGCAGGAGAAGGAAGTCTGGGTAGGTGATTGAGGTTTTACAAAAGTGAAGCTTTAAATGGAAAGTTAGGCAAAGTGATATTAAGTGTCAGGGGATAGCTAATGATAATCAGCAAGATTTTGTGTTGACAGGGGAGAGCAGGCAAATAAATTGCATCCAGGTATATCTACTAGCAAATAACAGACAGACAGGGGACCAAATAAAGTAGACTAGCTAGCCCATAATCCTGAAAAAGATTCTTCATTACCAAATAGGGACTCAAAATGAGATTGGAATAAAAGATGGAAGATATTGATTATGATTATACTATACAAGGCAAGAGTCCAGGAAAATGAAGTCAGGGTATAAATCATAAAAGGGCCAGTTTATGGTCTCATCTGATTTGCCTCTTAAAAGTAATTATATTTAGCACGGGGGGAAAAATTGTCTTTGGAATCATTGTTTGATTTCAAATCCTGCCTCTGGTGTCTATTAAATCTTATGACAAATATTCCAACTTCTCTAAGTCCCAGTTTCCTCATCTATAAAGTGAAGAGATTAGATTATATTCCTTTTAAGGTCCCTTAAATCCATGGCATTATTTTATAATCAATGTTAACTGTTGCACAAACTTTAGGGATAATAGTTGTGTGGGCCATGTTTTGCATGATCTAAGAAATATTGAAACCAGAAGGCTTTTAGTATTGACTAACTTTCTCTTATGGAAAATTTATACAAAACATAGGGAAGAGTCATCCAGGATGAGGACACATGAACAGTGTGACTTACCAGAGTAAAAGGAGTGACCACATTGATGAGATTTACTGATTCATTAAAGTATTCAAGTCTAGTCGCTTTAGCAGACATGCTCTGGGCAATTGTGTGCAATTAAGGAAAAGTCATGCATTTTATTCTTGTCATAGGATTGTGTAAGATACCTTCAACAAATCAACTGATGGCAGAGGCTACTAAGAAGGAGCAGCTTATTAAAAGGTATGAATTAAAAGTTATGAATTCAGTGAAATAAAGGATTTTCAAACATTTGTGATAAAAAGATCAGAACTGAATGGAAAATTTGATTTTCAAATATAGGACTCTGGAAAAACATAAGGAGGTAATCAGAAAAGTGATATAGGAACTTAATAAGGTTTGTCTGTTTATATTCCTACTTGGGAGGATGATACTTGTAACTCATTAGAACTTTCTATTATTATGGTAATTAGAAAAAATATATTTTGATGATTGTACTGCTGAGAATAGCAAAGTCGTTCACAGGTGGTGATTCCAGAACATTGCTATTACTTTGTATACAGTACATTTCATTTTGCTTGAGTTCATGGAGAACTTTCCATGTTTTTATTTTTTTCTTCCTGAGAGCATTCTGCTCATCATTTGCCACAAAACAACAATATTCCACAAGTGTGAGCTGATTATGAAAGAATAATATCTTTTTAAATTATAAAATTAAGGGGTGAGAAAGGAATATACTGAAAGGGAAAGGGAGAAGTGGAATGGTGCAAATTATCTGCCATAAAAAAGAGACAAGAAAAAAACTTTTACAGTGAAGGAGGAAAGGGGGAGAAGGTGAGAAAGTAAACCTTATTTTCATCAGAGTTGGCTCACAGAGGGGGAACATAACTATTTAATGGGAGTATGGAGGGCTAAACTGCCCAGCAGAAAAATGAGAAGAAAATGGGATATGAGATTAGAGGGAGGGTGATGGAAGAAAGGGCATATTAGGGGAGGGAGTGGTCAGTATCAAAATACTTTTGGGAAGGGACAGGATGAAAGGAAATAATAAATAGGAAAAATATAGTTAGCTGTTGTTGTAAGAAGAGTTTCTAAGCAAGTTTCTCTGATAGGGCCTCATTTCCCAAACATGAGAACTGAGCCAAATTTATAAAAAATAAGATTCATGCCCCAACTGATGAATGATCAAAAGACATGATTTATGCCCAAAGGGCTATAAATTCATGCACAGCCTTTGAACTAACAACACCACTACTTGGCATGAATACCAAAATAGATTCAAAAATACAAAAAGGAAATGTGTCACATATGTACAAAAAATATTCACAACAGTTATTTTCTCAAGGCAGAAGAATTGGAAATTGAGGGGATGTGGTGTGTGTTTATGATGGACTATTGTTGTTCTGTGGCAAATGATCAGCAGGATGCTCTCAGGAAGAAAAAAATAAAAACATGGAAAGTTCTCCATGAACTCAAGCAAAATGAAATATACTGTATACAAAGTAATAGCAATGTTCTGGAATCACCACCTGTGAATGACTTTGCTATTCTCAGCAGTACAATCATCAATGACTACTCTAAAGGATGAAAAATCCTACCATACCCAGAGAAGGAACTGATTTGTGTCCAAATACAGATTGAAGTATTCTCTTCCTCCCTCCCTCCTTTTTCCTCCTTCCTTTCCGTTCCTTCTCTTACTCCCTTCCCTCCTTTCCTTCCCCCCTCCCTCTCTCTCTCTCTCTCTCTCTCTCTCTCTCTCTCTCTCTCACTCACTCTTTCTTAACTTAATTTTTCTTGAGAGTTTTTATTTTCATTAGGGTAAGAGATCTATTTTTTTCCTACAACTTGACTTTTGTGCAAATGTTTTGCATTTTAGTGGGTAGAGTACCTAGAACTCAAAAATTTTAGAAGCAAATGTAAAAAAAAGAATTTTTTTATTTTGAATGTACCTGAGGGGAAAATATTAAAAAAGAAAAAAAGAAAAGAAAACCCCAAATGGGGTCACAAAGAATTGAATATGACTGAAATGACTGAACAACAATAACAAAGTCCACTAACAGATGCTTTCAAAGATTATGTTAGCATATTCTGAGGGACAGACTTCCCACTTACAGAAGTCATTGTGAGTTGCCAGGGTATTACATCAGCAGTATGGAATCTCAGAGTACCCCAGACTAGAGAGGCCCTAGTTAAAACATACCTGGAACATTGTATTCAGTCCTGACCAATACATTTTAGATAAAATGTGGATAAAATAGAGAATAGCCAGAAAACAGCATCCAAGAGAGTGAAGAATCACAAGATTGCCTATATGACTTTCACTTGAAGGCAATAGGGATATTTCAGCCTTAGGAAGAAGAGCTTTAGAGGGAAGGTAAATTGGGACTTAAATTATAAAACTATGAAATGAGAGCAGGCACACTTGCTCTTTGTGTACCAAGAAAGACTTGATGGCCACAGGAAATGAGGCTTTAATCACATTTTAATAAAGCATAGACGGTGTGGGAAAAAACAACACAGAAAATACAGAAACAAATGGTAAAAGGAGGATTCAGAGGCAGATGGTGTATAGGGTAGAGGAGGAAGGCAGGCAAAAGTGGGAAAGAGAATGGGAAAAGGTAAAGGGGACAGAGAATCTCTCACATAACTATGGATGAGAGTTGGGAGCACTCAGCAATATGGATCAATGGAGGGGGAAAAGGCTTTGGGGGCATGAGTTTGAAGTCTCATTTTTATAGTTTTCATGGTGAAAGAGACTACTTCTTATCTGTTCCAGCTTAGTTATACTGAATATACTGAATAACTATTCATTAATATATCCATATCTTCTCAGAGCGGTCAGTATAACTCCAAAGTTAACATGTTCACAATCATCTCAAAATCAGCAGAACTATTTGATGTTTTACAAGTCTTACTGAAGAGATTTAAATCCTGTCTGAGACCGACAAATAACTAAAATGCCTTAACAGCAAGGCCAAGATCGTTTCCCCTGATTCAGTATACATTACCAGGATGTAATTTTTGGTTAATGTAGGTTACAGTTTGCAAATTATTGTCCTTTGATCTTTGAGAGAGTCTGTATGTGAGTTCTAGGTTCTCCTTAACAATCTTACTTCCTGGTATTGCTGGGTTATACTGGCTATTTGTGAACTGATTACACTGACTGGTGGCAAGGGAGTGGTCAGGAGGACCAAAACAAGTTGGTACATTTTTAACAGTGAAAGTGATAGCTGTTTTTAAGGATTTGAAGGGCTGTGGGAGAAAAGGATTAGATTCTAGACTCCAAAAAACAGAACTGGTACTATTGGTAGAAGGCACAAAAAAAGTAAATTTAAACTTAATATAAGAGAAAACTTCCTAATATTTAGAACTATCCAAGAATAGAATGGACTTCCATAGAAGGAAGGGAAAGAAAAGGAAACCTGTATTTTTTTTAAGTACCTACTATGTGTCAGACTATGCAAAGTGCTTTACAAGCATAATTTCATTTACTCCTTTTAACCCTATAAAGTAGGTACTATTATTATCATTATTTTATAGTTAAGAAAATGGAGATAAATAGATGTTGGCCCAGACTGAGCTAGTAAGTATGTGAGACCAAATCTGAGCTCAGGTTCTTTCCTTATTCCAGAACCAGAGCTCTATCTACTGCATTACCCAGCCACTTTGGATCTCCTCCCTGGAGATCTTCAAGAAAAGACTGGATGTTGTTGTTGTTGTTGTTGTTGTTGTTGTTGTTGTTCACCCTTTGTTCTCTAAGAGGACCAATGATATCACAAGAGTAAATTGTACTTATGTGAGGCAAAGTTGTATCAAAATCCAGTGGCAAGACAAAGATCAAGATGACTAGTGATGGCTGAGAATGCAGTGGGTAATCTTGGCCATTCTAAATTAAGCTTTATAACAAGTCTCAATTTGTCTGAGTCCCTGCCTATTAAATGATTAAAGAATAGGTGATAACAGAGGACAAAATGGATCAATATCCCTTTACAAAGATGTCAGGCTGAGAGAGGTAAATCCTCAGAGTTTGGGCCAGAACAAAAAACAATTGCCATTGTCAGAACCTAAACAATGAGCCACAGTGTTGTTGTTACTATTGCTTTTCCTCCTTCGTTCTCAAAGAGAACCAATGCCTATTTGTAGGGCAAAATATAAGTTCTTTAAAGGGAAAGACTATTGTTCATTTTTTTCTATGTTCAAATTCTGTCTCTGACATACTAGCTCTATAACCCTTAAAAAAAAAAAAAACCACTTAATTTCTCAGTAACCTAGGCAACTCTCCAACAAATGTAGAGAAATTACATATCCACATTGATGGGGTTAGGGGGGAGGGGGTTCTTTATATAGACATTCCCTATGTTTATGAAATCACTTTCCCCTATCCAGTATTTCTATTTGCCCTATATATACTCAGTGCCTTGAACTTGTTAAGTCATTTAAAAATACTTGTTGGGTAGATTGTTATTTTATAACAAGGATTCTTGTGAGTGTGGGGTAGAATTAAGTGACTTCTGAGATCCTTTGTAACATACCTAAATCTTGTATTTTACAAAGCAACTGATTCTAAAATTAAGATCCATTCCATTTTCTAAATTCTTATGTTCAAATCTAGCAAGATTTGAATTAACATTTTTCCCATCAAAAGCAAATTCTTGCTTTATTTGAAGTTAAATAAAAAAATCAGTATTTGGAATTCAAAAATACCCATCAAAACCACACTTTGGATTTTCTAGGAAGTCTTATTCTTCTTTTTGATAGTGATTGCACACAGGTTTATGTCTACAGGGGTTGTGCCATGGTTTCCTTTTATTGTCCTGACTCAATTTCCCCAATGGTCCTGCCTCAGTTTCCCTGAATTGTTCTGCCTAGATTTCCCTGATTTCAACCCCCATTTTTTGCCCACTGAAACTGAGATGATTAGAGCTGTGGAGATCTGACATTCCAGAAGATGAGTCCAGATGTCCTATCTCAGATACCTGATTGGCATTGTTTATACCTCTAAATCCAGACTTCCTGGCTCTAAGGTGGACGCCTCCTTACCTCCCAGTTTGTAAGAATTTGTGGTCCTACCCCCCAACTGGTCAGAACTGGATTGATGGTCTCTGTCTGGAGACTCCCGCTCTCAGTGTCCTGACTCTGCCCCTGCCTCTGTCTACCTGAGCTTAGAATTATATATATATCATTGAGAACTCACGTAGCTGCTGGATGCTTTGGACATCAGCCCTGGGGGCATTATGCCCCCAGCACAATCTCTCCCTTTCAGAAATCCAAATAAGATATTAAAAACTCTCTAATCTCTATCTTGCTTCAGTTTCTCCAGCATTACATAGGAAGAATTAGTTTCTACTTCATGTTTACAGTGGTTGAATTTCCTCTCATACTGAATTCAGATTCCTAAATCAGCACTTGAAATTGCTCTAAAGAGATTAACCTCTTTGCCATTGTCTCTCCTACATTCTACCTATCCCCATTTCTCAAAATAAAATTTTCTTCTTACTCTCTCCAACAAAACAAAACCAATTTATCTATTTTTTCCCCAAGAAAAACTTCCTCTTCATGTTTTGGTTCTTGTGTAAAACAAGTTGAGAAGTTTGGGAAGGAACTGAGAAATGACAAAGGATTTACCATTTTCCTTCTTTTCACTAAGGGGCATCATTATGGATCCCACCAAAGAGAAAATGGACTATATCACCTACTTGGATGAACTTGCTATATGCATAGGAGCAAAGCCCAGCATTTTATCCCTCTTCCTTAAGGATCCCAGGCTAGGAAAGGAAGTTTTCTTTGGTCCTTGCACTTCTTATCAGTACCGGCTGACAGGACCTGGGAAATGGGATGGAGCCAGAAATGCGATCTTGACTCAATGGGACCGGACCCTCAAGCCCTTACAAACTCGAATTGTTGCTGATTTTTCTGAATCTTATGCTGTGCCTCATTGGCTAAAGATCTGGGGTGGAGCATCTGTACTATTTTTTGCTGTTTTGCTTGCTTACAAATCTTCACTTCATGTAAGATTAGTTGGAATTGGTGAAATAGGGAATAGACTTTCCACTTACCTAGCCAGTTGTGATGTTCTCTTCTTTAAAATATAATGGTTTTCTGTGGGAGCAGGTTTCTTGGGGAGATTTTCTGGAGGCAGCCTTAGTTTCAGTTAAGAGTATTAATCACTCCAAAATGCAGCCAGCTGATAAAATGCAAACATTTATTTTCTCCTTCCAAAATAGCCCAGTTAGTTTTTCTTAGGGGCCTATCTTTCTGCTTGATTCCAAGAGCTCTTGCCGCTAGTCCTTTGCCTCTGTTCCCTTCAGCTTCTAGCCAGCACAAAGGTGGAAAAATGGAATGGATTGACTCCTCTAGCTCAACTCCGAATGTCTCCAGCCAGCACCAAGGTGAAAGTTGGAATGAATCTGTCTTGCCTCCGAGAGAGGGCTTCTGGCTCTCTTTCCAGAGAGAGGGTGTCTGTCCCAGAGTGCTCTCTGGTCCTAAGAGCTTCTTGCTTATACAAGCTCTTTAAAGGTGTGAACACAAGCTTTGTTTCTATCAGTTCTACTTAGTACCTTGTTTCAAGTTCTGGCCCATAACATCTCCTCATAGGATCAGATCAATCATACTGACCCATGCTAAATTAGATAATTATTGTCTCTATCAACTCTAATGACTTAACACTTTGTAAATATTCCAACAGCCAGTAATTGGCAAGTGCAAATAACATCTATGCAACAAGAACTCTCTTCTACTTCCTCTCCTGTCTACTTCCTATAACCTTTACCTCAGGGCAACAAGTTTATAGAATGGTCCCAGAATAAAGAGTCCTAGGATTAGATGGAACAATTTGATATCGTTTTGCTGATGTATTTGTTCCTCCTTTTCTTTGCTGACTGAGCTGACTTGAGATGCTTTCTTGATTAGTTTGTTAATCCCCATAATCATTTATCCTTGAGCCATATCCCCTTCCTTGACTTTGTCAACCCGCCCCCCCCCCCAGTTGAGCCAAGACTCTCAGTTCTGACCTTTTCCATTGTTCTTATACCATTAAATCTATAACTCAGAATGGGACAGGATTGACAAGAAAATGTCATTTTCCCCCTTTGATCTATTCTCTGATAATTTGTATCATACTATTTCTCCATCCTCCATTTACTTGCTATATAGTTTCTATTTTCTTGACATGACTAATTACCCAACAATCCATTAGGCTATCACAGTAAGCTACACAAATATTTTTGCCTGATTTTTGAAATAATTATCTTTGTAGACATTCAAGCTATAATAGCCTCCTTATTGACCTCTCTACCTTCAGTTTCTTCCATTTCCTTTCTATCTTCCACAGAACTGCTCCCTTGCTCAGTTTAAAGAACTGAGCCCAAGATTTAAGGCCTTCAAAAATCCCATTTTACCCTAATTTTCCTGTCTTATTTTATATCAAATGACATAAGATAGCCAAAGCATTTTGCAAACCTTAAATTACTATGTAAATTTTAGCTATTATTAGATTTTAGATTACTATCAGTTAGATCAGAAGATCTTAACTTAATATCCAAAAATTTGGAACTTTTTTAACTTACGAAATTTATTTCAACATAATTGCTTAATTTATAATCCCATGTGTTTATTTTATTCACAAAAAAACATGATTCTGGTTTATCAGACTGCCAGTGGAGTTCTATCACACACACACACACACACACACACACACACACTCACATCAAGAATCCCTGTTTTAGGTATTCTGTCTTCCACTCAAATTGAACTACTGTTTCCCAAACTTGGTACTCTATCTCCCCTTCCATGAATTTATGTAATCTACCTGCCATCCCTGAAAATAATTTTTTTCTCATTTCAGCATCACTGTATTTTTGTCATCTTTCAAAGCTGTACTCAGGGATCTTTCAAAATTGTACTCATTTTTTAGTATTATGTATGGTATGTGTATGGAGAGTTTCCCAAGCACTGTACTTTATTGGCTAAGAAACAGACTTGTTGATCAGTGGAATAGGTTAGGGTCACAGGACAAAATAGTCAATAACTTTAATAAACTAGTGTTTGACAAACCCAAAGATCCCAGCTTTTGGAATAAGAATTCACTATTTGACAAAAACTGCTGGGAAAATTGGAAATTAGTATGGCAGAAACTAGGCATTGACCCACACTTAACACAGTACACCAAGATAAGACAGGTTCATGATCTAGGCATAAAGAATGAGATTATAAGTAAATGAGAAGAACATAGGATAGTTTACCTCTCAGACCTGTGGAGGAGGAAGAAATTTGTGACCAAAGAAGAACTCAAGATCATTATTGATCATAAAATAGAAAAATTTGATTATATCAAATTGAAAAGTCTTTGTACAAACAAAACTAATGCAGACAAGATTAGAAGGGAAACAATAAACTGGGAAAACATTTTTACAGTCAAAGGTTCTGATAAAGGCCTCATTTCCAAAATATATAGAGAATTAACTCTAATTTATAAGAAATCAAGCCATTCTCCAATTGATAAATGGTCAAAGGATATGAACAGACAATTCTCAGACAAAGAAATTGAAACTATTTCTAGCCATATGAAAAGATGCTCCAAGTCATTATTAATCAGAGAAATGCAAATTAAAACAACTCTGAGATATCACTGCATACTTGTCAGATTGGCTAGAATGACAGAGAAAGATAATGCAGAATGTTGGAGGGGATGTGGGAAAACTGGGACACTGATACACTGTTGGTTTGTGAATTATGAATTGTGAATACATTCAGCGATTCTGGAGAACAATTTGGAACTATGCTCAAAAAGTTACGAAACTGTGCATACCTTTTGATTCAGCAGTGTTTCTATGGGGCTTATATCCCAAAGAGATCTTAAAGAAGGAAAAGGGATCTGTATGTGCAAGAATGTTTGTGGCAGCCCTGTTTGTAATGGCCAGAAACTGGAAACTGAGTGGATGCCCATCAATTGAAGAATGGCTAAATAAATTGTGATATATAAATGTTATGGAATATTATTGTTCTGTAAGAAATGACCAGAAGGATGATTTCAGAAAGGCCTGGAGATACTTACATGAACACTTCAACAACAATACTATATGATGATCAATTCTGATGGATGTGGCTCTCTTCGACAATGAAATTAACCAAATCAATAGAGCAGTAATGAATTGAACCAGCTACATCCAGCGAAAGAACTCTGGAAAATGAGTATGAACCACAACATAGAATTCCCAATCCCTCTATTTTTGTCTGCCTGCATTTTTGTTAATGGTACATTATTTCAAAGTCCAATTCTTCTTGTGAAGCAAAATAACTGTATGGACATGTATACATATATTGTATTTAACATATATTTAACATGTATTGTTTTACCTGCCACCTGGGGGGAGGGGGAAGGAAGAAGGGGAAAAAGTGGAACAAAAGGTTTTGCACTTGTCAATGCTGAAAAATTACCCATGCATATATCTTGTAAATAAAAAGCTATAATAAAAAATATTGATTATCACATTAGAATCTACTCAAGAAAAATATTAATATTCTTAGCTCAACTCCACCTCCATATGGAAACACCTTTATTTAGACCTAACTAATGAAAATCACTTGGATTTAAATTCATAATAAAGCAAACACAGTTTAATTAAATTAGAAAAATCAGTCAGTTGACAAACATTTATTAAGTACTTAGGGTTTCCAAGTTCTGTGATAATATCAGTGGAAGAAAGAAATTGCTCAATCACTCATGGAAGTCACTTAAGAAGCTGGAGGCAATTCTTGAAGTGTACTGGTTCCACATAAATCAGCACTAGAAGGATAAAGATTTGCCCAGATATTCTAGTGCTTGGCATTTGCGAGACAAAAACCATTGTCTAACCTACTTTGGCCCTGAGGATAGTACCAAACCTAACCCACATTTTAGCCCCTTATTTTCCCTCCTTTTTTTCTTTTTCTAGTCATTTAATTTATCTTCAACTCAACTAATCAATCTGATCTCCATTTCTATAAAGGGTACCAAGTATCCTAAGAAGAATGGACAAATGAAGGTATACTAGAAATGTGCTGGTATTGATAGTCACTGAGAAATACCATTGAGAGAAACCTAGGGTCCTATCTACTTAGATAAGCAAAGCCTGTATTGACTTAGATTTACTGCTTCCATCAATGCTCACTGCCTTCTCAAATTATCTTGTATTTATATACCAACAGACATACATAAATATATATACATTATATATTTCTGTATACACACACACACACACACACAAAAATATACACACACTCACACACAGAAACATATTGGATGCCTTCGTGATTTTTAAAGAGGACCACAGGCATTTTAAGGTAATATCTTGATTTGAGTGTGAATTGGATTTAAGTGCATCAGATTTGCATAAAGTTTTCCAGAGTGATCAAAGTCCAGTGGCAAGACAAAAAGCAAGACGACTGGTGATGGCTTGGGATGCAGTGGACAACCTTGGTATCTTTGATGCTTGACCAAGCTCAAAGCCTTCCACAGTACCAGCTTCAGTTGTCTTCATGGCCATTAGAACAAATTATTCTCATCTTCCCATTCTGCCAGAGAACATCTTCACATGCTTAGGTTAGACATCGCCCTAACTCACTGAAGAGTTTAAGACCTGTCATTTATCCTCAACCTGGTTAGTCCATCTGCGGTGTGGCTACTCCAAATGCTACAGCTTCTTGGAGCCACAGGTAAACTGGGTAAAAGCTGCACACTAAAGGCAGATGAACAATTCTGAAAAGGGCTGAGTTGCTAGTTCTCTCTGAACATTCCATATAGCCTTCAGCTGTAGATATATATTCCATTAATGTATATTACAGCCATGATATGATTTAATAACATAAATTACTGAGGAAAAACAAGATGAACAATAATAATAACTTCAGTAGGTAACCACTGCTCTCTGTTCATAAGATTTTCCAAACATAGTTTAGCTGTTCCTTGAAACAGATATACCATTCAACTCCCAGCCCACACCTGAAACCTTTCCAGTTTGTTAAAACTTAACAGTTTTTTAATTCTACTAGTGTCGTTTTTGAGAATTTAAAAATCATAACTAATCCATACCACAATGAGGTATTAGAATAGTACTAGAGTAGATGTTATAAATATAATATATAAGTATGCATATATATATTTAATTGTACACCTAGACTATATATACATAATATGAATGAAACTCTAAATATGTATATATATAAACATTATTATCTATGTGTGCATGTGGCATATATATATATATATATACATACAGTATACTGGAACTCCAACCAGAGTAAGCCTGCAATGTGTATTGCTCAGACTAAAACCTAGGTCAATAATTTGTAGATCTTAAGTCAAAAGGATAACAATTAAACCTTTCCCTGAATTAGACCCCTTTGGGAGCACAAAAAGATTACAGATATCCAACCTGAGTTGTTCCATAGTTTCTAGAACACAACACTCAATACCCTTTAAAAAAAAAAAAGGTAACAATGGAAATCTATAATACATAAAATCAGCCTAGATATTTCCTCTGGGAGTTTGAAAAGTCAAGCCTTAACATTAAGTCCAAACTCAGAAAGAAGGCTAAAAGAATGAACCAAAAAAAAAAAAAAGAATCACACTATAAAATACTATTATGACAACAGGGATACTTAAGATACACACACCTAGGGTGAGAGAATTACTCCAAAACATCTACAAGCAAAGTCTAAAGGAAAAACAGGCACAAACTCAATTCGAATTTCTAGAAGAGACAAGGCAAGGTTATTTATTTATTTTTTTAAAATAAATGATGAGAACACTAAAGGAAAAATTGGAAATGAGAAAATATAAGAAAGAATTTTGAAAGCAGTTTAGCTTAAGTGATACAAAAATTTACCCCAGTTTCAAATTCCCTGAAAATTAGAATAAATAGAAGATAATGACTACCACATAAGAATTTTTTTAAAGGCAAAAGACTGAAAAATAGTATAAAGTATATGACATTTTGTAATAAAAAACTGATCTGGAAAAGAGATCAAGGAGAAATAACTTAAAAATCATTTAATTACCTAAAATTCTAGATATTATATTTCAATTTTTTTAAACTGCCCAAATCTCTTGGAACCAATGGAAAAAGTAAAAATAGAAACCAATAACCAATCACCTCCTTTAAAAAATTAAAAACTATGGTCAATAAAGGAATGTGTTTTGTTTAACTATACATGGAAAGGAGATGGTGGGAAGTAGATTCATATTAATTGAAAACTAAATTTTAACTTTAAAACTATTTTTAAAAATAGAGGATAACCTTAACAGCTAATTGGCAATGAAAAGGATGTTCTGGCTCATCAGCCCATATCTAAATTATTCGAACAATCATAGGACAATCTATTTCATTTGCCTTTATAAAAATGAACAGTAGAGGCATCCTTGAACTACTGGAGCATAACTTCTTCTTGCCATATAATCTAGAAAATTTCAGTCAGCTTTTATATGATCAATGGACCCTCCACCTGGTATAGAATCAGCATCCAATGCTTTACCATATGGAAGCAACCAAATGACATTCAAAACCTCTTCTTCAATTCGAATTTCAGCTAGAGAGTGATCAGCATTGAATAGTTGAGATGCACCATAGGTCTTTGATCTATGGTGCATCTCAATTATTCAGTGCTGATTCATAAAAATCATTTAAAAATGCTTTGGATTATAACTGTTAACATAAAACTGAATTTCATCCACCTTCTTACTGAGCCAAGAATCCTGCATTTCTCTAAGTTTTAATTGTACCATACTTTTGATGGAATTGAATACCTTCTTGGCTTCTTAGAAATGGATGAACTATTCTGCTGGTATATCATGTGGAGTTCTCGTTTTTTATTTAGCAGTTTATGAATTTCCCCATCATTTTCATTAAACCAAGTCTTGATGTTTGCAAATGTTCTGACCTAGATGAGTAAATGCAGTGCTGTTTACCAAATCTTTGAAAGTTGTCCACTCCTTTTCTGCTCTATTGTTGTCACCTGTATGATGGTTTAATTTATCCTCCAAGTTGGCAACAAACTGCTTGTTTGCTGAAAAGATTACTTTATTGAGAACTCACCTAGAACAAGCACTCACAAGATGGTCAGAAAAAATGATACAAGGACATTCTCAAGGTCTCACTTAGGAACTTTAGAATTGATTGTATGACAAGTGAGACACTGACACAGGACCACCCAGCATAGCACACCCTCATCAGAGAAGATGCTGTGTTCCATGAGCAAAGCAGAATTGAAGTAGCTCAGAAGAACCATTAGATGCACAACGCTAATGTACTACAAATGTTCATGGGGACTATTTGTGTCCAACTTGTGGCAGAACATTCCAAGCTCATATTGGTCTGATAAGCCACAGTTGGATACACTGTAACACAAATTTAACATACTAATGTCATTTCAGTCCTCTTTGAGAATGAAGGATAACAACCAACCAATCACAACAATATAGAAGATACTAAATTTAGACCAACTTCTCAAGCCACATATCAAGATAAGGTCCAAATAGATAAATATACAAGTTTATATAATAAACAGATTAGAAACATATGGGAAAAATTACCTACCACATCAATAGGTAAAACAAAAGATCACGACTAAACAAGAAATAGAGAGGATCAGAAGAGATAAAATGGGTAATTATACATAAAATTTAAAAAAGTTTGCACAAACCCAATACAGCTTTGATTAAAAGGAAAATATATGAAAAGAGAAAATATCATTGCAGAAAGTTGCTCTGATAAAAGTATCCTTTCTAAGAGTTAAGAAACTGATTCAAAATTATAAGAACAATTCCCCAAATGACAAATTACTGAAGGATATGAACAATTCCCAAGAGAAACAACCCAAACTATCTCTGACCATAATAAACAAACAAAAAGCCTTAAATCACTGCTAATTAGAGAAATTCAAGTTAAAGCAAAATGACAAAAAAAGGAAAAGACAAATATTAGAAACTGGCACGTTGATGTGCTGTTAGCAGACCTGTGAATGGATACAAGCATTCTGGAAAACAATTTGGAATTATATAAAAAAAGTTACTAAGCAATATATGTCATTTAGCACATTTATTCCACTTCTAGGCCTATACCTAAAAGGTCCCATATGCACATAAAATATTTATAGCATATATACAAATAAATATTTGTAGAGAAAATAACTGGAAACTAAAGTGATACCCATCATTTGGGAAATGGCTGAATAAAAATAAATTATGATAAATAGTTTATAAATGTAATGGCATAATGTAATATAAGAAATGAGAATATAAATGCTTTCAAAGAAACATGGAAATGCCTATGTGATACAAGGTAATACACTATAACATCAATGTTATAAAATAAGACAATCTTGAAGACTTTAATTGTTATAGAATAAAATAAGCAGAACCAGAACAATTTGTGTAATGACAACAACACAGTAAAGAAAATTAACTTTGAAAGCTATGAGAAATATGATCAATACAATGACCATCTGTGATTACATGGAACCAATGATGAAACATGCCATCCACCTCCTGAAGGAGAAATGATTTAGAGAGCAAAATGAAATATTTATAGATATAAATGTATGTTTGTATGAGTATACATATATGTGTGTATGCATATAAAAATATAAATATACATATTTATGTGTGAGCATATTTCTTTAGCATAGCCAATGAGGGAATGTTTTCCTTGACTGAGTACTTATTACAGGAAATCTGTTATTCTTTTTCCAATGGAACAAGAGTGGGAGTAAAAAGAAAAAAAGATTTTCTTTAACTTAAAAAATATATACCTATTTAAATGAATTTACTTGTTCTAATAGAAATAACGTATGGTTTTTAAATGGTTCTTAAAGACCTAATTAGACTCGGTAAACTTTCCCTATAATTCTATACAAAAATTAACAGTGTCAAGATTTATTCATAGCTAAATTTCCAATTTAAACCAACTCTCCTGAGTTAATCTCCATTCTCTAAAGCATTGTCACTGCAAAAAATATATCATCACTCACTCAGGGCCTTTGTTCAGTTCTTCATATATCTTGCGATATAAGATAAATCAGCAGACAATTTCTAGGACTAGAATAAACCCTAAAAATTATGACACCTGACCACCTTTCTTGAGGAAGTGAAGATTCACTTATTTATACTCCTGCACTTTTTAATCATATGCAGTCATGTCCTTTTGTAGATAATGTCAAAAAGATAAGGACAGGAACCAAACTTATAAGGATAAGGATAGGGAACAGGTTTTCCTTATATAGGGAATTCCCTGGTGAGGAAACTCTCTTTAACAATACAAATAAGTATCTTCTCTGTAATTTATTGTTTAAAAGGATTACCTATATAGCACTGAAGTTACCTGACTTGCCCAGGATCACAGAGCAAATATGTGTCAAAGTTAGGCCTTGAACACAGACCTTCCTAGTTTTAAGATTAACTCTCTATCTACTATACCATACTACACTATTATATAGGGAAGGATAAGGAACAGAGATTGAAAAATATTTTACTTGATTAAATCAGGATGTATGTTTGATGAATTCTCATGCAACAATTGGTTTTATCAGGCAAAAAAGTTACCTTGTACAACTTAATGAACAAATTTCCATTCTGTAGGCACAGCCAATACATTTTCCTCCCTATACAACCTCTCAGTATAGATAAGAGCCTACACTAATGGTCCTGTTTCAAGTGTTTAAAAAATCTTTGCTCTGTTTTTCCTAAGAAGCAAGTACAATGTCCATGTTTCAAATAGTTATTGAAACATGTACAAAGGTCAACCTGTTTGCTTAGTTATTAATTTCAGCAAGAATTGGAAAGATCTCTGTGAGAACTAAGAACTGGCTTACAGTGTCCTCTCTGTCACAGACTAACTGTATGATCTTAGGGAAGTTATAACCTTTCTCAGAGATTGAGCTGTCTTATCTTAAAAAATGGAAAGGACAAATTATATTGACCTCAAAAACTCCAAGTTTAAATATCTGAGTTAATAAGATATAATTTATCCTTCAGACTTTGGGACCTTAATGTGGTAAAGTATCTTTGTGCTTTTTAGAGGTGGGACAGTAAGGTTTGTTTAATCTAGTGATTTCAGGCCTTTGCTTGAGCCAGAAATCATCAGAAAATTCTCCCTCAAAATTTAAACATTGAATGTGCTTCAGTTTAATTTTTCTGATGAATGTGCCTACTATTCTTTTGAATAGGAAAAAAAGGAGCATTATAAATCCAAAAAAGTCTAAATTCATTTAAGTGGTTATTAGCTTCTGATTCTAATATTCCAATATGAGCAAACTAATGGTAGGGATTTTCCCTTATATTTAGTTTATCTAGGTGGCATGTATGTTTACATGTGCATATGTTCCTTCCTCCAAGTGAGTGTATGCTCCTTAAGATCAGGAACAGTTGGATTTTTGTCTTTGTCTTCCTGACAGTGACTGTCACATAGCAAGTGATAAAGGAATAGATTGATTATTCTGTTTCTTATTTCTGTCAAAGGACTATCAATTGGGAGTCACAGTACCTGTGACTTGCCCTGCCACTTAATATTTTTATGAGGTTCTTACTTGGACTGGACAAGTCAGTTTCAGTTTCTCATCTATAAAAAGGAGGGTGTTGGAATAGGTGTTTCCCCCAGGTTTTTTCTGACCTGACTGAGCTTGAGAGCAAAGTGCTGTCTATAACACTAGACAGCCCTTCTTTTTAAAGGAATCCTGCTCCATCTAGCGGCCACATGCAACTCCACAGAAACTCCAGTTTCTCAGAAACCAAAGATAAAGAAGGTTGGAAAAAAGAGAAAAGGGGAGGGCTTTCCCTCATTATCCAATCCTATCATTGACTTCTAAGTCGTCACTTACCCTCCAAGTGGTGTAGGAAGTTTTAAAGCTGGTTCCCTGAACAACTGAAGAAGACACCCTTTCTTTTGTGGAGGCTGCTACGCCTGGTGCATGTTGACATTGTGATTTTTAAACCAGGTTAACCAAAAAGCACTTTGACAAGAGTCTTCATTACACTTCTTTTTTTTTCTGTCAATTAGCAATATGTGCCAGGCATTGGAAGTTTTGATTTTAATCTGAGTTTTTAGTCTTTGAATTTAAAGAAATCAGAAATAATACACAAGCAGAATACAGAACACCGAATACTGTATAACAAGAAGGTAAGTGCTTGGGAAGTTTTCTTAGCGATGGGTTAAAAAAAAATTATTATTTCATTAGGTTTCTTATCTGCTTTGTTTTACTGTATGTACAAGTATATCTAGAAAGGAGGGGCCAGCACAGCTTTTGTCAATTCCACTTAAAAATACAGATAGAACAAATGAGAAGAATAAAAAAATGGAAGCAAGGGAAGCCAAGATGGCAATGTAATTCTCTGTTGGAAAGGAATGGCTGGTTGAAAATGGGGATCAGTGAAATATCACAGAAAAGGAGAACTATGGGAGGAGTTCCTGTTTCTGACACTCTCTGTGTGAACTTGAGCAAGTAGCTTAAAGTACTTGGCTCTCAGTGCATTTTATATGGAAAGTAGTTTGAGAGATGGTAAAGAAGAATTGAAGTAGACAGTCTGTGAGATTCTCCATTTCTGCTATGAAAAGAGGCAGTTAGGCAGATGGGCAGAAAAAAAGTGGCACAGTAGCTAGACAGCTAGTCTAGGATCCTTGAATTCAAGCCTTATCTCTAACACAAATTCTGTGCTTCCATGCAAAACACTTAAGTATTTGATGCTAGGCAGTTCTTGAAGACTTAAGCTAGAGAGAAAGTGACAACTTGTTTAGTTTCCCTACCCAGGAGTTCTCAATATCAAAAAAATCAAGATTCAGTCCCTCTCCCTTTCCCTTTTCCTCTGTGTGTATGTATGTGGGTGTGTGTTTCTGTCTGTCCTGACTGTTACTTACCATGACCTTTAGCAACTATTTGGACCTCAATTTTGAGCCAAGCCCTGCTTCCAGCTCAGAACCCTGTGTACCTATCCTTTATAAAACTAGTCCTGTTTAGAAATGTGCTGTACAGAATATATTATCTGCCTTCCTCTCTATTGTTCAATTAATTCAAGATAAAAAGGTACAATTTTCCAGATTGTGCTGCTCATATCACCCTTAAGAAAATCAGTAAATGATAAAATGATGTGCACACCCTCCCCTCTTCTGAATCCCAGAACAAGAAAGCATTAAAAGCAGGAGGCAATTAAATGGGCTTTTACTCAATCACATGTTAGCTAATTCTTTCTAAACTTCCTTTAACATTTTTATCTGAGATCAATCTCTTGGTCAAGATATGATGACTTGAAACTCTGCCTGAGTTTCAATTTTTACTAAAAATTTGTTTTGTTGAGGATATTTATCCCTGGTATGAGACTGCTACAGAGAAAGTCTACTAGTATTCCTGACCTGGAGGATCCACCAGGGACTTTTGAGAACCTATCTGAGACCTTTAGAACAGAATACAATTTATGTGGGACTGTCTGATAACAGTGTTGAGTCAAATAAAGGGCAAGTTTAAAAAGGATAGAGTCTCAGACTTCTGAGGAATGGGATCTCAAAATCAGATTTAGATTAGAAGATCAGGGAAACCTCTTTCTGTCAGCTTTGCCCTGGGTCTTGGCCAGGCTGAGATATTCTGAGGACTCAGAAGAATGCTAAAATCTCCATTTACTCCTTCCCAAAGAGCATCATTGTATCTTTGGATTTTTTTGCTAAAGCTAGACAGGACTTTACAAATTCTTTTTGTCCCTACTACACAGGAATTCTGATAACTCAGAGAGAAAGATACAAATCAAGGTGTCTTAATAGGATTAAGGACAGAATTATAGACTCCATAATATCTCAAGGGCTTTAAACCATGTTAAACATGACAGTGACAAAGTGCCAGTATGGTATATCATTCACCTATAAGGGCTAAACAGCAACAACAACAACAACAACAACCTGGTTTAGAAAAAAAATGGCAAATTTCCAAAATCAATTAAATAATTATGATCATTATGTATTGGGAGGAGGATGAGGGAAATGGAGGAAAAACTAGATTCAGAGTTCAGAGATCTGGGTCCTGGGCTTGGGTCTGCCATAAGTAATAATTTATATTAATAGTTCTTTTTAATGTAACTGATTTTAAGGTTAATAAATTATATATAAAGTACTCTTTGTGACAATCTTACATCACAATTAAATGAATGAAATGAGGTAGAGTAGACACAATTTTTACATAGACAGTTCTGAGATGGGAATTATATGTTTTTCTCATTTCCAGAGGAAGAAATTAATACTCTTGAGTGCTTGAATAACATTCTCAGGGTTACAGAGGTAATGAATCATGCAAAAAATAAAAGAGGATATACTTAAAACTTCATGAAACTCATTTGTTCTATGTCAAAAGCTTCTTTCTGGCCCTGGGGCCTTATAAAAAAACTAATTCATCTTTTTTTGATGCAGGAGACCATGGTCAAGCGAGTCGCAATAATTGGAGCCGGTGTGAGTGGCCTGACCTCCATCAAAAGTTGTTTGGAAGAAGGCTTAGAGCCCACCTGCTTTGAGAGAAGTGATGACATTGGGGGATTGTGGAAGTTTACTGTGAGTGTAATCACTTTCCTTATTGTTTAAAAGGGAAGATCTTATAGCTAAGCCCTCAGACATCATCAAAAGATTTTTCCTAAGATTAAAAGGGATGCAGTGCTAAGCTCATAGGCCTCAGTGGAAACCCCCAATAGAAAATTACCTAAAAATTCATATATATATACTTGAAAAAAAGACTGACTTTCATGCTCCCTATCATTTTTTCCTCTCATATTTCTGTAGCCTGTCTTATTTTGTTAATAAGTTTTATCAATGTTTTCTTAAAACAATACTACCATAATTACAATTCCCTACTGATTCCGACCTGAAACTGAAGCCTTTAATTTGTGATGAAGAAAAATATTTAAGAAAAAACAATCAATTTTATTAATTTTTCTCACAAAGTATACAACTTTTTAACCATTTCAGCTCAATGTGGGGCTGAAGGCAGCTCATTTCTTTATTCTTCAGCTGGAAGATGGACTATTATAATTAGCCAGAGTTCAATTTACTTTTAATATTGTTTTAATTTATGTTATTATATCATTGTGTCTATTGTTACTCTGGTTCTGTTTACTTCATTATGTATCTATTCATATAATTCCTTCTATTTGTTTAAATTGCTCACTTAAAAAAATATTTTTACTAGGTAATAATATTCCATTACATTCACATACTATAGTTTATCCAGCCATTCCCTAATCAAAGACACCCACTTAGTTTGTAATTCTTTGATGACACTAGAAGCACTGCTATGAATATTTTGGGGATACATTGGATCTTTTTTTTTTTTTTTACCTCATGTGAAACTATTGGATAAAAAGGTTTGAACACCTTTGCTTTTCCCTTTCCTATAGGAAACGACTGGACATGGGATGACCAAAGTCTACAAATCTGTAGTGACCAATATCACCAAGGAAATGTCATGTTATAGTGACTTCCCCTTTCCAGAAAATTTCCCCAACTACATGAAGCATACTATGGTGATGGAGTATCTTCGTTCCTATGCTGAACACTTTGACCTTCTCAGATGTATTCATTTCAAGGTGAGATACCCAAGAAAATGAAAATAAAGGAGATTAAATAGCATCTTTGTCAGCTGGGAAGAAAATGAAAACTGTGGATGAAGAAACTGAATGTATTTTGTAATAATAATAATAATAGCTAACATTTATAGGTAACTGCACTCAAAGAGGCAGCATAGCATAGTGGACAGAAAATTGTCCTCAAAGCCAGGAAGAGTGGGATGCAAGTCCTCTTTTAACATACACTGGCTCTGATGTTGGCCAAAGATCGCAAAAAGGAACCAGGCATGAGTGGGCAGCAATATTCTTTTCTGCCTTCAATAACCAATTTTAATGTAATTGAAAAGTTTTTACAAAGTAAATAAAAATACAACAAAATGTGAATAATGTAAACTTTAGTTTTCTAGGTCAACATGTGGCCTGCAAAGCTCTATTTTTGTTGGAATTAGGGTGTTTTAGACAACTCTTTATAACTACTAGATGCAGAGAAAATGTTAAATTGAATTGGTAGAGGGAATTTCTTTACCTGGAAGGTCCTTAAACTAATAAAATCACAGATCCAATGCCTCCCTCAAGCAAATAAGTAACTCCCTCAAAAAAAAAAAAAAAAAAAAAAAAACTTGACTGTTTCCCAAATTTTCAGATATAATTTCTTGTTTTCATTATTTTTACTCTTCTTCCAAATTTCTTAATCTTCTTTTATCCTGGTGGTAATTTAGTCAAAACTAGGACATGTGCCAATATGTCTTCCACTTCTTGGTTTGTTTGTTTTGTTTTGTTTTTTTCTCTTTTGGAGTGGTTGATTTTCAGATCTTCCCATAGAGAAGATGCATCTTCAGAAGAAGGAAATAGACACTTAAATTGAAGGGATTAAAAAGATCTCTCCTAGGAGTTCCTAATCTGATCCCTGGAAGTTCTTTTCAAACTCTCATTTGGAATAAGTTTTAGCATGTAGATAAACTAACCAGAATTACCAGCAAACTGAACAAATTGTATATATCAGCCAAATCATCAACTGTTCCAGCTATGCTAATTAGCAGAAAGGAAGCTTTATTTCATTTTTTTTCTTAAATTAATTTTTTTTTACATTTTTCTTGATACTTTTTGAAGTCAGTTTCCCAGTGTATTCTACCCAATATAACCTTCATTCATTCAACTAGTATTTATTTATAACAAAGAAAAACAAGTAAATCTGGCTATATAACCTAATCTGATAAAGTATTCAGTATAGTGTTCAAAGAAGATAGTTAAGTGGTTGAGGACTTCAATATAAAACTACAAATTCTGCCTAGAGAAATGTTTTCTCCTAAATACCCTGATATGTGAGATACTCTAGGTCAACTTCATTGTTGCTCACCCAAGTCCTATTTGTCTGGATGGAATTTTCAATAATAATCTGTCCACTGTGACTTAAAAAGTTGCAGATCTAATGTTTGGAGCTTCTTCTTTTACACACACACGCACAAACACAAACACACACACATACACCATGTGCAAACCCATCCATTCATGCTTACATATACATACATACACATACATATACTTGATTTTTTCCCAATAAATAACAAAATTTTTTTTATAAAAGCTGGATAGAACCTTAAAGGTTATTTTTTTCATGCTAATTATAATAATTTTTTAACCTTTCTTTTTAAGTTTTGAGTATTTGGAGACTTCTCTTGAATTGATTCCATTGTATAAAGTGTCTAGCCCTGGATTCCCTGGAGAGAGGTCTTTGTGCTTCCTTTCAGACCACTGTAAGCAGTATAACCAAGCACCAAGACTTTGCTGTCACTGGCCAATGGGACGTGGTAACAGAGACAGAAGGAAAGCAAGATACAGCTACCTTTGATGCAGTAATGATCTGCACAGGACATTACCTGAATCCCCGCTTACCTTTGGAGTCCTTTCCTGGTGAGTTAGCTGGTCAGCAAAGTTTAACATCTATTAAATGCTTCTCCTTATATACCAATATATCAAATTAGACACCCAGGATGCAAAGATAAATATGAAATAATCCCTGTCTTCAAAGTATCTTATACTAAAAGATATTCAATTCAGTAAAAATGTATAAAGCATTGATTATGTGCAAAGCACTGTGCTAGGCCCTAGGAATAAAAGATTTTTTAAAAAGCATAAAGTCAAACTTATATTCTGCTAGGGGAAGATATTGTGAATACTTGGGACAGTAAACATAAAATAGTTTCAGGAGGCCAAAAGTACAAATAATTGAGAGAATCAGAGAAAACATCAAATAGTAAATAGTAACTAAGCTATATTGTGAAAGATGCTGGAGATTAAACTGGAATAGAGAGTGTATGAATGAGCCTAAAATGGAATAAACCTGGTAGGTATGAATCATATTATAGTGGATTTTAAACACCAGGCCAAGACATTTGTATCTCATCAAATTGGAGTCACATAGTTAAATCTTTCTTTTAGAATGAAGTTTGGCAGCCACATGGAAGGTTAACAGACAAGAGACTAGAGAGGGCTGTTATAACAGTAATATATAATAAAGCCTAAACTAGAGCAAAGATTTGTGAATACAAAAGGGGATGAATGTGAGAGATGTTGAGAAGAAAGAATCAGAAATGCTTAGCAACTGATTGGATATGGTGAGTGAGGAAAAGTGAGGAGTGAAGAATGACTCCAATGTTGAAACCTAGGTGACTGAAGGATAATAGTAAATTCTACAATAAACAGGGAATTTAAGAGAAGGATTATGATTTGTTTGGATTTTGGTGTTTGGGTTTAGGTTTTTGGTGGGTTGTAGAAAAGATAATGAATTCTATTTTGGACATATTAACATATCCATCATTAACATGTTGGGTAGTATCATATAGTCCCAGAGATTCCCAAGCTTTTATAAATTTTAGATTTCTTCTGAAAAAAAATGTCAATAGAAAAGATTCATACAGATAAGTATCCAAAGTAAATAATCATGCAAGAAAAATGCTTCACACTAACCCAGTAGAACATATGCAATTTTAAAAAATTCCACACTTGAATAATAACAAATTTGAGCTGAGATAATCACAAAATCTCAAAATCTCTGGGTTAAAAAGTACATCAGATGATAAATAAATTGGAAGAGCATAGGATAGTTTACCTCGCAGACCTGTGGAAGAGGGAGGAATTTATGACCAAAGAAGAACTAGAGATCGCTATTGACCACAACATAGAAAATTTTGATTATATCAAATTGAAAAGTTTTTGTACAAACAAAACAAATGCAAACAAGATTAGAAGGGAAACAATAAACTGGGAAAACATTTTTACAATCAAAGGTTCTGATAAAGGCCTCATTTCCAAAATATATAGAGAATTGACTCTAATCTATAAGAAATCAAACCATTCTCCAATTGATAAATGGTCAAAGGATATGAACAGACAATTCTCAGACGAAGAAATTGAAACTATTTATAGACATATGAAAATATGCTCCAAATCATTATTAATCAGAGAACTGTAAATTAAGACAACTCTGAGATACCACTACACACCTGTCAGATTGGCTAGAATGACAGGGAAAGATAATGGAGAATGTTGGAGGGGATGTGGGAAAACAGGGACACTGATACATTGTTGGTGGAATTGTGAACACATCCAACCATTCTGGAGAGCAATTTGGAACTGTGCTCAAAAACTTATCAAACTGTGCATACCCTTTGATCCTGCAGTGTTTCTACTGGGCTTATACCCCAAAGAGATACTAAAGAAAGGAAAGGGACCTGTATGTGCCAAAATGTTTGTGGCAGCCCTGTTTGTAGTGGCTAGAAGCTGGAAAATGAAAGGATGTCCATCAATTGGAGAATGGTTGAGTAAATTGTGGTATATGAACGTTATGGGACATTATTGTTCTGTAAGGAACGACCAGCAGGATGAATACAGAGAGGACTGGCGAGACTTACATGAACTGATGCTGAGTGGAATGAGCAGAACCAGGAGATCATTATATACCTCAACAATGATACTGTTTGAGGATGTATTCTGATGGAAGTGGATCTCTTCAATAAAGAGAGCTTTAATTGATCAAAGATGGATAGAAGCAGCTACACCCAGAGAACGAACGCTGGGAAATGAATATA